>NC_080189.1:57140126-57443156 GCF_030028045.1 Hippopotamus amphibius kiboko | reverse complement strand
CATTGTGTTCGGGAAAAGATGCTTGATACGATTTCAATTTTCTTGAATTTACCAGGCTTGATTTATGACCCAAAATGTGATCTGTCCTGGAGAATGTTCCATGTGCACTTGAGAAGAATGTGTAATCTGCTGGTTTTGGATGTAATGTCCCATAGATATCTATTAAATCAAGCTAATTTATTGTGTAATTTAAAGCTTGTGTTTCCTTATTAATTTTCTGTGTGGATGATCTGTCCATTGGTGTAAGTGGGGTGTTAAAGTCCCCCACTACGATTGTGTTACTGTTGATTTCCTCTTTCATAGTTGTTAGCATTTGCTTTATGTATTGTGGTGTTCCTATACTGGGTGCATATATATTTATAATTGTTATCTCTTCTTCTTGGATTGATCCCTCGATCTTTATGTAGTGTCCTTTCTTGTCTCTTGTAACATTTTTTATTTTAAAGTCTATTTTATCTGATATGGGTATCACTACTCCAGCTTTCTTTTGATTTCCTTTTGCATGGAATAACTTCTTCCATCCCCTCACTTTCTGTCTGTATGTGTCCTTAGGTCTGAAGTGGGTCTCTTGGAGACAGCATATATATGAGTCTTGTTTCAGCCAGTCTGTGTCTTTTGGTTGGTGCATTTAGTCCATTGACATTCAAGGTAATTATCAATATGTATGTTCCTATTACCATTTTCTTAATTGTTTTGTTTTTGTTTTTGTAGGTCCTTTTCTTCTCTTATGTTTCCTGCTTAGAGAAGTTCCTTTAGCATTTGTTGTAGAGCTGGTTTGGTGGTGCTGAATTCTCTTAGCTGTTGTTTGTCTGTAAAGCTTTTGATGTCTCCATCAAATCTGAATGAGATTCTTGCTGGGTAGAATATTGTTGGTTGTAGGTTCTTCCCTTTCATCACTTGAAATATATCATGCCACTCCCTTCTGGCTTGTAGAGTTTCTGCTGAGAAATCAGCTGTTATCCTTATGGGAGTTCCCTTGTATGTTATTTGTCATTTTTCCCTTATTGCTTTTAATAACTTTTCTGTCTTTAATTTTTGTCCATTTGACTACTATATGTCTTCGCATGTTTCTCCTTGGGTTTATCCTGCCTGGGACTCTCTGTGCTTCCTGCACTTGGGTAGCTATTCCTTTCCCATGTTAGGCAAGTTTTCAACTATAATCTCTTCCAATATTTTCTTGGGTCCTTTCTCTCTCTCTTCTCCTTCTGGGACCCCTATAATGCGAATGTTGGTCCATTTAATGTTGTCCCAGAGGTATCTTAGGCTGTCTTCAGTTCTCTTCATTCTTGTTTCTTTATTCTTTTCTGCATCAGTGATTATCACCATTCTGTCTTCCAGGTCACTTATTTGCCCTTCTGCCTCAGTTACTCTGCTATTGGTTCCTTCTAGTGTATTTTTCATTTCAGTTATTGTGTTGCATATCTCTGTTTGTTTGTTCTTTAATTCTAGATCTTTGGTAAACTTTTCTTGCAACTGGAGCTTTGCCTCCAGTCTTTTTTTCAAAGTCCTGGATCATCTTCACCATCATTATTCTGAATTCTTTTTCTGGAATGGTGCCTATCTCCTCTTCATTTAGTTGTTCTTCTGGGGTTTTAGCTTGTCCCTTCATCTGGTACAAAGTCTTTTGCCTTTTCATTTTTTCTATCTTTCTGTGGCTGTGGTTTTCAGTTCCACAAGATGAAAAACTGCTGATACTGCTTGATACTGCTGTCTGCCCTCTTGTGGAGGAAGCTATCTAGGAGGCTCCTGTGTGCTTCCTGATGGGAGGGACTGATGGTGGGTTGGGCTGGGTGGGTGGAGCTCAGTAAGACTTTAATCCGATTTGGTGGGCGGAGCTCAGTGAAACTTTAGTCTGCTTGCCTGCCAATGGGTGGGGCTGTGTTCCCACCTTGCTGGTTGTTTGGCCTGAGGCTACCCAGTACTGGAGCTTACAGGCTCTTTGGTGGGGCTAATGGCAGACTCTAGGAGGGCTCACACCAATGAGCACTCCCCAGAACCCCTGCCACCAGTGCCCCTATCTCCTCAGTAAGCCACAGCTGCCGCCCACCTCCACAGGCAACCCTCCAACACAGCAGGTAGGTCTGGTTCAGTCTCCTATGGGGTCACTGCTCCTTCCCCCTGGTCCTGGTGAGCACACTTTTTTGTGTGCCCTCCAAGAGTGGAATCTCCATTTCCCCCAGTCCTATGGAGGTCCTGAAATCAAATCCCGCTGGCTTTCAAAGTCTGATTCTCTGGGGATTCCTCCTCCTGTTCCTGGGAATCCTGACATGGGGCTCAGAACCCTCACTTTAGTGGGTGGAATTCTGCAGTATAACTGTTCTCCAGTTTGTGAGTCACCCACCCAGCATTTATGGGATTTGATTTTGATGCGATTGTGCCCCTCCTACCGTTTCTTTGCGGTTTCTCCTTTGTCTCTGGATGTGGGGTGTTTTGTTTTGTTTTTTTTGATGAGTTCCAGTGTCTTTCTGTTGATGATTGTTCCGCAGTTAGTTGTAATTCCCGTGCTTTTGCAAGAGGCAGTGACCGCACGACGTCCTACCCCGCCATCTTGATTCTCTCTGTGTTTGTTTGTTTTTAAGAAATCCATATATATTTCTGATAAAGAAAGAATGGATAAAAGCAAGCTTCATTAAATTATGAAACAAGAGACTGATGAATCTTAGCATGTTCACATTATCCGAGAGGAATTGTACGTTTCTAATAGTGATTCGCTCTTCAGCTGTCTGGCTCAGTTTGGAAAGAAAACTGGAAATGCTATTGTCTGCCAAGAAATAAGGATGATGGCCATATATTATAAACTGTACTTTATTATTTTCAGCAGTAGCAAACTTAGCATTAAATAATGTTAATTTTTCAGAACTTCTGAACTCATGTTTACCTTTAAGGGCACCTTTATCTTTTTTCCCCCCACTTTTTGATGAGGTTAAAATTGCCAAGTGTCTTTGAAATAGGCAAAAACGCTTCAAAATCAGATATTAAGGAGAAAAAAATAGGTCCCTGTAGACTGCACTGTTGGCCCTCTCTTTCCTACAAGGCAGCTGATACAATGCCCACAGCTGCTTCTTTACACACAGGGTTGTCCTCTGCCGCCCTGCACAGCCAGCATCCCCATCTAAGAACCAAAAGTGGCTTTTAAGTGATAAGATAGAGTTTAGCTGCTGTCTTTTATGACATAATTCAGTCAGTGTTCATTTACAGAGTGCCTCTGGCTGGCCAACTTTAAACAGTCATAAACATTTGATTGTAGGGTAATTTAATTTAATGATTTCTTTAATCTTCAAATCACAAGAGGCTGTTTTCAAACATTTTGTTGCCATGTTGATCTTCTTTTAACCTACAGGATTAATAATTGATGTTGAAATATGGTTGGGAAAAAATTGACAACGAACTTCTTTCTTAAGGAAGCAGCACCTGGAAGAATATCAGATTTACACAATGACTCCCCCAGATAACAGATAACTTTATTGACCAAACTTGTAAAATCACAACATTTTGGGTTAAAATATTTCTTTTTTTTTAAGCTCTTTATTGGAATATAATTGCTTTACACTGTTGTATCAGCTTTTGAGGTACACCAAAGTGAATCAGCTGTATTATACATATATCCCCATATCCCCTCCCTCCCGCGACTCCCTCCCACCCTCCCTGACCCGGCCCTCTAAGGCATCACCCATCATCAAGTTGATCTCCCTTTGTTATACAGTAACTTCCCACTGGCTATCTATTTTTACAGTTGGTAGTGTATATATGTCTATGCTACTCTCTCACTTCGTCCCAGCTTCCCCTTGAAATATTTCTAAAATGTCTTATATGCTTTCTTGCCATCTTAAACAGGGTAATGGAACATTCTTAAACATTCTTTGATGAATCAAAATAATTCTTATAAATAAGCGTGATTCTATGGTATAACCGAATGGTATCCTCAGAGGGCACAAGTGAGATTTGATTGAGTTTTTACCTATAAAATGCCTTCAGAACTTTACACCATGTTAGTCCTTTTATTGAATTTTTATAGTATTACACTTTCCCTTTTCACTTAAATGTACCGACCCCTGTTAATTTTTCCTTCCCTTTTAATTTGCTGTTAAATTTACTGTGTGCTAGAAATCTGGGTTACTAAATTTACTGGAAGTGTGTGCAAATGAGTAAGGGGAGTTTTTGAGAATTGTCTTTGTCTCCTAATGTGTGTAGGGTTTGTGCTGTAGGCTTGAGCCTCCTGAAGAGTTTATTTTGAACTATTTCTGCTTCTTATCCTATAAATCAGGTTGCCAGATATGTGACCGCTGGTTAAGAAAAGTCTAACTGTGGTCACTGATGTTTGTTTTCTTACCATGCCGTTTTAGCCAGGCAAACTCTTTGCATTCAAATACACATCTAAGAGAGCAGCACAACAATAGCAAACAGAATTGAGATGATTTTTCTTTTCAAAACCCAGCATTCTTTCATCTCTTTATTCTTTAGACCTCACAAATGAAGCTAGAGTGAGAGAAGAAGATAGGAGTTCAGATAGGAGTTTAACAACTCTTGAGTTTAATATCGCATGAACTGAGGAAAGTCCCAATAGTGGAGTTTTTCATCTCCCCTACTCTCAGAGATTAAGGAAGGAACAGAAATAGGAAAGCAAAGAAAAGTATACCATCTTACCCTTCTGAAAGTCATGATTCTTTGAAATGCTTTTCAAGTTATAGGTACGTATTCCGTGTACTACTATGAGAAATGGCTTTTATCACTTTCATCATTAAGTACAAGTTCGAACTCTGGCCCTCAGAGTCCTCTAGGATGTGGCTCAATTCACCCTTCTAATTTCATCTTCCACTGCTCTCTGTATGCCAGACCAAATCCTCCTGACTCCCACATCTCTTTCACCTTTCCACTTTGGAAGCATTTATTAGGGGTTAATATGTGCTCCTCTGAGGCAGAAGAAAGCAGGGTCAGGATGCCATGGGAAATTTGGGAAATGCTGGATTAACCAGTATAAAACAAGTTCCTTTACTAGAGTGCTTCTCAGAGCCTTTTAAAATCCTAATGTTCATTTAAATCTCCATAAGGGGATGATAGTATAAAATGAGCGTGACCACTCATCCCAATTTGCCTGGGACAGTTCCAATATACACCTGTTGCCCAGCATAATTAATATGGTCCCTTTTAGGTTTAAAAATGCCTCGTGTTATACAATAAGGTTTTCCTATCTGTAGCACTTTTTAAATTAATTTGACCACCATACTCATTCCCTGTAGAATATCTAAGTATCCTGTAGAACAGTCTGGGAAACACGACCTTTGCCTCACTTTGCTAACTGTTAATGCCCATCTGGATCTCAAATCCTATCACAAATAATTTATGCTATAGTGAAGGCTTCCTTTATTATTGGTCCTCCTCCACGGCTGGACGTACTTTCTTCCTCCGCTGAAAGTCATAATACCATCTCTGTATCTTTCCCTAGTGACATCTGCATTTTCTGCCCTATTTTTAGTTTGGGGTTCAAGCCTTCCCTCCTCTACTGTACCATTCATAGTAAAAGTCAGGTAGTATTTCACTTTGTCTTCGCCCTCAGTGCCAAACTCAAAAAATATCTTTGCAAGATTAAACTTAGTTGCACTGGAAGCTGTCCTGTCCTCTCTCTCATTATAGAGAAATAGATCCTCAGGGCAGGCTGAGGCACCTGCCACCACTGTCCTGTCCTGCCTTCTCAGAGACCCCTGCCGATTGCCAGCATCCTGGCTCCTGGCTCCCGGGCACTCAAAATGCTCAAGGGTCTCCTACTTTGAAAAGCCTGTTCTCAATTTTGTTTCTCCAGTGACCACTTTACCTTCCTCCCATCTTTCACAGTCCAGAGTCTCACAGGAGTTGAACGAATGGCCATCTCTACTCACCTCCCATTTACGTGCCAATCTACTCCAATCTGGCTTCAGTCTCCCCATCTCTGCCCAAACTGCTCACATCAGGGTCCCCAATCACTCTTCTTTTTTTTCCTAAATCCAGTTGACGTTTCTCATTTGGGTTTGCCTCTGTGATTTACACTCTCTTTAAAAGTGCCCAAACTTCCTTGAAAAATTTAACATAGAATTACCATTTAATCCAGCAATTTCACTTCTGCGTATGTACCCCAAGGAATTGAAAGCAAGGACTTAAACAGATACTTGCACACTGATGTTCATGGCAGAATTATTCATGATAGCCAAACAGTGGGAACAACCTAGATCTCCATCAACAATGAATGGATAATCAATATGTGGTTCACACATGCGATGGAATATTATTCAGCCTTAGAAAGGAACGAAAGTCTGTTTGATACACGTCAAAACGTGGGATGAACGTTGAAGACATTGTGCTGAGAAAATAAGCCAGACACAAAGGGACAAATACGGCATGATTCCACGTGTACGGGGTACCTATAATAGGCAAATTCATAGAGACAAAAGACAGAATAGACGTTACCAGGGGCTGGGGGAGGTGGAAATAAGGAGTTACTGTTTGGTGGACACAGAGTTTCTGTTTGGGAAGATGAAAAAGTTTCGGAAATGAATAGTGGTGATGATGGTTGCACAACACTGTGAATGCGTTTAATGCTACTGCATTGTATACTTTAAAAAATGGTTCAAATGATACATGTTATGTGAGGTCTCATCGTACTGGAAAAAGAAAAGAAAAGAAAAAAGTGCCCAAAGTATCAAATTCTCTGAAATTAAAACCCTCACAATAAACAGAGAAAAATCAGTTTTTTCTGTTCCGCAAGAATCTCATTCTGGGGGAAAATCTGAAGTGGGGGATACGCAGCCAAGGTAGGCGTCCTGAGCAGGCAGCTTGGAAAGAGCTTGCCGCTTCCACTTATCTCTAGCCTTTCCGGTGACACGGCCACACCTCGTTTTACCAGTACTGATTATTTCTGTAACGTTAGAAGCTAAGTCATATCTTCCCAATAACTTAGGCTGTCTAGGCAGAGGGGTTTTATCTCATTTAATTGCTCTTCAGGTGGCATTGCTCAAAAGGTTTTCCTTTCAGTTTCCTTCAGTCGTCTCCTACCCTGACCCAAGAGTACAGTGATTTGTAAACAGGTGATTTGTAACCAAGAACAGAGCCAGCCACTTGTAAAGTCAAGTGAAAAAAGTAAGTATAATGTGAATGGTCCTAGGTGATTGCGGAAGGGCCCTGAAATCCACTCCGGCAGGCACAGATTAAATCTTTTATCGAGCATTAAGTTATCAAGTTATTGATACTCCAGCTTCCTGCCTGTGGTGTGGTTTATCCTTGTAATCTTCTGTGTTGGTAAGGAATGGTCTGCTCTGCATGCCCAGATTTTCTGTAACAGCAGGGAGCCAAATGTGTAAAGGTGATTTCTCTAACATTTCAAAGGTAACACATTACTCATTAGTATTCCTTAATGATGTTCCTATTGCCTATTAGGAAAGTCCTTATCCTCAAGCCTCATAATTCTCACACCCCCAGTAAAGGATCTTGCTTCTTCACAGGGTTTGCTGTCTGTCTATCATAGGAAAAGCCCCTCGTGTTTCAGAGTGTGAGTTTTTATGTGGTCTAGTAGCACTTGGGAGCTCCTTGTAAAATTCTCACTCAAAGAGTAAGATGTCCAAAACCCTGCCTGGGGAGATTTTCACTGCTGTGAATTGGGCCGACTTGAGAGGCAGGATAGATAAAAGCACTGAGGCTTCTCAGTACCTCGAGTTATTCAGGCCTGAACGTGGGCTGTGGTAGTGGAAAAGGAATGATTCCAAAAATATTAAAAACATGAGAAAGGAGGGCACTTTGTATCTGAAACATTCGTTTCTCTGAGCGTCTTTTCCGTAGCTTCTCCGAGCTACCTGATCACTTGGGAGAAAGTTCCCTATTAGAGTAAAGTTACAGGAAGCTTCTTTCTCACTTTTTTCCCCTTAAAAAGAAGAAGAGGAAGGAAGAAAAGCTTGCCACAAGAGCTCTTTACTCCCCTGGAGTTGCGAGGCAATCGCATGAAACTGTGCGTGAATCGTGCCTCCTCCAGGGACACTCCCTCATGCACACGCTGCTGGCCGGATTTTGTAACTGTGTTTATGAGTGATTTACGGAACGTTTACTTGGCAGGCCCTGCTGTAACTGTTAGCTGGTTACTATGGATCTCTCAACATGCCACTCTGGCATGTTGCATTAAAAATAACCTCCCAAGACTGTACAGAATACATAGAACAACGGCAGTACAGTCATAGCCTCAGACTCCAGGCTCTGTTTCGGTGCCTGTGTAGTCACATGTGCTCCCGTATGAAGCAGGAGCAGGAAAACATTCAAACACCTTCTAAAATGTCTGGTTGTGTTATAATTTTTCTAAACTTCCCCAAAGCAGAAGTTCTCAGAGATAGACAACATCCTAAAAAACTATAGACCAAAAGAATAACAAAGCACAGGTTGTAAGTATTTGGAAAGGGCACAGATCCAAAGGCAGATCGTCTGGGTTTGACTCCTGGCTTCAGTACTTAACTAGCCCTGGGATCTTAGCAAGTTGTACAGTGACCACAGCTATCTCACCTGCGAGATAGAGTGATAACAATATCGGTCTCAAAGAGTTCTTCTGAGGATCAAGGGAGATATTCAGGTAAAAGTTCTTGGTTCAGTACTTGCACGTCAAAGGTGCTCATTAAATAGGTTATTATCCTTTGAACACCATCCTTTCAGCACGTACACTCACAGCATTTGTCAACATGCAACTTATAGCACAGTGCCTGGCATTGAGGAGGTGCTTAATAAATATTTGTTGACTAAAAGAGTGATGCCCAGTTACATATATACGTGTATGATACTTTCTAGATTATATACTTCTTAAGATCAGAGCTGTTTTAATTCATTTTTGTATTCTCCACAGCTCTGTGGTGGACGCTAAATAAGCATTTATTGAATTAAATGGAAAGAGAAAGTCCATTACAATGTAACAGGCAATAGTTAGTATGTAAACTGGTAGCCAAAAAAAAAAAAAAAAATAGGCTTTAAGTGCAAGTAGAATCCAGTGCCAAGAAAACCCTGATGTTCCCTGAAATTAAATGAATATATCAAGCTACATATGAATACAATATTTGTAATGCTGGGTCTGGTTCATTGCGTCTGGTTCTAACTGGGTTCTGCAGAGGAGAGAAAAGCTTTTATCTCTATCCCAGCCCTGGCCTCAGCTCATGAGCCAGTCTTGCCCATGACTCAAGAAAAGAATTGCTCTCCCAGAGCCAGACACCACAGTCACCACAAGCAAAGTAGTTTCCTTATGCCATTTCAAACGCCATGGGATTCGGTGGCAGCAGCGCAAACACAAGACTTGTGCTGAGGGACACGGGGCCAGCGTCGATTAGGCTCTGCCCCAGTTTCCACCACTAGTGCTTGGAACAGCATGAACAGAGCTGCACCCATGCAGAGGTGAGAGGAGGCTGATAGGAAAGCCAGTGGGCCATTCAGGATCCTTAGCAGGGGTAATAACAATAGGGTCTGTGACTGTGGACTCATGTCTGACCTCCCAAGAGAACATGAAACAGTAAATCTGGGGTGTGTGTATGTTTGTGAAGAACACCATTTTTTTTTTCTTTTCTGACATTGTGTCAACACTCTCTAGCCAGAGGCCCCCGGGAACACACCTGCAGTTGTAAGTTGGGTTTATTGCTTGTTATGGCAGGGGCCAGCACTCCCTCTGGAGACACCAGAGGGCGTCTCTGTAAGAGGATATTAGGAAGAAGCTCTTGTAGGATTTGGGCCTTGATTGGGTGATTTAGGGGAGGTCCTGGGGAAGTGGGAGTTCCTTCTAGATCTGCTGCTGTCAGAAAGCGGGAATAAATCTATGATTAGGTATCTCAATAAATCTTCTCTGTAGGAAGGACAGGCTTGAAGCAGGATAAAGCTGAAATTGCCAAAGAAGCAGCAGTCACTTAGCTGGGAGAGGAGAATGACTGGTAATTTGTGGCACGGACAGTATTCATGTTTTGTCTGTGTTCAGACATGATTTCCTAGTCATTGTCTTGATCCATCGTGGTTGGAGAGTGGCCTTGTCTGCTGTTGCTGTTCTGTAACAGTGTTTATGTTCAACAGGTGAATACCAAGTCCTAGTTATGAGTATCAGGGCAGTTGGCAACACCTAGGCCTAGCTGATTGTTCCTGGCTTCTAGTAGGAGTCAGTTACTAACACAGCAGAAGAGAAAAATAGTAAACCAAGTGGAAATGTATTTCAACAGGTCTTCTGATAAGGTCTCCTAGAGCTTGGTAACCATATATCATTTCAACTGAATGATGATGGTACCCAATAAGAATTGATTGAATACCAGGTTGAGATCAAGCTATGCTATCTACTGGTATGCCACAGGGCACCATAGTTGGTTCTGTCTTGTCAATTTGCTTATGATTGAAGGCATGTGATCAAAATCTAAGCAGATAGGAAATATATTAAGTGGCAGGTTTTGAATCCAGAAAAAATCTCCATAGGCCTTAATGATGGCCTGAGTCAAGTAAGATGAAGTTTAATAACAGTTAATGAAAAGCACTTAATTTGGGTTTCAAAAAATCAGTACAAAAGATAGGATTGGAGAGACTGACTGAGAAGCAGCAGAAGGGAAAAAAATACTAACGGTTTAGTTGACTGTAAGTTTTATTGCAGTCAACAGTGACCATCCCAAAAAAAAAAAAAAAAAAAAAAGTAGTGCAATTTTAAGTTGCATTCATGGAAGTATGGAATATTTAAATCTTATCTAGGTCTGGGCATCACATTTTTGAAGAATATAAGGCTTCAATCAGAGAAAGGGACTATCCTCCCCTTCACTTAGAAATCAAGCCTGTGCCATGCCAAAACGAAAACACAGAATAACACCAGGGGTGATTGAGGAACTAGTAGACATTGAGCCTGGAGCACGGAAAACCCAGGGGAAACATGAAAACCGTATTCATGAATTTTAAGGATTGTTATGTGGAAGAGGAATTAAACCATTTTTGTCTGGTTTAAGGACATAGGATCAGTTGAAGTTAGAAAGGTAGATTTTGCTTTTAAAACGCACAAACACACACACAGACTCACACACAGTGAAATCAGAAATCATCATTCTATGGAGAAGGCAAATTCCCCATGAGTATAACTGCAAACAGAAGCTGAAAGACCACTGGTGAGGATATTGTGGCAGGGATTCAAACCTTATATAGTAAATATCTAAAGTGTGATATTCTCTTAATATCTTTTCAGATTCTCAATCTGCTTGACATCTTTCCAGTAGAAGTTATTTTTCTCTAGGCACACACCCCATTCAGAGCCTTATAGAACAATCTGCATGTTTATCACATTTATGTGCAGCTCAGCAAGAATCTTAGGAACTTAAATTTGTTCTCAAACAATTCAGTGATTTGGGACTTGATTAACTAATTTTGCTCTATTCCACTTACCTCCTTGTAACAATTCAAATATTAAAACATGTGCTTTATATATGAATATTAAATATTCTCTGTTACAAATTCTGTTTGTGGTTTTCATAGCTACGCTGGTGTGTGCCACATTCTACTTTTATGTAGTAACTAGATTTACCTTCACAACAATATAGTTCTAGTTTTGTAGAACTTAAGAATTCTAAACTTTTATAATGATCTCAAAGTTCCTAAAACTTTGCATCCTCCCCTGACCTGACAGTGAAAGACTGGTAAATACAAAAAGGAATGCTTTCTGAACATATGCAATTATCTCTTAATTTATAATCAGTAAAAATATTATTCTTTACATTTTCTTAATGTAAATCTTGCGCGTAGAGTTTTAAAACCTTCAATAAACTTGTGTAGTATTAATTCATTTTGCAGGAAGACTTCTTTTAGTCTGGGATCTCTAGAAAGCAGAGCCTGAGGCAGGAATCCCTGATGTGTTGATGTTTGTGATGTTGTGATGTAATAAGAAATAGATATTTCGGTCTTCATCCTGGGCTTCCAGCCAGAGCTCCTAAAACCTTTGTTTTCCTGAACGATAAAAGTGCTAGGAGCATCTTTGGTTCTAATGTTTGGTCCTTCTCCTGACACAAAGCTCCTAAATCCCTTGGAATTTCCTGGGTGATCGGATCATCTTTTATTTTAATGAGATGGCTCTTTTTGTGGACTCCTGGACGGCTTCAGGATGGGTATTGGTCACCAGAAAGACCAAGCCATGATTAAAACCTGGAGTTTTCAGCCCAATCCCCCATCCTCTGGGGATGGGGCTGGAGATTGAGTTAATAATCAAACATGCCTACGTGAGGAAGGCTCCATGAAAATCCCTGAACTATAGGGTACAGAGAGTTCCTGGGTTGGTAAAAACATCCACATACCAGAAGGGTGACACATCCTAACTCCATGGGGACAAAAGCCCCCGCTCTCAAGACCCTTCTGAACCTTGCTCCACATATCTCTTCATCTTACTGTTCATCTGTATTCTTTATCATAGCCTTTATTATATAACAAACCAGTAAATATGTGTTTCCCTGAGTTCCACGAGCTGTTCTAGCAAACTATTGAACTTGAGAAGGGGATCAGGGGAGCCCTGAATTATAGCCAGTCAGTCCGAAGTACAGGTGGCAACGTAGGACTTTTGATTGGCCTCTAAAGTGGGGACAGCCTTATGGGACTGAGCCCTTAACTTGCGGGATCTGATGACACCTTGAGGTAGAGCATGTCAGAACTGAACTGAGTTGCAGGAGACTAAGTAGGTGTCCCCCAAGAACAGAAGAAAGCCTTAACGTGTGAAAGTCTTACTGTTGGCCCCCACACATTCGGTGGCCTAAAGTATGAGTATGGTAGTCGTAGAGAGTAAAGCAATAGAGAGGAAAGTAGGGGGTTGCTTACAATGTTTTATTTGGGAATACAATCTCAAGCCAGCAAGAGTAGGGGGAAAAGAAAATGAAGCAGGAAAAGAAGGGAAGCCATGCAAGGTGAATAATCTTCATGCTGGCCACTGTTTGCAGTGCACCAGACACAGCGAGTCTCCTGACTGCCCTCGTGGAGAAACCGTGCCTCCAGGGAAGGAGGTAGGGGAGAGAGTGGATCTGCCTCCTTCCCTCCTGATTCCCATTTCCCATTAGTCAAAGTCTGGCCCGTGGGCAGTTATCTTCCCAGCCCTTTCAGTTTGCCCATTCAGCCCCTTTGGCATCCTCTGGGAAAGCTAGATTCCACACCCTGCCATGCAGCATTTCACTCGAGTCTAGAAAAGACAGGAGAAGCTGCACCACCCAGCCCTCCCGGGACTGGTCAGCAGCAGGTGCTGGAACCAGCTGAACTCTGCAGCTGATACTGAGGAAGAGCGAGTGGCTGAGGGCCTGGGAGACGCTGGTGCAGAGTGACCCTGAGCAAGCTCTCGCGCTCTTTTTTTTTTTTTTTAAGACTTTTTGATGTGAATCATTTTTAAAGTTTTTATTGAATTTGTTACAGTATTGCTTCTGTTTTATGTTTTGTTTTTTTGGCCACAAGGAATGTGAGATCTTAGCTCCCCAACCAGGGATCAAATCTGTACCCCCTGCACTAGAAGGCAAAGTCTTGATCACTGGACCGCCAGGGAAGTCCCACTCGCACTGTTTCTGATACACTTTCTCTGACTCGCCAAGCTTCCCTCTCTTTCTGCTTTAGTGAACTTTTAGCAGCACTTGGTCTATACTTTCAATACACAGGGTCGACTGAAGCCCTGAGACAGCAAGTGTGGAAAGGAGCTGTGTTTATCTTTCATTAGTCAGACTTAGCCACCAAGCAACAGAAATATTCTCTCACTCAGGCAAACTACAAAGGAAGGCTGGAGAAACAGCTTCAGAGGGCAGGCAGGAACCAGAGACTCGGCAATAAGAATCACTGTCAGGTTCTGTCCGTAGGTATTATTGGGCCAGCACTGCTGCCAGGCACACCATCCCTGCCCCAATGGACACCACTGCCGCTGGACTCTCTTTGCTGCCATAAGTAATTTCTAAATGATGGCCGTGTCTTTGTATCTCTGCTTTCAGGATAAAAATACCAGGGGGAGACATTATCTCAGCCTATATCATGTGTCCACCCCCCGCTACAACAAGGATAGGGAAAAAGAGCCTCACTCCCCTCCATCCCTCCAATGCCACACACTGGGGCATTCCTGCAGATAGGAGAGAGCTTGAACACTGGGCAGCCAGAAATTTTCAAAAATGAAAACTCCTACAAAGGTCCACTGTAATCACATATGTATGTAGTCATATGTGTATTTAGTCATATGTAACACAAGTCTACTTGTGCTACAATACCTGCCTGCAGTGTTTTTGTACAGTTGTCAATGAATAATTCTTTGTGATTGATGAAGAGCCAAGTAGTTTAAATTTAACTCTACAGGACAAAGATGCCAAGCTACAGAATTCAGCCCCTAAATACTGAGTCTATTTCTGATGAGCTCAAGTCACCATTTAAATTAATATGTATAAAATAGATGACTAATGAGGAAAAAGATATCAACTTGTAGACTTTAAGTATATGCAGTTTATTGTATGTCAATTAGATCTCAATAAAACTCTTTTAAAAGGAAAAAAATCTGCACTGCCATTCATTGTTCATGATTTCTGTCAGATTATGTAATATATCCAAATTTAACCTTATCTAGCTTTAATATCATAATAATTGCCTAAAATACTGCTCTGAGGATTAAACTTATTCTCAGAGTCCTTGAAATGTGATAAACTTTTTTTATTAAATGCAAGATTACCACTGAAGCTAGTCCATACAAAATATGAAGAAAAGTTTGACATTTAAATATTTTGCCCTTTATTTGGTTTTGTTACACCACTTATAAATATTTTTGTATTGTGTTTATCATACATAAATATAATCATAGAGTATTTTTCTTGATGTCCATATTTGTGGGCATCTTGTATCATGCCAAATGATAAATCAAAATGAGAAAATAGAGATAATAATGAGGTAAACGTTCTGAGAAAATTATAAAATCAAAAACGTAAATTAAAAAAAAATCATGATTTAAAAAGGGAATGACACTTAGCAGCAGAAGGTCATATGTCAATGGTGCCTATTAACATAGTTATTACTACACTACCTCATAAGCAGAGCTTTGCCGTTTCTATGTGGGCCTAGATATCTCCTTGCTTTTTCCTTCTGAAGTCCCATTTTCTGGGGCAAACAAAAAGCACCAGATCAAAGCATTCTTCTCTCCACTTCTTTGCTGAAATAAACACATGATCCCAGTTATCACTCCAGCTCAAGCATCTCTAGCTCACATGCCTTAGGTGACTGTTTCCCAGTCTCTGCAGAAAGCTTGAGATTAAACCTTAAAATTATCCATATCCTTTCTCCTTTGGGGCTCTCTCTACCACACAGTATGTCATTATCTATTTCAAAAAACCATTCCTAAGGAAACAAATTCTAGATATACAGATAACAGGTTATTAGGAAGTTGTTAAAGATAAATAAGGTATCCTCAAAACCTTTAGAGACTCCCCATAAAATTTTGGTGTAGAAACAAAATACTGATATGGATAGACCCATAATCTGACGGGTTAGCACATTTTATCTCTTAAATTCTTGAAAGGGGTAATTAAACACTGAACTCAGAGTTTGAGGACGATTATCCTGGTCATTTGTGTAGCAAGAACTGGAATAAGGTGAGTGAAGGTAGGTGATAAAGACCAGGATGCACATTGTGGAGATAAAAGGACAGCATAAATCTAAGAAAATTCTACCATCTTATCCAGCAGGATATGTATGATAGATGCCAGAGGTGTGGGGCGGGTGGTGGAGAACCTTCCGCTGGAAGCAAAAGGGCTTCAGACAGGCAAACATTCCAGCTCCCCTATTGCAACATATGGTGACATCCTCAGGGTGAGTGCTGAGATAGTGATTGTTTTGGCAATTTTCAGCAGGGCCGCAGTCAAAGGCAGTAAGCCCCAGGTGAACAACCCAAAAAGGGTTCCCTCCTCACTTATTGCCCTAAAAATGTATGGAATGGTTTCAAGTGTTCTGATTAAGGGCAACCTTGATAGATCTTAAATCCAACCTTAAATTGGATTTTTGCCCTTAATAGTAACCATCATTAATTGAATGGCTATTCAGTGGGGGCCATTATATTAGGTCCTTAACATAAACTGCCTCATATACTTTTTTCATAATTTTTACAGATGAGAAACTGAAGCTTAGAGAGGTTCTATAGTTTTTCCAGGATCACATAGCAAATAAGTGGCAGACCTAGGAACTGAACCTAGGGATCCCCGATTCTAAGTGCATCCTCTATTTACTGAACCACAGCATCTCAAAACAAATGTGCTGAAAGAGAAGGTGCTTGACTTATGATTATGCCATTGTGAATTGATGGGTGATTAGGATGGTATTTCCTTTGGTGGCATACTAACTCAGCAGCAACAGAGCAAAAAGCAGTTCCCTGGTAATAGTGTCACATTTAAAAAAAAAATTTAGGGCTCTTTTGTCAATGGTACTGGGAAATTCTGGTTATAACTCTTTAACAACCTGGTCACCATTTGGTAGGTAAGCACAATATTCTTTATTTAATGTGAAACTTCTACTTGGAAAAATCAATTTATCGCATATTACTTAAATGCCCCCAAACAAAGGTTAATTATGCATAATTAGGTATAAACACTGCTTCCCCATGAATCTATTTGCCTTTTCCTTTTGGTAATGATAATGTGATTTTTCTGTTTCTCTTTTTGCCCTGGCTTCCAGAGCCAAATCTGATGCTCAACAACAAAAATCTGTATCAATATATATGTTTAGAATACTTGCTTTCTCTTATTTTGCTTCTGATTTTTATTTAATTAATCACTCATTCAATACCTATTTGAGTACCTAATATGTGTCAGACACTTTGCCAAGTACAGTGGATACAAAGATGTACACAACTTTGTTCCCACCTCCAGGGACCTCATAGTCTAATGAGAAAACCTGTATGAAACAACTAACTGGAAGACAATATGATAAATGCTATAATAAAATTATACACCTGGAACAGTAGAAGGACAAGATAGAAGGGTCAGATTGATGAGGGGTTTTGAGTTGAATCTCAAAGTGTGAGATTGGGTTTGATGGATGGATGGTTGACCGAGGGTCAGGGATTGGGAAGGAGCATTGCAAGTAAGTTTATAGTTATTTTGCTTTTTATTAACCGTATTGAGTAGATATATTTTGTTGAAAATTGCATTAAATCCTTCTGGAAAAGAGGTGGAAGAGGATAGAATAGATATAGAGACAGGTAGATTTTCGTGCTAATGGATTCTTACGGGGTTGGGGCAAAATAGAGTCAGGCAGCCAAAACACAGCCTGAGCACAGACTTGAGAATAAAATACATAGATACATTGACTTGCAAATCCAGAGCTCTTCCATGTCCACTTCTTGAGGAGGTTTGAAGCTGATCTTTTTCTTCTCTCCTCATTGCTCTTTTTCTCTGTGGTCACACCCTATACTCCTCCTCTCTGACTGCTCTCCCAGGACATTAGCATACGTCCCAACAGATTTTTCAGTCTTTATTTACTAGCGATAAATGCAATTTAGTTCAGTTGTTTGACCTATCATTGGTGACTCTACTTTTTCTCACATAAAGAAGTGTACCCCCTTAAATGCTGAGGTGGCATTGCATTGTTGCCCAGGGTATATACACTTAGCCCGACTATGCTCTAACCCTTCTCTCTGTCCTCATTCCTTGACATTCTCTTTGCTTTGAGGGGAGCGTGGACTAAAAGCATGGACTTTGAAGTCAGATCTGATTTTGAATTCATGCCCACGCACTTACTAGCTGTGTCATCTTGGGCAAGTTCCCTAACCTCGGAACCTCAGTTTCCACATATGTAGAGTGATGACACTAAATCAGCCTTTCAGAGTTGGTGAAACAATATATACAAGGAGTCTAGCAGGTTGCCTGGCATGTGATAGTTTCAGTGCACTGTAGCTGCTGCTAAAGTATTAATGCTGCTTTGCTACTCATCTAATTATTGTCACAGTGAGAGTCATTTTTCTTAACCTTTTCCCCTGCTCTCAAAAAAAGTTTTTTTAATACATATTTATTGGAGTATAATTGCTCTACAATGTTGTGTTAGTTTCTGCTGTACAACAAAGTGAATCAGCTATATTTATACATATATCCCCATATCCCTCCCTCTTGAGCCTCCCTCCCACCCTCCCCATCCCACTCCTCTAGGTCATCACAAAGCACCAAGCTGATCTCCCTGTGCTCTGTAGCAGCTTCCCACTAGCTATCTGTTTTACAATTGATAGTGTGTATGTCAATGCTGCTCTCACTATGAAAAAAAAGTTTTTTCAAGGGCATTTTACTGACTTGAACATCATGTTTACTTTTAAAGGATTTCTTTAAAAGTCCTCCATTCCCTCCACATTCCCATCCCCACTTTTCCAGAGATTTCAGCTTCCCTTCTCTTTTACCTCAGCAGCCTCTCGCTATCTGCCAAGTCTTCCCCAAGTGAAGATTCTAACCTCTCTGTTCTGTTTGTCCACATTGGAACATAAATTCCCCAGGACAGAAAACTTGTCTTTCTACATATTTGTCAAGTATCATGTTCATTTAGAGATGAACTAAACACATAACAAATATCACACAGTCAGAATACCTTACGTGTTCAATAAATACCTTAGGTATTACCTTTGGGCTCTAATTACACCAACTTTATGGATATGAGATGTATAAACAGAGGCCTGGCTACAGAATAATAAAATTACATTTTTGGCTGCTCTATATTGGTAACAGGCTGTCAGTGGATGAGTAGCCAAGATGTTTACTACCCTGCTCTCTCTAAAAGCAGAGCCTCAGCTGTCACACCAGGAATCATACTTACACAGCTACCCATAGTCCAAAGATTAGCCCAGTTTATCTTCCTTCCCCTGCAACATCAGCCACGGCCAAGATGCTAAAACCTCTTGGGTTTTTCCAGCACGAGTAGGTTGTGCTTCATAACTGCTTGCCTCTGTATATGTTGTTTCCTAATTATTGTATGGTTTTGGCTTTGTCTCCTTAACTAACCTCCAGGCTCCTAGAAATTGCCTTTTCCTTCTTTTTTATTCCCTTACAATACTAAGCACTTAATCTGTGCTCAAGAATGATTTGTTTTGACTTGAATAGGCACAAAAATGATGGTCCCTCCCTGTAAAGTTTTGACTGACTTCTCATTTCTTTTTCAAATGTTTTTAAATTATGTTTATAAAATATTTCCAGCATATACAAGAGGACCAATATGATACTTATTACCCAGTACCTGGGTTAAAGAGAACAATGTTTTGTTAGTTTCAGGCGTACAGCAAAGTGATTGAGTTTTATATACATATAAACTTCTTTTAGATTCTTGTATATGATAGGTTATTAGAAGATATTGAGTATAGTTCTCTGTGCGATACAGTAGGTCCTTATTGGTTATCTATTTTATATGTAGTCGTGTGTATATTTTAATCCCAAACTCCTGACATCCTTCAGGTGTTTTAAAAATGTACATCCATCCCTGGTGTTATTGTATATATCTTGCTGCACCTTGCTTTTTCATACAATGTTCTATTTTTGAGATTTGTCTATGTTGATATGTGTGAATCCAGTTCATTCATTTTTAGCTCCTAACGTAGTAGTCCATGTGGGTATCCACCCATTCCCCTTTGGAGGGGCCGTTTGACCATTCATGCCCTTTCTGCTGTTCTAAGCAGTACTGCAGTGAACATTTGTGAACAGTTGTTAACATGGTTCCTGGGGCATGGAATTCTCTCAGCCGAGTTGCTTGAATAACACCTTAGGGCCTGAAACCCATTTGCCCACTCCAAATCCACGCTCCACCACAAAGTTACAATAGCGTCACCTTGGGCATGTTACTAATTTTTCCGTGCCTGGGTTTCCTCTTCTGTAAAATTAGGATGATGAGAGCACCTCCTTCAAGAGAAGAAAGCGGTGAGAAGAGAGTCTTACACAAAGTAAGCACTCAGTATATGATAGCAATTGTTATCATTAGGAAGAGGGTCTGAGCATCTATGACTTTCCTAGGTGTGGCCAAATTGATTTACAGTTGGTTAGAACAATGTGTACTTACCAGCACTGAGTTTGTTCCCCACACTCTCACCAGGACTTGGCATTAGCAATGTGGCTTCCTAAACTTTTCAAATGCAAGAAGATCCAAGGATGAGATAAGAGAATGAGAGGAAGCAGAGGGTGCTGGTAATGAGGGATCAAAGGGTCAGCGGACCAGCAGGAGGAAAAGGAATCAGTGGGAGATTTGGGAAAGTGGGAGAATGTGAATTATTTTAGGTGGGAAGTAAAAGATCATTTAGAGTCGGACTCACAGGAGACTCTGGGGACTTATAGAAAATAAGAAGGCACAGTACTAAGGAATAACGTTAACAGAGAGAGTGTATAAGGGGAGGGGAGGAGAAACTCCGTTGACAACAGGCATTTTAGGAACCTGTTGGTAACGCTCAGGGAGGGTCCGGGCTCTCTTGCATAGTGTAAGTAGAGACAGGAGAACTCTTTCTGAAAAGGGACAAGGGAAGAGAGAGGATAGCAAAATATCAGGGTTTGTAGAGTAGCTGAGATGAGGAGACTGAATTTCAGGAAAAGAAGCCATTTGGAAATAGTATTTTTTTTCTGGAGACCAGCAGACCAGAGTCACCTCTGTGGTACAGCATCAGCACCTGCAGCATCTCTGATTTGTTCCTTTCACTTAATTTCTGCAGCCCCTGCTGCCCTCCAGATCCTGATTCCATCATACCTGTGTGGTTGCAGAGACTGACAGCGGGGTGCTGAACCAGACTGGCAAGGCAGGTATTATCATTCCTGTTTTATCAATGCAAGAACTAACGCTCAGATGAATTCACTAACTTGCTAACTTATACATCTTGAAAATGGTGAAACCGAGACCAGAGCCTAGGTATTCTGATTCTACGTCTAGGGCTCTTTGCATCAAAAGGAATTGGTAGTCATCTTAAACCTTTCATTCTCAACTCAGATCTTAAAAGAGTCCCATTTTTCTCCAAAGACAATCACAGCTCTTCTTTTTGACTTTCAAGGCCTTTCATTAGTAACTCTTGTCTCTCTCTCAATCCTATTTCCCAACACACTCTTAGCCATACTCTCACCTCTCCACCCAAAGCATGCCTTGATTGATTTGTGAGCTCACCAAGTTCTTTAACACCTCTGTGCCTTTGTTTATGCCATTCCCCTCTCTTAGAGAAATTTCCCTTCTTTCTCTATCTTCCTCATAGGCCCAGTTCAAGTCTTATACATTCTGTGATTGCTTTGGTGCACACTTTCTGAACTGCCATATTGGCCGTTTCATCATGAAATATGACTCTATTGTACATGCTCTTGAATTGTCCTCAAATTGTTACCCTATGCAACAAAACGCAGAGCAGGTCACTGCAGACAGTTGTTTGCTTGCTTTGTATCTTTTTTTTAACCAATTACTTCTTGTTATATAGGGATTTTCCAGTTACCCTTAGCCTAACACTAAACATACTTGATAACTGTTGAAATATGAAAGAATCAGAATTAATAGGAAATACAAAGTATGAAGACTTGGAAGTTAGGATAAAATCAGTAGTCAAGATACAAGTCTCATAGGCATAATAGAAAATGTAAATGACAAAGTCATAAAGCAAATTGGTTTAAAAAATGCAGAAACAGAGATCAACACCAGAGTGAACCATAGCTTTTTCTGTTCCTTCTCTGATGGCTCTGGCTTTCTGGCAGTCCCCAAAGCAAGGGAAGTGACTTCTAGTGACTACTTAACAAACAGGCTCCCCATGCTCAGAAATAACCAGTATTATCTGCAAATGATGATCACATTGTGTGCTCATGCAGCCAAAGTTATATTTAGCATTTTATGAAATGATGCAAAAGTTTGTGTGCATATTCAATTTTCCAAACTTAATGAGCATCCTGTATGTAAAGAGATATCAAGAAGGATATGACCCCTGCCCTTGGGGACTTGAAAGTGTGTGTAGTTAGTAGAAAGTACTTACATTTATGTACAAGTAAATCGGTCCTTTGCACAGCAACATGTGAACAAATGTAAGTTCATATAACATTGTATGTATTTCTATGTGGAGGTACACCGATAAAAAGCAATAGAAAGCATTAGGTGGAAGATTTCCAAAACAAAATCAGTAAAAAAGATGAACTTAATGTCATGTAAAGGAAGGGGGAAAACATTCTACTGTGTGCAAGGTATTGGAAGTGGAAACATATACCTTATCACAGTGTACCTGGTAGAGATATGTTATTAGTACAAGTATTCATGTTAGTGTTCCCATTTGATATTAAGAGATGGCTAGACATTTAAGTTAACTTTCCCTAAATCATACAGCAAGTTACTGGCATAGCTAAAACAAGCTATATTTTGGGAACAATCAACATCATGAAACACTGAAGCTATATATTTTTCAATACGTGCAAGCACTCCTAGGTACTCCTTGAACAACAATGAGTAGAAAACTAAAATATATTCCTAAAATGCTTGTTTTACAAGTAGTGCAAGTAACAGAACAAGAAGTTTTCTTATTCCCCTAGATCAGGAAATCAGAGAATATTAAAAAAACAAAAAAACAAAGAAAAAAATACAAGACTCATTAACAGTATTTCCTGAGGGAGAGTATAGACTTCCAGACTGTGCCAGAATTCCACATTACTGCCTGAATTCAAAGATTAAGGGTGTGTTTTGCCCACACCCTACATTTTTGGGAACACAGGCCCTGCCATTATGTAAGGTCTGCTCACGAGGCTAACATGACTCTTCTCTTCATCGGAGAGCCCTTATTCTGACCCATAATATACATATTTTTATTTATTTATTTATTTATTTTTTTTTTTTTTTTTTCTTGGCGCACAGGCTTAGTTACTCCGTGGCATGTGGGATCTTCCTGGAGCAGGGCTTGAACCCGTGTCTCCTGCATTGGGAGGCGGATTCTTAACCACTGCGCCACCTAGGAAGCCCTATACATATTTTTAAATGTACCTCATCCACTAACCAAACTGACAGATTATCACCCAGATTAACACGAATCTATTTATCTCTACAACTGCCAGCTCCTGTACATGGTAGCACTTACATAAGACAAAAAAATCTCTTGGAATGACCAGCACACTTGTTTCAATCATCCACAGAGCCATGAAATGGGGAGGATTCAGAACAGAGGAATGACCAGCTTTAAATACGATATACTGTTCCTCCCAGACCACTACTGAGAGCCTCACACACTACAGTATAATATGGGTCTTTGTTGAGGCTTATATTTCCCACCTGTATTTCTTTTTCTTTTTTCCAGCAACAGTCTGTCTTTGTGCCAACTCCTAAATAACCATAAATTTTGTTCTTATAAACCTTAATGAATGCTTGGCCAAGATGCTGTAACTATTGGCTTCTACATTGGAGCATAAATGGAAAGGAAAAAAAAAAAGTGTGCACTGTGAAAAACTGGATAAAATGGAAAAAAGATCACAGCAAACCCAAAGTCGCAATTTGCCTTTAATGTGAAGGAGGCCTTGTTTTCACGGTGTGGCAGCTTTCAGGGGTTTTAATCTCAAAGTAGCTGATCAATTTAAGGTAAGTGGCAGGCATTTGGCCTGGTTCCCAGGCTTTGCTTTGCTGCTCTAAGAAAAGAAAGGATTCAGTCAGACACACAGACAACAGGCATCATCAGCGGCTCCCACATTCCAAGCATTTTAACACAGATTAGGTTGGCATGATTCTCCTGTTTACTGAAATCTCCTAGGTGTTGCATTTTTCCTTCTCCTTGCCACGGTTATCCAAGATGGTTTTCTCAGGTCAAGACCTTCATATGCCAAATAGCTTGCAAGGCTGCGAAGGAAAAAAGAAGAGATGGGTCAAATCTTCTGATTAAAATGCTATTTCACTTGTTCACTGCAAAATATGAGACTTCAGACAGCAGGTAATTGAGCACTGAACTTTTTGCCTTAGGCGTGCATCGAGACAGGAACTGTTTTACATGCATTCCTGAGGGGGGAAGAAAACGAAGATAATTTCTTTAACAAGGACAAACTTAATTCAGCCAGAAATACCCTCTGAATTAACAGGGTGATTTGTGGTTATTTTCTGTTCAGATTTTACAAGCATGAGCCTTATACATATGGTAAGCAGGATTGTAACCGATATAGTCCAGTTCTGAAATTAACATTTTCATATTAAATATTCTTTATTTTCTCAGAACAGTAATATTAAATGAGCTTGACAGATCCCTTGTCACTCTCTTATTTTTCTAGCAAAAGTGAATTTTCTTAATCCATTTGACCTATAACCTAAGTTATGTAAAATATGCATTCAATTAATCAGACCAAAAAATATATAAAAATTGTCTTTCATGTGTTTTTGGCTGTATCGTGCTTTTATACAAATTTTGTATTTTTAGACACATTTTCACAGTTTTTAAACATACTTTGTCTTACTTTAATATATTCGGGATGCCTCTCCCTTTAGTCATCCTCATGGCAGATTTCCTCATGTTGTTTTTTCTAAGAATTCTATCAAAACAAATAACTAATATGGATTTTTAAGTATGATTTTTCTAGCCATTAAACTTTTTAAAAACAATGTCCAAATCATTACACTTTCTAAATCCAAAATGCCTTAACATTTCATCAATTTACATTGACACATTTCTTCTAAAACTAATATTATTGCAGTTAAGTAATTTGTGTTAAGAATATATATTCTTGTCGATAAGGGTTAGCTTAGAAACTAAAGCAAATATATGCATTTATTTGAATTTCAGTTATTGTATATGGAAGGGTATTAAAAAAATAATATGTTTCCTCACTGATTAAAGAAAAAATGGGGGATAAATAAGAAAGCAGATAGCAGCCATCATTCTGCAGCTGCTGGTTGTGTCTTGTTGAGATGTGATGCCTAGAACTGCAGCAGCCACCTTGCAACCATGCGGAGAGCTAGCCTAAGAGACCAACCTGACATGCTAAGGGTGGCAGACAGGGAAGGTGAAAAGAGCATGGTTCTCAATTATGCCGCTGAGCTACAGAACCAGCAATGCTGGGACCACCCAACTTGGGACTTCTTACGTGAGATAATAAATTCCCTTTCATTCATTCAACAGTATTTACTGAGCACCTACCATGTGGGATGCTCTAGGTGCCCTGTTCTAGGTGTTTGGAATATCTCAGTAAATAAAATACACAAGAGTCCTACCCTGGTAGAATTAACATTCCAGCTGAAAGAGATAAATTAAAAACATAAATAAGAAAATACTACAGTGTGTTAGGAAATAGTAAGTGGGGAAAATGTAAAAGTAGATTATGGTGAAAAGGATCAGGACTGCTGGGATGGAGGGAACAGGTTTTGGTATTGAATAAGGTGAGGATTGGTGAGCCTCAGTGAGGAAGGGAGATGTAAACAAACACTTGAAGGAAATGAAGGAGTTATTCTTGAAGGCAGTATGAGGTGGGTTTTTTGGTTTTTTATTTTTCGTATTGTTCGTATTTATTTATCGTATATTTCGTATTTTTCGTATTTTTCGTAAAATCCACTAAATGAGAGGGAGAAGTGAAGAGATCGAGAGAGAAAGAGGGAGATATTGAGACTGATTTGGAATATACCTGATGCCTGTTCCACTTCAGCTCTTCCTAATTCTTGTGAGTCAAACCATTCCTTCCTTTGCTTAAGTTTAAACTGGGTTTCTATCACTTGCCACTGAAAGAGGACAGACTAGTACATTTTAAATTGGTCACAAATGAACTGTCTCTGGTTCTATGGACATCGAGTGAAAATAGATACTAGGCCATAATTTCATCCTGTATGTAGTAAGCTTTATTATCCACACTGGGGGTATCTAGGCAGTGGTAATCAAGACAGTGTGGTATTGGTCAAAAAATAGACAAGTCAATGGAACGGAATAGAGAGCCCAGAAATAGACCCCCCCTAAAAAAAGAAAACTGATTTTTGACAAAGAAGCAAAGGCAATACAATAGAGCAAAGATAGTCTTTTCAACAGATGATGCTAGAGTGACTGGACATCCACATGTTTTAAAAAAAAAGAATCTAGGTAAGAACTTTACATCCTTCACAAAAACTAACTCAGAATGAATCACAGAGCTAAATGTAAAAGACAAAACTATAAAACTCCTAGAAGATAACATAGGAGAAAACCTAGATGACCTTGGTTGGATATGGCAATGACTTTTTACATACAACACCAAAGGAACGATCCATGAAAAAATAATAGATAAGCTGGACTTCATTGAAATTAAAAACTTCTGCTCTGCAAAAGACAATGTCAAGGGAATGATAAGACCAGCCATAGACTGGAAGAAACTGTTTGCAAAAGACATATCTGATAATGGACTGTTATCCTAAATATACTAAGAACTCTTAAAATTCAACAGTAAGAAAGCAAACAACCAGATTATAAAATGGGCCAAAGACCATATCACACACCTCGGCGAAGAAAATATACTGGTGGAAAATAACCATATGAAAAGATGCTCCATAATACATGCCATCAGGAAAATGCAAATTAAAGCAACAATGAGATACCACTACACCTCTATTAGAATGACCAAAATCCAGAACACTGACATCACCAAAGGCTGGTGAGGAATTCTCCTTCATTGCTGGTAGGAATGCAAAATGATACACTTTGAAAGACCATCAGACAGTTTCTTACAAAACTGAACACACTCTCACCAGATGATCCAGCAATCATCCTCCTTGGTATTTACCCAGAGGAGTTGAAAACTCAAGTTCACACAAAAAACTGTACACAGTTGTTTATAACATCTTTATTTATAATTGCCAAGACCTGGAAGCCACCAAGGTGTCTTTCAGTAGGTGAATGGATAAATAAATTATGGCATATCCAGTCAATAGAATATTATTCAGTGCTAAAAAGAAATGAGATATCAAGCCATGAAAAGTCATGGAGGAACCTTAAATGCATATTACTAAGTGAAAGAAGTCAGTCAGAAAAGGCTACACACTGTATGACTCCAACTATATGACATTCTGGAACAGGAAAAACTATAAAGACAGTGAAAAGATTAATGGCTGTCAGGGGTTGTTGGGGAAGATGAAGAGGTGGAACACAGGGGATTTTTAGGGCAGTGAAACTATTCTGTATGATACTGTAATGGAGGGTAAATAACATGATTCATTGTCAAAACCCCCAAAGTGTACAACACAAAGAGTGAAATGTAAACTATGAACTTTAGTTAATAATAATGTATCAATATTGATTCATCAGTTTTAAGGGATGTACCACACCAATGTAAGATGTTAATAATAGGGGAAACTGGGCGGGTGGGGGAGAGATATGGGAATATTGGTTCTTTCTGCTCATTTTTCTATAAGCTTAAAACTGCTTTAAAAAATAAAATCTATTTTTTTGTGTGTGTGAAAGTACTAACCGTAATAAGAAAGATTAATCATTTGGGCGTATGGTAATTTAAAACTTCTGTTCATCAAAAGAAATCATTAAGAGGATGAAAAGACAAGATACAAAGTGGGAGAAGATATTTTATGTATATAAATCACACAAAGAACTCATATCCAGAGTATATAAAGATTTCTTATAAATCAATAAGGAAAGACAGGCTCAGTTTTTTTTGAAAGAAAGGGTCAAAGACATGAACAGGATTTTTATGAAAGAGGATATCCAAATGGCCAATGAACATGCAAATGTGTTCAGCATCATTAGTTATCAGGAAAATGCAAGTTGAAAACATAACAGGATGTCTCTACACACCCCCCAGAATGGCTAAAGTTTAAAAGGTTGACAATACAAAATGTTAGGATATAGAGCAACAGAAACTGTTGGAATGCTTGAGAGTGTAAACTGGTAAAACTACTTAGGAAATGTCATTGCCAGTTAAATTAAGCATATGCCCACCCTATGACTCAGCAATTCACCCCCTAGGTGTAAATCCAAAAGAAATGCATATGTATGTGCACAAAAGATAGTTACAAGGATATTCTTAGTACAGTATTCTTAATAGCACCAAACTGGAAGCAACCCAAATGTCTATTAACAGTAAAATGGATAAAGTGTGGCATATATTGCTATAGAACAATGTAGAGAACTCTTCCTGTGTGCAACAACGTGGATGAATCTCAAAGATATAACATTTAGCAACAAAAAGAGTACATACTATAGAATTTCATTTATATAAAGTTTGCAAACGGGCAACCCTAATTTATGGTAAGAGAAATCTGTGTGGTGGTACCTTTGGAGGATGGCAGCCCAAAGTAAGCCTCTGTAGTGATGGTGGTGTTCAATACCTTGCTTTGTATGCTAATCAAGCTAAACTTAAGATGTGTGCCCTTTTCAGTCCGTATGTTAAGTTTAAATTAAATAGGTAAAACAAAATAGCTATGGTTGCCTAAATCAACCAACCATAAATTAAAGCCATGAGCCATAAAAATTCCTCTGTTACTTTTAGTCCTATCATTGCAATAAAGAGGGGATTGTTTCTTCAACATAACCACTCAGAGGGGGTCACAATACTTGAATCTTGAAACTAACATATAATGATCTCTAATTTCTAAGACTCCAAGCTATAGTTCCAGATAAATGGCAAGGACCTGTGCAGAGCACTCTTATTATAAGCAGTCCAATGTTCTTCTTGTGCCCAACAAATTACTAATAATATTAACTAATATTTTAGGGACCCTCACTGTGTGCCAGTACTATAATGAGTGTTTGCATGCAGTAACATATTTATCTCCTACTAACCCTAAGAGAGAGATACTACCAAGCTACTTTACAGATGAGAAAATAGACTGGGAAAACTTAATACATTTTTCCAAGGTCATTGTATCAGTCAATAATCTTAGTTACATTTAAAAGAAACCAAAAGTTTAGTTTAAGCAAAAAAGAATGTGTTAAAAGATCATTGTATAACTCCCGAAATTGCCAGCATGGCTGGGTTGAGGACTCTGCAGTTATGAACAATACTGCAAATCAAGTCATAGAAAGTTTAATGCCCAGCACTGGACAGTGTGACCCACTCTGCCAACTCCGCCAGCCCTGGAACCCAGACACAGCCATCAGCAGAACTGCTAGTGCTCTGCTGGAGCTAGCTGTGACTGCTGCCACTCTTGTACCACAATGATGACCCTCAGTTCCCCCTGCACCAATCACATTAAGAGCATACAATTCATGCTCTGGGGCAAAAAAGAGTGATTTGTACACACTTCTAAAATCACAAGTTGAAGGGTGGTGAGCAGGGATTTGAATCCAGCCAGCTTGGCTCCAACACCCAAGGGCTCAACTACTATGCGAGGCTGCCTGCAAACGAGTGATGTTACTTTATCATTTTAAGGACCAGGTGAGGCAGGCAAGAATCAAAATGGACAACAATACTTCATGCCACCTTATCATATAGATCAGAAAACTTCAACCATTTGCTGCTCGACTAATTTAGAAAGACAGAATAAAACTACTTATATGCAAATTGGGCTTCTGAAATCACCAAGTGCTTTAATGAAGGCAAGTAGGGAGGATTTGGTATGACAACTCATCAAGAGCCATCACTGCACCATGTGGGGCCATGTGGCTGCATGCTGACTCAAATTGGTGGTGGAGAAGGGGGGGTGCTTCTGAATCACCAAGACCACATCCTGCCCCTCCCTCATTTTTTACCCTGGAAGCAGCCCATCAGTCTTCTTGCTGAGATCTCCACCCGATGCATGGGGTTCAGGTATTTGCACCAAATGTCTGTGAATGTCTAAGAAGTCCCATTTTCCAGGAACATTTGGCCCTGGTTGTTTCAGTGGCATCTATGTGTGAAGTTGCCTGTGACTAAGTGTGAAACTGATAGTCTGTGTATGAAGACTCAGGGCTCAATTCGGGTCATTGATTTATTTTTAACTGCGTTTTTGTGGACACAAACTAACCTCTAACATTACATATACTTGCCTTTAACCATTTTTTTTTAGCTTATTTAAATGGAAAGAAAATTCTTAATCACAATGCCAACTAGATAATAACTTGGAAAAATGTGTTCCTTTTGAGAATTGTGTCACAGACGCATATTCATTATAGCCAAAGACTAAGCAGGCATCTCATCCTGCTCTGATTCATTTTAGAAAAACATGTGGTAGGCAATTCAAAATCCTCCCCCGTTTACTTTCAAATAAAGAGTAAGAGGAAAGGTCAATTTTCTTTTCTTTCTTTCTTTCTTTTTTGTAAAGACAATTTAGTAAAATTAGTATCTATTGGGGCTTTTGTTTTGTTTTGTTTGGGGTTTTGGGGTTTCCACTGAAGACAGTAGTGGGACTTAGGATTACAGAGGCTGAAAAGTCATCAGTAGATGGAGGAATTTGAAAGTTCACATGAAGGAGTTGGAACTTTACTCTGTAGGCAGGGAGTAATTCATAAAAGTTTTTAAATTTTAATTTGTTTTTAATGATTTTTAAGTCAAATACAACAAACCAAAAAATGTGGAAGTCAGATGTAAATTTAATTTACAAAATAACAAGGCAAAATTTGTGCAGCCACCATATGTGATGTATGGAGGTGGTAGCTAATATTATGGTGGTCATCATTTTGTAACTTATAATATATCAAATCAACACATCATACACCTGAAACTTACAATGTTAGAAGTCAATTATACCTCAACAAAGCTTGGGAAAGAAGAAAAGAGAAATAGAAAACTGCCAGCACCTCAGAAAGTTCCCTAATGATTTTTTTTTTAATTATAAGAATACAGACAAAGTATAGAACACTTAGGTTCAGTTTAACATGTTATTACCATCAAGGTCAAAAAGTCTAAGATCAACAGCATCCCAGAAGTCTCCTTGAATTCACCTCCCCAATCACAACTCCCTTCCTCCCCCACCCAAGGTAATCACTATGCTAACATTTGGAAAAATCATTAATTTTTTGCTTTTCTTTATGGTTTTGCCCGCTAGGCATGCACATCTAAATAAGGTAGTTTCGTTTTGCCTTTTTATTGGAACGTTGTTTAAATGGAATCATACTTTTTGTTTTCTTTGTTTTTTGCTTCTTTTGCCCAACAATATTTTTTGAGAGTCATCCTTGTTGATGTTTGTAATTAATAGTCCTTCACTTTCATTATTGTAAATAAATTATTTGTTCATGCTATAGTTATTACACAATTGGGTTGTTTCCAGCTTGTGGCTGTTACAAACAATGCTGTGGCAAAGTTCTGTGTGTATGTGTATATCTGTGTCTTTGTGTCTGTGTATAATAGAAAAAGAGAATAGGGAGATCTATCTAGCAGTAGTGTAAAGTTGAACTCAGGGAGAGAAGAATCAAGGGGGAGTTAGTTGGAAACCCAATCATCTAAGATTTAACATTTGAACTTGGTGATTAACAAAGGGAATAAGAGAGGATAGAGTCCAAGCAGTTCACCAGGTAAAAGGTATGTTCATTTACAATTTTCACAGATGCTGTTAAATATCCTTTTTAAAAGGCTTTGACAAGGTACACTCTTGCTAGAGGATTTGTGTATGAATGAGAATGCCCATTCCTCTGTATTTTTGCCAACTTTTAATATTATCCATCTTTTTAAATCTTGCCAAAATTATCAAAAAAGTGATAACTTCACATTTTATTTTCTTAATTATTAATGAGTTTGAACATTTTTATAAATTTTTTCATCAGACTATTTTTGTATATGTATTGCCTGTTCATATCCTTTGCCCATTTTTCTATCAGCTATTTCATGTCCTTCTTGTTGCTTGGGGAAACTCAACAAATTTTGAGCATTAATCCTTTTATTATCTATATTGTAGATATGTTTTATCTGTTGTCTCTCTTTATTCACAGAGTCTTTTGCTGAACATAAATTTTTAATTTGTATGTATGACGGCTGTCATACATACAAATTAACTTGGCTTGGTACAGTATCCAGTTATTCAGTCAAATACTACTCTTGGTTTTGCTGTAAAGGTATTTCAAGACATAATTAAAGCCCAAAATCAGTTGGCTTTAAGTAAGGGAGATTATCCTAGATAATCTGGGGGAGGTTGATTCAGTTAGTTGAAAAGCCTTAAAAGCAGAACAGAGAAGAGGAGAAAGGAGAAAATATAGTTTCAACCTACCTGTGATATTCCCTTCTAAAGATCTGCCCTACCAATTTCAGATTTGCTTAGCCAGTGCCCCAAATTACCTATATACATATGCTTCCCCACATTTGTTCTGCTTCTCAGGTTGAACTGTGACTGATACCGTGTAAAATTTTTACATAGTCAGTCTATCTGTCATCTCATTTATAGCATCCAGGTTTCATATCTTACTGAGATAGACTTCATACTAAGATATATGTAAATCATGTTCATGCAGCATTGGTAGTAATGGCTAAAAACTGGAAATCCTCCTTTACTCCTCTTTACCATTCCTTACCCGTTAAAGGTATGCACTGTCAATAAGTTGGAGGTATATTTTCCAGCCACTTTTTATATAAAATCTAATAGCCCATAACACAATGATAAAACAAATCACACTGTTGTCACAGTAGATGTGGAAAAAGCACTTAACAAAATTAAAGATTCATTCATGATTAAAATCTATCAACAAACTGGGTATAGAGGGAACATACCTCAATATAATAACATCCATTTATGACAAACCCACAGCTAACATTTTCAGTGGTGAAAAGTTGAAAGCTTTACCTCTAAGATCAGGAGCAAGGCAAGGATGCCCACTTTCACCACTTTTATTCAACATAGTATTGGAAGTCCTAACCTTAGCAGTCAGACAAGAAAAAGAAAGGGCATCCAGATTGGAAGAGAAGATATAAAACTGTCACTATTTGCAGATAACATGATACTATATACAGAAGATCCTAAAGACACCACCAAAAAACTATTGAAACTAATAAATGAATTCAGTAGATGCAGAAGTCAAAATTAATATTCAGAAATCTGTTGCATTTTCATACATCAATAATGAACAATCAGGAAGAGAAATCAATAAAAAAATTCCACTTAAAATTGTATTAAAAAATACAATACTTAGGAATATAAATTTCACCAAGGAGGTAAAAGACCTGTACTCTGAAAACTATAAGACATTAATGAAAGAAACCGAAGATGACACAAATCAATGGAAAGCTATATCATGCTTAGGAATCAGAAGAATTAATATTGTTAAAATGTCTGAACTACTGAAATCAATGAATAGATTCAAAGCAATCCCTATCAAAATACCAACAGCATTTTTCACAGAACTAGAACAAAAATAAAATCATAAAATTTGTATGGACCCACAAAATATCCCAAATAGCCAAGGCAATCTTGAGAAAGAAGAACAAAGCTGGAGGTATCACATTTCCTGACTTCAAACTATACTATAAAGCTATAGTAATTAAAACAATACTGACACAAAAAAAGACACATAGATCAATGCAACAGATGGAGAGCCCAGAAAAAAATCAACACACACAGTCAATTAATCTATGACAAAGGAGGCAAGAATATACAATGGGGGAAAAGATACCTCTTCAATAAGTGGTGCTGGGAAAACTGGACAGCTATATGTAAAGGAATGAAACAGACCATGTACAAAAATAAACTCAAAATGGATTAAAGACTTAAATGTAAGACTTGAAACTGTAAAACTCATAGAAGAAAAAATAGGTAGTAAGCTCTTTGACATCAATCTTAGTAGTGTTTTTTTTGGATCTGTCTTCTCCAGCAGGAGCAACAAAAGCAAAAATAAACAGATGGAACCAAATAAACCTCCTGAAGGGTAGAATATATTTGCAAATGCCGTGTCTGATAAGGGGTTAATATGCAAAATATATAAAGAACTCAGGCAATTCAATATCAAAAAATAAACCAACTGAAAAATGTGCAGAGAATCTGAATAGACATTTTGCCAAAGAATATATACAAATGGCCAACAGGCACATGAAAAGATGCTCAACATCACTAATCATGGGGAAAAGAAAATCAAAACCACAATGAAGTATTACCTCACACCTGTCAGAATGGCTATTATGAAGAAGACAAAAAATAATAAGTTTTGGCAAGGAATCACTGTGCACTGTTGTTGGGAATGTAAACTGGTAGAGCCACTATGGAAAATAGTATCAGGGTTCCTCAAAAAATTTTTAAAAATAGAACTATCATACAATCCAGCAATTCCACTCCTGGGTATTTATGCAAAGAAAAGAAAAGTACTAATTCCAAAAATATATATATATGTATATATATATGTATATATATGCACTCCAATGTTCATTGCAGCATTATTTACAATAGCCAAGATATGGAAGCAACCTAAGTGTACATTGACAGAGGAATGAATAAATATGTGATATATCTTTATGTGTATAATGGAATACTACTCAGCCATAAAAAAGAATGAAATCTTGTCATTTGTGACAACATGGATAGACCTAAAGGATATTATGCTAAGTGAAATAACTCAGAGAAAAACAAATACTTTATGTTTTCACTTATATATGTGGAATTTAAAAAACAAAATAAACAGGCAAATATAACAAAACAGAAACAGACTCACAGATAAGAGAACAAATTAGTAGTTACCAGTGGAGAGAGGGGTAGGAAGGATGGACAAAATAGGCGAAGGAGATTAAGAGGTACAAACTACAAGTTAGAAAGTAAGTAAGTCACTGGGATGTAATGTACAGCACAGGAAATACAGTCAGTAATATTGTAATAATTTTGTATAGTCCATAATCTATAAAAATATCAAATCACTATGTTGTACAATAGAAACTAATATAATATTATAAGTCAACTGTACTTCAATTAAAAAAATAATAATAACCCATGTGTGTGTGTAAAAGTCTACAAAGTGGGTAGGAAGAATGCACTCCAATAATGGCAATGGTTACCTATAGATGGGGAAGCGGTGGTAGAAAGAAGTAAAAGAGGACTTTCAAGGCTTTTATATTTCTGATTATGTAAATCGTATACAATGAGAATCTATTCATATTTAACTTGGGTGTTTTTGTTTGTTTTTTACTATCTTAACCAATTTTAAGTGTATAGTTCAGTGATATTAAATACTTAGGGTCATTTTTTTTTAAAGAAAAGAAAACTTTATAAAAAATTATCAGCAATGGCTCCAAGATTTAAAAGTTGGGTAACTAGGAGATAATACCTCCATTGAGATAAATTAAGATGCCAAAATGAGATGGTTTGTATATTACAAGCATTACTAACTCCAAAGCCTTTATGGGCTGGCTTAAGTGCAGGGTAGAAGGTAACAGGGAAGTTGAGTATAGTGTCTGCCTACAGAGCACATACTTGGCCTATATTTCAAAAGTCTGTGGGGACTTTCCTGGTGGCACAGTGGTTAAGAATCTGCCTGCCAATACAGGGGACATGGGTTCAATCCCTGGTCCGGGAAGATCCCACATGCCGTGGAACAACTAAGTCTGTGCACCTCAATTACTGAGCCTTCACTCTAGAGCCCTCGAGCCACAACTACTGAAGCCTGTGCGCCTGGAGTCCATGCCCTGCAACAAGGGAAGCCACTGCAGTGAGAAGCCTGCGCACCACAATGAAGAGTAGCCCCTGCTTGCCGCAACAAGAGAAAGCCCATATGCAGCAAGAAAGACGCAAAGCAACCAATAAATAAATAAAATTTTAAAGAAATTTAAAACTATATTAAAAAAAAGTCTGTGGACCAAATAAAACATAGGTTTTTATTTTTTTATTTTTACTTTATTTTCATAGATTTGGCCTGTAGGTTACAGGCCAAACTTGGCTTGTATTCACCCTGGCAACTGTATAGGAAGAGATGAGGTTGATTTTAAATGAAGCATGATAGAATTTGAGCCTCAGAGGTATCTTTAAAATCACAAAAGCTAAGACTCTAGTAAACACAACATAACTTGGTCAGGATGTGTTTTGTTTAAAATATATATTATAGACACATTCATTTTGTGTTTAAGAATATCATCCTGATATGATTCAATTTAGACTGAAGTGCTATGGACAATACAAAATTTTCTTCTCCTACCTTTAGATAAACAAGAAGGGAAAAGACCAATTCTTCACACTTTCTAATAAAGACAATTTAGTAAGAGTCCTGTGAAAATAAGGAAACCAAGAAATGGTAAATCATGGATTTGACAGTGTGACATTCAATAGTAAATGGATTAGAAATGCCATCCTTAATATCAGATGGTGAAAAGGTGGGGTTTGTTTGTTTTTTAAATGAAAGCTAGCAACATTGCCAGGATTCAGCATTGATCTGACACTGGTCAAGATGTAAGTTTGAGTTGAGCAGGTGCAAAAATGCGTAACAGCTCAGGAATGCAAGTTTGGTTTAACAGCCAAAAATCAATTAATATAATACATCATATCAATAGAAAAAGAACAAAAGTCACACAATCATCTCAGTAGATGCAGTAAAAGCATTTCACAAAATCCCACATCCTTTCTCTCTCTCTCTCTCTCTCTCTCTCTCTCACTCTCACGCACACACACACACACACACACACACACACACGTAAACTTAGAAGGGAACTTCCTCAACCTGATAAAGTGCATCTATGAAAAAACCCACAGCTAATACTATCATATTTAATGGTAAAAGACTGAATGTTTTTCTCTAATATCAGAAACAAGAGAAGGATGTCCATTCTCCCCACTTCTGTATAACATTTTACTGGACATTCTGGGTAAACCAGTTTGGGGTGGGAGGGGGTGGGAGGATAGGAATGAAAGAAAAGACATCCAGATTTGAAAGAAAGAAGTAAAACTATCTCTGTTTACAGATGACATGATCTTATAGGCAGAAAATCATAGGGAATTCACTGAAAAACTATTAAAACTAATGAATAAGTTTAGCAAAGCTGCCATATACAAAATTAATATACAAAAATCAATTGTCTTTCTATACACTTGTAATGAACAATCTGAAATGAAGTTAAGAAAACAATTCCAACTACTGTAGCATCAAAAAGAATAAAATATTTGGAAGTAAATTTAACAAAGGAATTGCAAAACTTTTTTTCTGGAAACTATGAAACATTTTAAAAGAAATGAAAGACAACCTAAATAAGTGGAAAGATATTTTATTTTCATAGATTTGATACTATGGGTACACTCATGAGCAGTACTCTCCAAACTGGTTTACAGATTCAACTCAATCCTATTAAAATACCAAGTGGCTTCCTTGCAGAAATTTACAAACTGATCCTAAAACTAGTGTGGAAATTCTAGGGGCCCAAAATAGAACAAAATCTTGAAATGAAAAACAAAGTTGGAGGACTCACTTGCCAATTTCAAAACTTACTGCAAAGCTACAATAATAAAATAAGAATGGTATTGGCATAAAGATAGAGATATAGATCAATGGAATAGAATTCAGAGTCCAGAAAATAAAGCCTTGCATTTATAGTCAATTAACTTTAAACATGGGTGTCAAGACTTTTAGTGGGCAAAGAATAATCTTTCCAACAAATGGTGCTGGGGCAACTGGTTTCCATATGCAAAATAATGAAGTTGGACCTTTGCCTCACACCATATAGAAAAATTACTTCAAAATGGATCAAAGACCTAAATGTAAGAGTGAGAACTATAAAATTCTGGGGAAAAAAGGCTAAATTTTCATGACCTTAGATAAGGCAATGGTTTCTTAGATATGACACCAAAAACACAAGCAACAAAAGAAAAAATAAATTGCATTACATCAAAATGAAAAAAACTTTTGTGCTGAAAAAGTTACCGTCAAAGAAAGTGAAAAGAAAACCAACACAATGGAAAAAGTATTTGCAAATCATGTATCTGATGAAAGACTTGTACTTACAATATATAAAGGACTCTTACAACTCAACAATAAAGAGATAAATAACCTAATTTTAAAATGGGCAAAAGATCTAAATAAACATTTCTTCAAAGAAAAGAAGATACACAAATGGCCAATAAGCATATTTTAAAAATGCACAACATCATTATCCATGATAAAAAAAAATCAAAACCATAATGAGCTACCACTTTACACATACTAGATTGACTATTATCAAAAAGACAGATAATAACAAGTATTGGTGAGGAAGTAGAAAAATTGGAAGCCTCATATACTGCTGGTGGCAATGTAAAATGGTGCAGTCATTTTGGAAAACAGCATAGCAGTTCCTCAAAAAGTTAAACGCAGAGTTACCTTGTGATCCAACAATTCTATTCCTAGGTATATACCCAAGATGAATGAAAACATATCCACACAAAAACTTATACAGAAATGTTCATAGAAGCACTGTTCATGATAGCCAACAAATGGAAACAACCCAAATGTCCATCAATTAATAAATAAATAAAATGTGGTGTATGTATATACAATGGAATATTACTCAACAGTAAAAAGAGAATAAATTACTGATGCACATACAACATAAATGATGTTTGAAAACACGCTAAATGAAAGAAGCCTGTCACAAAAGACCACCTATTGTATGATTACATTTATATGAAATGCCCAGAATAAGCAAATTTATAGAAATAGAAAGTAAATTACTGGTTGCCTAGGGCTGAGGGGTAGGGGTTTCAGAGAAACAGGAAGTAACTACTAATGCGTACAGAGTTTTGGGGGGAGTGATGAAAATGTTTTGGAATTAGTAGTGTTGGTTGCACAACTCTGAATACACTGAAAACCATTGAATTGTACACTTTTAACAGATGAGGTGTATGAATATGAACTATGTCTCAATAAAGTTGTTATTAAAATTGTTAGGGCTTCCTAGGTGGCGCAGTGGTTAAGAGTCCGCCTGCCAATGCAGGGGACACGGGTTTAATCCCTGCTCCGGGAAGATCCCACATGCCACGGAGCAACTAAGCCGGTGCGCCACAACTATTGAGCCCATGTGCTGCAGCTACTGAAGCCCATGCGCCTAGAGCCCATGATCCACAACATGAGAAGCCACGGCAATGAGGAGCCCACGCACCACAATGAAGAGTAGCCCCCACTCACCACAACTAAAGAAAGCCCGCGCACAGCAAAAAAAGACCCAACAGGGCCAATAAAATTAATTAATTAATTAATTTAAAAAATTAAGTTAAAGACTGGATGGCAGAAATGCTGCCCAGCCATACCGCTATAGTGAGTGGAATGGGGTAACAATAAAGGAGCTCTATTGTTGGATTTATGGAAACCGGTTAACTCTGACATCCAAGTCTTTTATTATATTAAGCCCAAAGATTTCCAAATTTTTCTCCTGCAGCCCCCAACCTCAAGTGGAATTCAGTATAACACAATTCAGTATAACCAAAGCTTTGGAGTATTCTCTGGGAGTTTTGGCAGACTAGAAGAATGAATAAGATCAGGCATAAAAATCAGAGATGGGCTAGTTTTTTGGACAGAGGTACTAGACAAGCTAAAAGGCAAGAAATCTCAAACACTTGCAGCCTCTGAATTGCAGCTGTATCTGCAAGCCAAACAGTTTCCACACTGGCTTCCCACTAAAAAGATTGTCTGTCAGTAGTAATGAATGTATACCTACTGTGTGCCACACACTGTGCTCGGTGCTGGAGATGAAACAATGAGTAAGGCAAGTTCTCTGCTTCTGAGAAGTTCCCAGCTAAAGGGAAGCAAATAATTAACGTAACAGATAAATGCTATAATGGAGGTCTGCACTAAGTGCCATGGGAGCAGCGGTGGGGCACAGCCGACTGCATGAGGAAAGCTGAGGAAGCTTCTTGTGAAGGTGACTTCCCACTGGGTCTTGAAGAATGAACAGAAAATGCCTGCAATGCCCTCTAGGCATTTCTTTATGCATATAAAATTCTTGTTATGCTAATAAGCCAGTGTTTATATATACCATTATCTAAAAATGAAGCAGAATCAAATAAACACCAAAAAGGCAAAAAATACTCCAAAAACCTATTTAGAGAATAATAGATGTGTATGTGGTTTGAAACATTTACAGGCATTCTTTATCCTGAATTTTTTATAACACAGATAATTAAGAAAATAATCTATTGTCAACCCTAATTTATCTGCTAATAGTTAAAGCTTTTCTGTTCTATTTTGTTCTATCAAACAACACTCATTTCTGTATGGAAGACTGGGCTGAACCACAAAATCATTTAATTATAGAAATAGAAGTGACTCCAGTATGTACTCTGTGCATCTCAACCTTAGGTCTGGCTGGGTTTAATTACTCCTGGTTTAAAATTTTTCTTTTCTTAAAATAGTTCAGAAGGATTTTCCACAACTTTCCCTCATAATCTATCTTCTGTCATCTGTGGTCTTATATGTCATCTGTTAAGTGAAACAAAGTGAAGTTTTAATGTGCAAATTACAAGTAAAAACAAACTGGCATCGCAAAAGAATACTAGCATGGAATTTCTCAAAAGCCTGAATTCCTGTGAAACAAGAGCTTATCAGCAAATGGCTTGTGAACTTATTTTGGCCCCCAAATATTTTACTCCATCTCTGAGTGAGTACAGTGCTTTTATCTCTATATCATTCATCAAGCAGTTACAAAGACACCCTACCATTTGATTTCCAGGCTGCCATCTCCTGCTGTGATAAAACTGAAATTGCTGTTGTCAGTTTAGTGGGAAGGGGGTAAAACCATGATATCAGGAAGAAAACTTTTATTTTAGGAAAAAGTAAGAAACTATCCACTCACAGAAAAGAGTTTTCTTTTCTTCCATCCTTGGACTTTATTGCTAATATCCTAGGAATTGACAGACACCCTTTCTCACCTGCTATGCCTGATTATACTCTAATTAGCCAAATAGATTTACCACTTACATTTGTGGGTTCCCTGTGTTTTTGTGCAGCTAACAGTATAACAGGTTTTGTTTGCTATTCAGTAAGCATGGCTTTAATTTCCACTGCTCTCCATGTACTTTTTTTTTTTTTTTTTTTTATTGGAGTATAGTTGATTTACAATGTTGTGCTAGTTTCAGGTGTACAGCAAACTGAATCAGCTATACATATACATATATCTACTCTTTTTTAGATTCTTTTCCCATATAGGTCATTACAGAGTATTGAGTAGAGTTCCCTGTGCTATGTAGTAGGTCCTTATTATCTATTTTATGTATAGTAGTGTGTATATGTCAATTGTAATCCCCCAATTTATCCCTCCTCCCTTTTCTCCCCTGCTACCCATAAGTTTGTTTTCTACATCAGTGACTCTATTTCTGTTTTGTAAATAACTTTTTTTAAGTGTATAATTTGATATTTTTTTCTTTTTTTTTTTAAAGCTCTTTACTGGAATATACTTGCTTTACACTGTTGTGCCAGTTTTTGCTGTACAACAAAGTGAATCAGCTGTATTTATACATATGTCCCCTCCCTCCTGCAACTCCTTCCTACCTTGCCTATCCCAGCCCTCTAGGTCGTCACCCATCATCAAGTTGATTTCCTTGTGTTATGCAGCAGCTTCCCACGAGCTAGCTATTTTACATTTGGTAGTGTATATATGTCAATGCTACTCTCTCACTTCATCCCAGCTTCCCCTTTGCCCCCCCTCCACCCCCATGTCAAGTCCATTCTCTACATCTGCATCATTATTCTTGCCCTGTCACTGGGTTCATCAGTACCATTTTTTAAGATTCCATATATATGCATTAGCATACAGCATTTGTATTTGTTTTTCTCTTTCTGGCTTACTTCACTCTGCATGACAGACTCTGTGTCCATCCACCTTACTACACATAACTCAAGTTCATTTCTTTTCATGGCTGAGAAATATTCCATTGTATACATGTGCCACATCTTCTTTATCCATTCATCTGTTGATGGGCATTTAGTTTGCTTCCATGTCCTGGCTGTTGTAAATAGTGCTGCAGTGAACCTTGGCGTGCATGTGTCTTTTTGAATTATGGTGTTCTCTGGGTATAAGCCCAGGAGTGGGATTGCTGGGTCATATGGTAGTTCTATTTTTAGTTTTTTAAGGAACCTCCATGCTGTTTTCCATAGTGGCTGTACCAATTTACATTCCACCAACAGTTCAGGAGGGTTCCCTTTTCTCCGCACCCTCTCCAGTATTTATTGTTTCTAGATTTTTTGATGATGGCCATTCTAACTGATGTGAGGTGATACCTCATTGTGGCTTTGACTTGCATTTCTTTAATGATTAGTGGTGTTGAGCATCTTTTCATGTGTTTGTTAGCCATCTACATGTCTTTTTTGGAGAAATGTCTATTTAGGTCTTCCACCCATTTGTGGATTGGGTTATTTGCTTTTTTGGTATTAAGCTGCATGAGCTGCTTGCATATTTTGGAGATTAATCCTTTGTTTGTTGCTTCATTGGCAAGTATTTGCTCCCATTCTGAGGGTTGTCTTCTTGTCTTGTTTATGGTTTCTTTCACTGTGCACAAGCTTTTAAATTTCATTAGGTCCCATTTGTTTATTTTTGTTTTTATTTCCATTATTTTAGGAGGTGGGTCAAAAAGGATCTTGCTTTGATGTATGTCATAGAGTGTTCTGCCTAGGTTTTCCTCTAAGAATTTTATAGTGACTGGCCTTACATTTAGGTCTTTAATCCATTTGGAGTTTATTTTTGTGTATGGTGTTAGGAAGTGTTCTAATTTCATTCTTTTACATGTAGCTGTCCAATTTTCTCAGCACCACTTATTGAAGAGGCTAGGCTGTCTTTTCTCCATTGTATATTCTTGCCTCCTTTCCCAAAGATAAGGTGCCCTTATGTGCGTGGGTTTACCTCTGGGCTCTCTATTCTGTTCTGTTGATCTATATTTCTGTTTTTGTGCCAGTACCATACTGTCTTGATCACTGTAGCCTTGTACTATAGTCTGAAGTCAGGGAGCCTGATTTTTCCAGCTCTGTCTTTCCTTCTGAAGATTGTTTTGTCTATTCGGAGTCTTTTTTTCATTTCCATACAAATTGTAAAATTTCTTGTTCTAGTTCTGTGAAAATGCCATTGGTAATTTGATAGGGATTGCATTGAATCTGTAAATTGCTTTGGGTAGTATAGTCATTTTCACAGTGTTGATTCTTCCAATCCAAGAACATGGTATGCCCCTCCATCTGTATAATCTTTGATTTGTTTCATCACTGTCTTATAGTTTTCTGTGTACAGGTCTTTTGAATAACTTTATTTGGACCATTTTTTTTTAGATTCTACATATAAGCAATATCATATGATATTTATCTTTGTCTGACTTACGTCACTCAGTATGACAGTCTCTAGGTCCATCCATGTTGCTGCAAATGGCATTATTTCATTCTTTTTTATGGCTGAGTAATATTCCATTGTATATACGTACCACATCTTCTTTATCCATTCATCTCTCAGTGGACATTTAGGTTGCTTCCATGTCTTGGCTATTGTAAATAGTGCTGCCATGAACATTGGGGTGCATGTATCTTTTTTTTTTTTTTTTTTTTTTTTTGCCTGCATTGTGTCTTCATTGCTGTGTGCAGAATTTCTCTAGTTGCAGAGCATGGGCTCTAGACTCATGGGCTTCAGTAGTTTTGGTGCACGGGCTTAGTTGCTCTGCTGCATGTGGGATCTTCTCAGACCAGGGATCAAACCCGTGTCCCCTGCATTGGCAGGCAGATTCTTAACCACTGCACCACCAGGGAAATCCCAGCATGTATCTTTTTGAAATATGCTTTTCTTCAGATATATGCTCAGGAGTGTGATTACTGGATCATATGGTAGTTCTATATTTCGTTTTTTAAGGGACCTCCATACTGTTCTCCATAGTGGTTGTATCAATTTACATTCCCACCAACAGTGTAGGAGGGTTCCCTTTTCTCCACACCCTCTCCAGTATTTATTGTTTGTAGACTTTTTGATGATGGCCATTCTAACTGGTATGAGGTGATACCTCATTGTAGTTTTGATTTGCATTTCTCTAATAATTAGTGGTGTTGAGCATCTTTTCATGTGCTTTTTGGCCATCTGTATGTCTTCTTTGGAGAAATATCTATTTAGATCTTCACTTGTTTTTTGACTGGGTTGTTTGTTTTTTTAATATTGAGCTGCATGAACTGTTTGTATATTTTGGAGGTTAATCTCTTGTTGATCGCTTCCATGTACTTTCTTAAGATTTAATTCTTCTTTAATTCCTTTAAACTGTTTCAATCTCAACACCTCCTCCCTCCAAGAGGATTGGCTTTGTTATGCTAAAAAACAAAACAAAACAAAACTACATATCATTGAAATGTAGGATGGATTTTGAAGGTATCTAGAGATTCTTGGAAGTGTTTTTCCCAATATAATTTGGCCACAAAATGGGATCAGAACAATGTTGGGCTTAAATTAGTACTGTAAGTTTACAGACCTTCTATTACTGGCATGTAATAATCGTTTCACTAGAGGCCAACTGAGTCACTAGTTTTATGTGAGCAATTTCCTAATGGGCAGAAAAGCAGAATGTTATTTCTTCTCAAAGGAAATGTTAATTGCATATGACAGCCTAAGAATGGAGCAGAGAATTGGGGTGGAGGTCCAGTTAGGGGCCAGCAGGCCTCTGGCCTCCACCACCACCAGTCCTGCTCCCCCAGGCCTTAGACACTGGCCAGTTCTAGTCTAACCACTTCCTAGGAGCCTTTGTGCCACGATCTTTGAAACTAGAGCCTCTCTCAGAATAAACCCGGATCAAGAATTTAGTTCATCCTGGCCAACTCCTTCCAGAGAGGCCAGAGTTAGACTCTTTCCCTGAGTCCATGGTTTCTTAGAAGTGTGACCAGTCCATTGCGTGGTGACTCCTTTCAAAGAGAGTTCACCCCAGGATGCTATTTCTAGTCTTGTGGTGGGACCAAACCTGAGAAATGGTCAATCCAGGTGGACCCATCCTGAACAATTTCAGCACACCTTGATCTATCATTCATTCTTTAGGGAAGTTTACAGATAGCCAATCCCACACTGCAGTGGAAAACTGAGTTTTTGGCAGACCATGCTGGCTATAAGGAGCCCACGAGAGAGCAGTACAGCAGAGTGACCAGGGGTTAGAGCTCTGGACTCAACTCTGTGATCTTGGGCAAGAGACATAACCTCTCTGGGCCTCAGTACTTTCATCCATAAATTGGGGAGAACAGTACTTACCTCGTTGGTAAGTGGTTTTGAGTTAATATATCTAAAAGTGCTTAGAATAGTGCCTGAAACATGGTAAATGCCACGTAAGTATTTGCTATTGTTTTTTTTTTTAACATAGCCAACAGATAGGTATCTAAAAATCAGTCTGACATAATCAAGAACAAATGAAAGTGCACTTAAATAGGCTTTAGCTTTGACTGAATTTCCTTAAATATCTGGCTGTAATATTACAGGATGCAGCACCTATTTGATTGTTGTTCAAGAGCAACTATTCAAACACTTCTCAAACTGGTCTTAATACAAGAGTATTCCAGGAGATGTGTGTTAGGTGCACAGCAAAAATAATTTGTTTGTCCCTCCATTAAACAAAACTTAATTGATTTCTTGACCCTAGGACTTCTCTGTCTTTCATGTGAAATGTGTATTATGAACCCAGGAGAGAGATTTGCTATGCAAGATTTACCAAGTGTAATTGAATGCTTTGTTCTTAGAATTCTGGTACATTCACTGTCTTCCCCAAACTGTGTTCTCAAGGGGCTGCTAGTGGATGTTACTTGGCAACTGACAGAAAGATTATTAATGTCAAGTAATGTTTAAGTCTTGCCTTCCTAATTCCTAATTGACATGAACAAGTCATATCACACAGGAAGCAAAGATTTCCAAGTGTGGAAACCAATGTGTGGTTTCTAGATTCAAAGACTTCAGAGACCAGTAAAATCAATAGGTTGCTGCTATTTTATCTTGCCAAGAAAGATCATTGAAATAAATTGTCATTTATTATTATCATTGTTTCATAAAAGAAAAATATTTTAACAACCAAAAAAGTGAAGGAAGAATATAACTTAAGAGTAAAGGGCAATTACTGAAATCGAATATATGTAGCTATATAAAAAATTCACTACATTATTTACATTTCTGTCCTTTTGCTTTGAATCAGGGAAAACTTATTCTTAATCTGTTATTTGGGAATTACTGATGTCTACAGCAGCATATGGAGCTTGTCAAATTAACCCTGTATGTTTCGGATTTGTTTTATTTTGTAAAAGATTGCTTCTTATTTATTGGCCCCATTAGTCACTGTTATGGAGTCCTACATGTCTGGATGGTTATCATATATATGTCTGGACAGCATATCGTGCAGAGAGATGGTGCTTTTATCTTGCTGGTATGTTAGGAACCCTGTGGCAGCAGATGGGCCACTCTAGGCCTATCGCTGCCCTGTAGGCACATCTCCATGCTTCACTGGGCATTTTCTCCAAACTTACAACTTATCCTCTGAAAATTCCTCATGTAATAAAGGAACACCTTCTCTTTTCTCAGATTCTCTGAGTGTACACCACCTTGCCTTAATTAAGACATAGTTCTCCCTTGAGGAAGCTACAACTTCTTCTACAGTCTCTCAAGTAGAAGTTATTCATTTCCCCCACTCCATCTGGGTTAGAAGCAGGGGCCAATATCTTCTTTATTCCCCAGTACAACTTCCAGACCCTTCTTGCTCCTCTTGTGTATAAAAATGGCTTGAAACACTGTCCTCTCAGACTTCAGAAGTACTCCCCACTCCTGGTTTCCTCCTACCTCTCCTGCTTTTCAGACTCCTTCAAAGGATCCTTTCTTCACCATCCCTTCAAATATGGCATTCCTTGGTTTGGTCTAAGACCCTATTCTTGCTCATTTTATATTCTTTCCCTAAAATTCTCATCCAGTCCTGTAGTATTGATTACCATCTGTTTGCTAATCAGTCTCAGATTTTTACCTCTTGTCCAAAACTCTTCTGGGCTTCAGGCCTATATCCTCCTACTCATCTTCCCCGATGTATCCCACAGGTTCCTCAAATGCAATATGTTCATAACTTCTCCCCGAGCCGGTGCTTCCTATTTCAGATACTGTGCCATCATCTAAACACCCAGTGCTGACAGCTAAGGGACATTTCTTCTTTTTTCTTTGCTTTACCTAATCCCAGAGCCCAAATCCCATTTTTCCTGGAGCTCAGTCAAGTTAACCTTCCAAACATTTCTAAAAATCTACCATTTTCCTTTTTCCTGGACTAGCCCCTGCACATATTGCAAGTTACTATCATCTCTTGACTGTATAACGGGAACGCCAGTCTCACCCCTTCAGTATTTTCTCCACTCTGCAGAATGATCTTTCTGCTCAGATCTGATTACAACACCCACAGGTCTGAAACCCTTCAATGGCTTCCTCTACTCAAATACTTTAACCTGATGGCAAGGTCCTTCCTGGTCCGGCCCATGCTTGCTTCTGGAGCCTATGCTGTCTTCTCTCCACACCTAATGATTCTCAGGTCTTAAAGAAGCCACACTCTGTTAGGATTCTAGACCTCTGCGCATGTTACTCCCATGTCTGAAACACTTTTCCCCACGACACACATACACCATCCACCCCACACCTCCCTTTGCCCAGCTTATTTTTCTCTTTCAGGCCTCAGCATGGATCTCTCTTCCTCCAGGAAGTTTTCCCAGATGCCTGAACTTAGCATTAGTTTAGGAGTCCCCCACTCACATAGCATGCTATTATTCCCCTACTGTAGAATTTCACACACAAAACAATAATTACACACACAAAAAAATAAATATTTATTTCTTTGCTTGTCTATCTCCTTCACCAAACTATAAGCTCAGGAAGACATGGACCATTTTGTTTTTATTAACCATCATATCCCTTGAGCCTAGCACTTGGCCAGCTCATAATAGGCACTCAGTAATATTCTGAATAAATGAATTAATGCAGTCGATGATTGCATTTGGTTTTAAGTGTCCTTTCAGAGGACATATCACTTAAGTCCTAAGAGGAAGCAAAAGCAACACACACAAACTATGATAATTCAAGGACAGGTGACTTACAAAGGGATAATGTCCAAATATGGGGTAGAGAAGAACCACGAGTAATGATACAGTTACTGTTACCACCCTAGGCCAGAAGCTGTTACAGAACAGAAAGGAGAGAGAGTCACGTACAGTCAGACACTCAAGAGGAGCACTGGCCTTGGTTAATAGACACAGCCAGCTCAAGGCTACAGCCAGGGTTCAACCAAAGAAACATAACTAGTAGGAGATAAATATTAAGAGATTTATTACAAGGAGCTGGCTTATGTAAGTGTGGGGACTGACAAGGCAAGGCCAAAATCTGTGTAGAAGCAGAACGTCAGGAAGGGCGGGACAGAACGCTCAGGCACAGGGTGACGTTTCTGTCCACAGGTAGAATTTGTTCTTCAGGGAAGCCTCATTTCTGCTCTTTGAGGCCTGTCAACAGATTGAGTCAGGCCCACCCAGATTCCCTAAGATAATCTCCCTTACTTAGAATTAATGAATTATTGGCTTGAATCACACCCACAGAATACTTTCACAGCAATACTCAGATTAGTATTTGATTGAATACCTGGAAACTTTAGTTTAGCTAAATTGACATATAAAATTGGTCATCTCAGCTAACTTGAGAGAAGGGAGCCATGTAACATACATCTTGACCTCACTCTTTGGGTTCTCCATGGGCTGAGCCCTCCCCGTAGTCAGGGGCAGAATCTGTTGACGGAATCCTTAAGGTTATTGGATTCCACACACCGCCTAGAGTGTGATGGCACCAAGCTTGGACCATACTCCATGGGTTGGAGGTGCAATTTCTCAAAAAGATGAATGAGGAATTCAGATTCCGTATTTTTGAAGAAAGAAGCTCCTTGAAGAGGAGAGGAGCCTCAAAATTAGGGAGTGAGGTTAGAAACAAGGGTATTTCTATTAAGGGCTTGCATGCGAAAGGTTTGTCTTATTTTGTGCTTTTCCTTTGGACTAGTGGGTTAGACAGACCCACGTAGTGTACAGTTCCACAAATTTCCCCCTTGTCAGAAGTCCCATTACTCACACCGAGACTTCCTGGTACTTTCAATGCACCTCTACCAGTTCATGTGGTGTGTTGTGAGGAACAGAGTTAGGGCAGTTCAGAGGGATGTGGCATGACCCACATCCTTTTTTCAGTGGCTGTCCACATGGGGAAACTGTAGCTTGGTGACCGAGGGCCAACAACTCCTGAAGTGAGAGGAAAGCCACGAGGTATTGTAAGATAAACTCACCTGCCTGTCATTCCCAAGTGCAAAATAATAAGATGACACTGGAAAAGAGTAAACTGTCTCCTGGGTAATGTTTGCTTTTCATGGTTAAAAGTTCAGACTCTGAAGTTAAACTGTGAAGGTACAAATCTACTTAACCTTAAGCGGTTCACCACTTGCTGAGTGTATGAGATTTTAGACAGTTTGCTTAACCTATAAAAAGAAAGTTAGCATGCAGATTAAATTAATAAAAACTTCAGAACAGAACATAGTGTCAAGTGAATGCTAGCTATTATTATTGTCATCAGAAGCAAAGTGATGTGTTCAGTTTCCTAAATACAATAAACTTCAGGAACTCTTCATGAATTTAGAGCAGGGGTCAGCAAACACAGCCAAATCCAGTCCGTTGCCTGTTTTGTAAATAAAGTTTTGTTGGAACACAGCCATGCCCAGTCATTTACAAACTGTCTATGACTATATTTGCTCTGCAGAGTTGCTTAGTTGGCACAGAGATGGTATGACCCACAAAAACTAAAATATTTATATTTTGTAAATAAAGAGAAAGAGTATGTAAATATCCTTATCTTTTTATAAACGAAGAAAAAGAGTACTGACCCCTGATTTAGAATATGAAAGTGATAGCTTGAAAGAGATTACATGAAACTGCTTTGTATTCACAAGAATAAATACCCTATTACAATAGATAATAATTCAATTTTTCCCAAAGAATCTTACCACTCATTAAACGATATTCAGAAATAGGTGTAAAGGATGTTCTCCTCCATCCATATTCCTCCACCCCCTTCCTAAAAAATTTTGCCTTGACTAAAAAGAGAAGTCTGAAATAAGATTTCAAAATTGAACTTTAAAGATGAAGAGCCAGAAAATTCCCTTTTATGCACAACTTTGATCACAGTCTGTCTATAGCAAGTTAGTTCAATAGGTTAGAGAGGGGTGCTACTGAAATTGACATCAAGACTTTGACCTGTAACTGGGTGCTGATGTTTTGCTTTGGACAATGACCTTGAGTACAGATCAATAGCTATTCCAGTTAGCTCCTTCACCAAGGTATGCACGGGCTCACAGTGCTATGCCAACTGACACTTTGGCTGTCCACAATTTATCATCACTACCGATAAAATCAATCAAGAAATATACCCTTATAAGTGATTCAGAAACATCCTGTTTACCTGTGCTAGATGACCTGTTTTCATGGACCACACCATTTGTGTATTCAGAGAAACACATGGGTTGACCAAATAGGGGCTTATCTTATAGGTGAGATCAGTTGGGATTTAGAAGAAATATTAAACGACTTAAAACCCTCTCTTCTGGCCAGCTGCCTATGTTTTTATTCAAACCTGGTAACTTGACCCTGAATTTCTGTTACTTTCTTTGTTGCTTGATTTAGGAGAAAGGGATGAGCCCCTTCACACACATAAAACAGTCCTCCAATGAAAAGAACCTATCAGTGCAAACAGGATCAAATGTGGAGAAGGTCAAATACTCAGTATTGTATTTCCTCATTTCCTATTGTAGTCAGCATCACATCCATGATCAATCTGCAGTAAAAATCTTCACATGAATTCCATCTATGAAAAGTAGACATTTGGGAAAATGCTTTATTTCTAAAACACAATGTCCTGTCTCTCAGCCAAGCACACTTATTTTAAAGAGTTGGTATGCAATTAATGTATTTGGAACACATGACTGATTAAAAATAGCAGCACTGTTAAGTTCTAACTTTGTTCTTTTGCCAGTTTTCAAGTTCTATGAGAGCAAAGGATTTAATGATCATAGTAACTAGATAAAACCGAAGTTTGTCTATGTTGCCTGCTTTGTCTCATTGAACATGTTCAAATCTGCATATATAATCCAAATCAGGTACTGCGGCAGCAAGCTTTCTCAGTTCAGTAGATCATTTAGGACCCTTACATCACTTAAGGTTTTCTAATATATTTTACATATTAGCTTACTCTATTAGATACACTTCTTTTCAGTGGAGCTGGACTTGGTAATAATAATAAAGTACAGTGTAGAGTGTTGTTCAGCAAAATGAACCTTTTTTTTTAAGCTTACCATACCCTAAACCTTGTGCTTCCTGAAATTCCTTTTGAATTTTATCCTCTGGAGCGGGTTTCTTTTCAGGAAAAAAAAAAATTATTGATCTCTTAAATTTTATTACTTATTTATTTATTTACTTACTTACTTATTTTGCTCAATCCTTAAAAGCCATTTCTTCCTTGCCAGTTCATGAAACCAAATGTACCAAAATATTCATTTCCTTTACCTCTGTGCTTCTAGGAAAACTAAATTAAATATAAAACTATATTAATTGGTCCAATTAAAAACTTGTTGTGGCCTTCACACTTAACCAAGTACACTCCTGTTATCTTTAGTCAGCCCCAGTTACCCTCCTTGGCTTCTGTCTGGGACTCAACTAATGGTGAAACCTCCTGCTTCAGAAAAAATATACTTCACATGGCCTCCAACCAACTCCAGGCCTCTATACTCTCAGCTATTCTCTCTTCTCTCTTCAATTTCCCCCTCTTTGTTTTTTTGCTTCAGTCTGAAGTTTCTCTGATTCTAAAACTTTTTAAATGAATACATAGAAATAAAATAAAAAATAAACCTTTCTTCTTCTATGCGTTCTCTCTCAACCTACAATCCTTTCTCTCATTTTTAAACTGATTTGCTTCTTCAAAGGGTAAATCTCTATAGATTATCTTTGCTGTCCACTTCCACTGAATTCTGCAAATCTAATTTCTTCCTCACCATTCTACAAAAGTTATTTTGGTCCTCTTCCTCACTAGTCTTTCTGCGGTGTTTAACATGGTTGAACACTCCCCAGTGTTAAGAGGGTATCTCCATTTTTTTCTGGCTTTATGTTTTTTGTGCAGCAAAGGCCACGAGTGTAGCACTTTCTTTGCCATCCACAGGGAAGGAGTGAATTTTCTGATTGATGAGTTTGAGAGAAGGATCAGAGTTTGCTTCCTCAATAATAGGAATAATAAATTATAATAAATAATTAAATTTATAATACATTGTATAATTAAATAAATTATAATAAATCCATATGATGGAATATTGCTTCCTCAGCTTCTTCCTCGCCTGAGAACACATGTCTTTGCTTGCCTCTCCCTACTGTAAGGTAGTTGGGAGGCTGTCATTGACTGACAGTAAGATTGTATAGTTCTACTAAGCCTGCTTAGCTAACAGACCTAAAGGCATGTCCTCTAACCTTTACTTGCAATAAAAGTGATTGTTTTGATCTCCATTTGCCTCTCTCAGTTGGTGCCAAAGTCCGTGGAGTAGATGGGTATTTTGTATGGGACCCTCTCCCCAAACTCCTTCTTCTTCAGCCTCCTTTTATGGCTTTTGTGTCTTTCTTGTCCCTTTGTTCATATCCATAGGTACTATATTGTAGCACAAATTACATTGCATTTTGTAATTCTTGGTATAGAAAGTGTTTTAAATAAAAAAGCATAAGGATAAATGTAAAAACTTATAAACGTAGAATCCAGAGATGTCTACCTTTAACAATTTGGAAGCTTTCCTTCTAGTCTTTTTTCTAAGGATATAGTAAAAAAAAGTATATATAATTTACATACACAAATGTATATTATTTTTCATCATTAGAATCAAATTTTATATACTTTTGTTTCCTGCTTTTTTTTCAAATTTACAGTGAATATTTTTTCCCTATCATTAAACATTCTTCTAAAATAAGATTTTCAGTGCCTGTATAATATTCTATTATAAGAGTTTTTCATAATTTATTTAAACAATTTCCTATTATCAAAAACTATTCCTCTTTTTTACTGTTAAGTATACTAGCTATTATTCATGTTTACCATATGCCAAGAACTATCTTATGTCTTTTTATAAAGGTTACCTCGTTATTTATCACAACAATCCAATTAGGAGGTGAGGTCATCACTATTTGACAGGAGAGGAAACTGAGGCTCAGAGACTTGCCCAACACATACAACTAACTGGTGACAGAGTTTAAGCCCTGGTCCACCTGACTCCTGCACATGGGCTCTGAGTCACCTTTCTATGGTCCACCTCTAAATAACGTGCTAAACATTCTAGCACATAAATGACTGTAATATCAATCTTTTAGAACACTTTTTGATCACATAAGACCATCCTCTTGCATTGTAAACAATCAGAATTATCATATAAGCACATATTTTTAAAAAGATTCAGTCCTTACATCACACCATTCTCAAAAATAGGCAAGATGAATTAAGAGTAAGTATTTTAAATATATATAAAGTGTGGAAGATAATATGGGAAATGTATCTGTAATTTTAACAGTAAAGGAGACACAAACTCCAGATGCAATAAAGGAAAGGATAGACAGAACTACAGAAAAATTTAAAACTGTTGAGTAAAACACACCAATCATTGGACACTGGTTGAATTAGGCTGCCCAGAATCTGATCACCTTCCTTTAAGTAGTAGTTGATTCTTCTTTGTCCATCCACCCTCCCCCACTCTCAGCTACTGCTGTTACAAGGCAGTTGACTCCAATTCTGGTTCCAAGGAGGTCAGGAGAACTGTGCTCAGTTAATAAAAGCAATACAACCACCTAACAGTGATTGTTTCAGAAATGGCACAAAATCTAAGGCAGAAATATTAGAGTCAAATTCAGTTGTTGTCTTCTGCTTGACCTGTTGGAGAAGCTGATTTTCCATCTTCTACTGGACTTGGTGTTGAATGATGTGAGCTGGGAACTGCAAAGTAAAACCTGAGAATGAAGCTATCATAATGAAAGGCAGAATGTAAACTCCACAAACAGGAACGTTTATCTGTTTGGTTCACTCACCGATGAATTTTTAGTTTCCTAGAACATTGCCTCGTACACAGTAGGCACTTAAATATTTGTTAATGAATGGAGAGAGAGAAACGCTAAGTCTGGATGACATGCGTTAAACCCTGATTCCAAGTGTACTTGCCACCAGTCCAAAATTAAGCTTTTTAGGTATATAAGTTTGCATTTTTACTTAAGGCAGTTTGATTTGACTTTTCTCTCATTTGCAACTTGCTTCAGTCTGAATCATTGTGTCCCCGCAAAATGCATATGTTGAAATCCTAATCCCCAAAAGTGATGATATTAGTAAGTGTGGCTTCTGGGAGGTGATTAGGTCAGGACCGTGGAGACTTCATGAATGGGGTTAGTGCTTTTATAAAAGAGATCCCATTTATCATTGCTCTTTTAAACAGTCAACATTAATCTAGATTTACCCATATATTTACTCTTCCCATTGCTCTTTTGTCCTTTCTGCATCTCTGCTGCCATCTGTTATTATTTTTCTTCTTCTTTTTTTTTTCTTTAGTATAGGGCACCTGGTGGCAAGTTCTCTTAATTTTTGTTTGTCTGAAATGATTTATTTCACCTCTATTTTTAAAGGATATTTTCACCGCTCATAGAATTTTAAGATTGGCATTTTCTCCCCAACACTTTGAAGCCATTATTCCATATTTTTTCTGTAGTCCAGTGTTTCTGTTGGGAATGCAGCTATCATTATAATTTTTGTTCCTTTAAAAGTAGTCTGTACTTTTCTCATCTCCAACTGGTAAGGTTGTTTTTTAATTGTCTTTTATTTTCAGCAGTTTTAGTAAGAAGGACCTAGGTATAGTTTCTGAGCGTTTATCCTGCTGTCATTCTGAGAACCTCTTGAATAACTTTCCTTGATTCTGAACATTTTCAGCCATTATTTCTTCCCTATTGCTTCTACCCCAATCTCTTTCTATTCTCCTTCTGGAAGTTAGACATTTTCACTTTGCCTCCTGTATTTCTTATTTCATTATTTTTTATTGAGTTGTAATAGACATAACATTATATTAGTTATTAGTTTCAATACTTGTATGAAGGTATTGATCATATTAAAGTGTTTGCATGCTAGTATCTGTTTTAAAAAGCAAAGAGGTTTTATTTTATTTGTCAAACAATAGAGCATTGCTGTAAATTTTTGAGCAGAAGAGACCCATTTTATGGCAAGTGGTGACGGAAAGAAATTGAAAATATCTTAGGAAAATAATTTTAAAAAAATAACAACAATGCTGCAATGAACATGGGGTACACATATCTTTTTGAATTAGTGTTTCATTTTCTTTGAACAAATACCCAGAAGTGGTATTGCTGGATCATAAGGCAGTTCTATTTGTAATTTGGGGGAAAATGTCAATACTGTTTTGCATTGTAGCTACACCAATTTACCTTCCCACCAACAGTGCACAAGGGTTCTCTTTTCTCCACATACTCCCCAACACTTATTATTTCTTGTCATTTTGATGATAGCCATTCTAACAGGTGTGAGGTGATATTTCACTGTGGTTTTGATTTACATATCACTGATGATTAGTGATGTTGAGCATCTTTTCATGTGCCTGTTGGCCATCTATATGTCTTCTTTGAGAAAATGTCCTTTTAGATCCTCTGCTCGTTTTTTAAGCAGATTATTTGGTTTTTTGCTATTGAACTGTATCAGTTCTTTATATATTTTGGATATTAACCAGTTGTCAGATATGTGATTTGCAAATATCTTTTTGTATTCAGTAGGTTGCTTTTTCAGTTTCTTTCCTGTGCAGAAGATTTTTAGTTTGTTTATTTTTGCTTTGGTTGCCTTTGCTTTTGGTGTCTAATCCAAAAATCAGGTCTTATTTTCAAGTCTTTAACCCATTTAAAGTTAATTTTTGTGTATGGTGTGAGATAGTGGTCTAGTTTCATTCTTTGGCATGTGGCTGTCCAGTTTTCCCAACACCACTTATTGAAGAGGCTATCCTTTCTCCATTGTATATTCTTTGATCCTTTATTGTAAACTAATTGACCCTATATGGATGGATTTATTTCTGGGCTGCCTATTCTGTTCCATGGATGTATGTGTGTGTTTGTGTGCCAATACCATACACTTTTGATTGCTATAGCTTTGTAGTATAGTTTGAAGTCAGGGAATGTGATACCTCCAGCTTTGTTCTTCTTTCTCAAGATTGCTTTGGCTATTGGGGGTCTTTTGTGGTTGCATACAGATTTTAGCATTGTTTGTTCTATTTCTGTGAAAAATGCCATTGGAATTTTGCTAGGGATTGCATTGAATCTATACACTGCTTTGGGACATTTTAACAATATTAATTCTTCCAATCCATTAGCATGTAATATCTTTCCAATTATTTGTGTTTTCTTCAATTTCTTTTACTAATGTCTTATAATTTTCAGTATACAGGTCTTTCACCTCCTTGGTTAAATTTATTCCTAGCTATTTTGTTCTTTTTGATACACTTGTAAATGGCATTGTTTTCTTAATTTTTCTTTACTGTATAAAATGCAACAAATTTTTGTATATTGATTTTGTACCCTGCAACTTTACCAAAGCCATTGATTAGTTTAACAGTTTTTTGATCGTCTTTAGGGTTTTCTATCTATAATATCATGTCATCTGCAAATAGTGACAGTTTTACTTCTTCCTTTCCAATTTGGATGTCTTTTATTTCTTTTTCTTGCCTAATTGTTCTGGCTAGGATTTCCAGTACTATACTGAATAAGAGTGGTAAGAGTGGGCATCCTTGTTTTGTTCCTGATCTTAGAGGAAAAGTTTTCAGCTTTTCATTATTGATGTTAGCTGTGGGCTTGTCATATATGACTTTTATAATGTTAAGGTATATACCTTCTATACCCACTTTGTTGAGAATTTTAATCAAAAATGGATGTTGAATTTCCATTATTTTTAATATTCCATTCTTTTTTACTCCATGCTCCATTTTTCCCTTACCTATCTTCTAGTTCTTTATTATTTATTTCAAATGTGTTAATCTGAGCATATTAATAAAAATTAATTATTAATAATATATACCATAAAATGATCCCACAGAGCTCCCCCTTTGCCATGTGAGGATACAACCATAAGTCAGTAGCCTGAAAAAGAGCCCTCACCTGACCATGCTGGCACCCTGATCTCCAGAACTGTGAGCAATAGATTTCTGTTGTTTATATGCTGCTCAGTCTATAGTATTTTTTTTTTTATTTTTTTTTGGGGGGGTACATCAGGTTCAATCATCTGTTTTTATACACATATCCCCGTATTCCCTCCCTTCCTTGACTCCCCCGCCTCGAGTCCCCGCCACCCTCCCTGCCCCAGTCCTCTAAGGCATCTTCCATCCTCGAGTTGGACTCCCTTTGTTATACAACAACTTCCCACTGACTATTTTACAGTTGGTAGTATATATATGTCTGTGCTACTCTCTCGCTTCGTCTCAGCTTCCCCTTCACCCCCCGCCCCCTCCCATAACTCGAGTTCTATAGTATTTTGTAGACCAAATGACTAAGATGCAAAATTGGCACCAAGGGTGGAATTGCTGCTCTAACAAATACCCCCAAATGTGAATGTCTTTGGAACTAGATAATAGGTAGAGACTAGAAGAGTTTTGAGGTACGTACTAGAAAAACCTGCATGCGGTGAATGAATGGTTAAGGGTAATTCTGATAAGAGCTCAGAAGAGGAAAACTGTAGCAAAAACCTCAATTTTCTTAGAGAATACCTAAGTGGTTGTTAACAGAATGATAGTAAAAATATGGATGATAAAGGTCATTCTGTTGAGGTCTCAGACGGAAATGAGGAACATGTTATTGGAAACCAGGGGGAAGGGTATTCTTGTTTTAAAGTGGCAAAGAGCTTAGCTGAATTGTGTTCCTGTCCTGGTGTTTTATGAAAGGTAGAATTTGTAAGCGATGAAAAGTGGCTATGTGGCTGAAGAAATTTCTGGGTAAAGTGTTGAAGGGATGGCTTGGTTTCTCTTAAATGATTGTAGTAAAACTTGAAAAGAGAGAAATGATTTAAAGGTGGAATTGTTCATCAGAAAGGAAGCAGAACTTTAAAATTTGGAAAACTCTCAACCTATCCATTTTGAAAGAAGTAAGAAAGTTTGTTTGAGGCAAGAACACAAAGTGGCCAAATTTGATAAGACAATTAATGTGGATTGACCATCTCAATGGAAGATAGGAACTATTTTCAAGATAATAGAGAGATCAGGTTGGCCATCCAAACAGAAGCCAGGACCTATTGTTCAAGACAATGGAAGAATGACCCTGAAGGTATTTCAGACTGGCCCTACCAAGACTGGTCCAGAGTTCAAGGGTCTGGAGGCGCATAGTGATTTCAAAAGAGGGGCTACTGGCTGCCTCACAAAGCAGGCTCTGCTCCCCAAATACCCGTGCTGTGCTCCTCAGCCTGCCTGACATCACCATGGTGGCTGCCCCTGTGGAGGGCACAGGTAGTAAACCTTGGAGGAGTTCCTACTGAGTGCAGAGTACAATAGCCCTGCAAGCATGGGCAGCTCCACCTAGATTTGGAAGAGTGAAACCTCCCAGAGCAGTGCGCTCAGGACAGGGAGGGGCCACTGCAGAGAGTTCCCCATTAGGTCAATGACCAGAGGGGCTGTGGGGGCAGGGCTGCTCCTGAGACTACAGCCCCAGTGAAGGTGGGCATGGGACTCCAGCCTGTGAGAGCTGCCCTGTGGGCTGCGTCCAGCAAAGCTTTGAGGATGGGGCTACCCAGAGCCTTGGGGGCCCACCACCCACCCCAGTGTGTTCAGAGGTGGGCCTTAAGATTTTGGACTTGTTTGGAAACTATTACCCCCTTCTCCTTCCCTATTTCTCCCTTTGGAATGGGAATGTCTATCCCATGCCTGTCCCTCCATTGTATTTTGGAAACAGGTGAGGTGTTTGATTTCAGTTCACAGCTGGAGGGCAATTTGCCCTAGGATGAATGTCTCACCAATATTTGATTTAGATGGTATCTAGATGAAATTTTGGACTTCGACTTTTGAGTTAATGCTGGAATAAGACTCTGGGGTTGTTGGGATGGAATGAATATAGCCTGCCTATGAGAAGGGTATGAATTTTGGATTGCCAGGAATGGAATGTTACATACTCTAAATGCTTGTGTCCTCCCCAAATTCATATGTGGAAATCCTAACCCCCAGAAATGACTGTTCGGCCTTTGGGAGGTGATTAGGTCATGAGGCAGAGGCCTCATGAATGCCATTAATGCCAATTCAAAAGAGGCTGCAGAAAAATCCTTTGCCCTTTCTACCACATGAGGGCACAGTGAGAAGGTGCCAGCTACAAACCAGGAAGAGGGCCCTTGCCCAACGGTGCTGGCACCTTGATCTTGGACTTGCCAGCTTTTAGAACTGTGAGAAATAACTTTCATTGTTTGTAAGCTACCCAGTCTATGGTATTTTGTTATAGTAGTCGTACGAATTTAGATATAACTAAGAGTCTAAATAGATATAACCAAGTTCAAAGTTAAATGACAGAGATCAGACAAAGCAAACATAGTTGCTATATACATGACAGACAACAGAACATAAAATACTTCTTCAAATCAATTAAAACAGCCACCTAATAGAAAAATGGGCAAAGGAAATTAACAGGCAATTTATAGAAGTAATACAAACAAAGCATATGAAAAGGAATTCAACCTCACTGGTAATCTCAGAAATATAAGTTAAATCAATAATGTGATATAATGTAAAAAATATAGACAAAATTTAAAAAGATTGATAAGATCCAATATTAGTAAGAATGTGAGCAGTCTCTTTTCTATACTGTTGACAAGAGAGTAAACTAGTAAAGCATTTTTAAAAGAAGACAGTATGGCAGTATCCTTCAGAATTTTAAATACGCATACCCTTCAGTCCAGGATGTCTATGTCTAGGCTTAAGTTCTTGAGAAGCACCCATATATATGCCCAGACACAAGTACAAAGGTATTTACTATAGCATCGTTTCTAATAGCCAAAAATCACGAATGGTCAAATAAATCACAGTAGACATCTGTGCAGCAATTTAGAGAGACTGAAGTAGATCCTTATATATTAACTTGGAAAGATCTCCAAAATACAAATTTAAAATAAAAACAAATAATTACAAAATAATATGTATATGTAGAAATATCCTATTTATATAATAAAAATTACTTACATTGGTAAATATAGGTATATATGTTGAAAAATTAGGAAAGATACCCAACTCTCAACAGAGTTGATTAACATTTATTAACATCAAGAAATGGGCAAAGTGGGATTTTAACTTCTTTTTGTACTCCTAAAGAAAACCTCTGTTAGTATTTTTCAATTCTTCAAGACCTTTTCTGCATTTATTACCCAAATATCACCAGGCTTGCTAGTACTGTGGCTTTTGTTAGAGTGTTAATTCCAAGTGAGAAAATGTAAGAACATGGAAAACAGTTGTCTTTGTACCACCCTTTGCCCCAAGGCCACTTGTACTGCTGGAATCACTAATCTTTATAAAGTTCTGCTCAAGCCCCAGCAGCTCATAGCACAATCATGGCTCACATTTGAACCACAGCCCTGTGCTTCACTTAGGCCACTATCTCCTCTCCAATGTCACCTCTTCAGCAACTTCTCAGACCCATGCTCATCCTTCCTCTGAAAGTGGGTAGGAATGTGGCTCTTCTTCCTGGGTTTGGCTCTCTTAGGGGGTTCCCATAACAGGGTAGCTGGGCTCCTAAGGTGTTATAGCCCTTTCTAGCTTTACACATGCACTTCCTTTCTCCCACCACGGTGCATCTCCACAGAGAGGATAACTAGGTGGTCACTTTCAAATAACAAAGCCACTAAAGACTCAGAATTATTTATGGAGCAATTTATCACGCAGACACTCGTGCACAGGTGAGAAATGACTTTTGTGCAAAGTCATTCGCTGTCGCATTGTTGCAATAACCAAAGATTAGAAACAACTCAAATAAACGTCTGTCAAAAGGCAATGGTTAAATAAATGATGATACATCTATACCGTAGAACATTAAACAGGGGTTAAAAAAGAATGAGGAAGATTTCTTTATGCCGATAGGGAAAGAAGCCCAAGATAAACAAACAAACAAAAAGCAAGTTGCAGAATGGTATGTAAAATATGCTACCTCTGTAAACAAATGAAGACAATAAGAATTTATGTTTGGTTTTGCTTGTATTTGCTTGAAAAAACTATGGAAATTGACATAGGAAATGGAGCACAGTTACCAATCTAGGGACTGGGCAAGAATTGGTCAAATGAAGGACAACATTAGGATAGAAGGGAGAACATTTATTGTATATCTTTTTACATTCTTTGGTTTTTAAACCACATTTAAGTTTTACCAATTCAGCCTTCAGATTTTCTTGTCTTAAAGTCAAGTCCTTCCCATGGGGCCATGCAAGTGAAATCCTTGCAAGTTAGCTTCCTGGCCCCAGTCCTTGTTGTTTTGTTTTGTTCTCTCAGGAGGTTCTTCTGGGGATTTTACATTCAATGAATATAAATGGGTGTGAGACGGACAGAGCACAGGCCTTTTCTACCTGATCTCCCCTTGTCCAGGATATAGAACTTTGTTTTACACACCCACCTAGACACACATATATATAATACCATGTGTCATGTTTACATAAATGAATTCTCTCTGGGTTACAAATACCAGAAATTCAACTCAAACTACTATAATAATTTTGAGATTACCAAGGGCAAAAAAGTACTTAATAAGATTTCTAACTTCTAGATGTTGATGGAAAAATGAAATAAATTAATGCACAAAAAGAACTCTGCCATGTACCTACTTCACAGTGAATAGCAAATAAATATTAGCTGGTATTATCATTTGTGGAGATTTAAAAGCATAGTATCTGCTTTGCTGTGCCACGTGTCTGAATATTGTTTATAAATGTGCATGATCTATTAAACAAGTCTTAGGTTTTAAGATTTGTCCTTCATTTATACATGAAAATCTCTATAGGGCAAGACAAGAAGAAAAAGTTCACAATGAATTTTGAACTCAAAAATTTTAAATGATTAGACAAACAATTCAAATTTCCAAGTAAAATTGAGACCAAGAGTCTATGAAAATGCCAAACAAGAGAAAATAGGTGATTCCAAATGGTGCTTGAGAAACATTCATTCAGTATCTCAAATACTTATAACAGGGGAAAAGATGAATGATTCGATTGGGCAGCAGTTATTGTTAAGGGAAAATAAAGTGGAAGAAACTGAAATATTTAGGTACCTATCAAGAAGTGATGAAAGCCAGCTGTGGAAAAAGATTCTGTAAGGGAGGGTTTCTGTATTACAGAGGAAATAGCTGTACAATGTCAAGAAGGCAACCAGTGAGACGGAAAGCAAGGAAACCCACCACAATAAGATGCCATATATTATTCACATACAACCCCAACCTTTTCTTCTTACTGTGCCATGGTTTGAAAATTTTGCTTCATCTCTCATATGAATTTACCTCCAAACTCTTGTGGCTGTCTCATTCATTTTAATATTTGTCTTTAAAAATATCTCTTGGGATCCCAGGAATGTACTGTGGTATTTCTATTGTTCCACAGGCTGAATTTATTAGTTGGGATGTAGATGGGGGGATATCTATGGCAATTTTCAGAAGATAGCACTTTCAATGTTAAAAGCCAAACGTCTAGATTCCTGCACATTTGTGACAGTAATAAATCAATGATTCTGAATTATTCTTAACATACACTGAACTATTGAACAGCATTTATATACTGGCAAACCTGTTGGCAGCATCTTTCTTGTAGTAAATATAATAATGGTGATGGCATTGATGCTGGCAGCCACTGGCTGTCATTACCTAAAATTTTTCTCTGTTTTAAAAAACATCTTGAGGTTGAGCTATAAGTAGTCCACTGAAATGTTTTGCCGAAGATGTGTGACAACTAGAATGTGACGCTGGCTATACACACAGACACAGTTGAAGTTTGTGTTCCTTGAAACGTCAAGTGTTTTGAAGCAGACTTGTGGACCGGAAAACCAATGATAAGCAAACTGAAAGTAGCTCATATCAGATATTCATCAACAACATGGTGATGGTCAATTGAATGCGTGGACTTCACTGGGCCACGCGGTGCCCAGATGTTTGGTTACACATTATTTCTGAGGGTGTCTGTGAGGATGTTTCTAGATGAGTTTAATATTTGAGTCAGTAGACTGAGTAGAGCAGATTGCCCTCCCAATGCGATTGAGCCTCGTCCAATCTGTAGAAGGCCTGAATAGAATAAAAGGCCGAATGAGAAAGAATTCTCTCTCTCTGCCTGATTGTCTTTGAGTTGGGACAGTGGTCTTCCCCTGCATTTGTATTCAGGCTCAGAAAGAAACTTACATCATTGGTGCTTCTGGTTCTTGGACTCAGACTGAAACTATACCATAGGCTCCCCTGGGTCTGGACTTCTCAGCCTCCAAAATTGCAGGAGCCAAGGAGCCAGTTCTTTATTCTTTATAATGAATATCTCTCTCTCTCTCTCTCTCTCTCTATATATATATATATATATATATATGTCTAATATAGTGTATATATATAGTCTACATCTAATATAGTATATATATAGTATATATCTAATATATACACACACACATACAGATATATTTTTTCCCCCTCCAGTTGTTTCTGTTTCTCTGGAGATCCCTAACACAAACCAAAAATACTTTGGGGTCTTAACATCAGGCTAGACATCATGAAGGAACAGACAGTCTTGCAAGATTTCCAGGACTTCCTGTGTTCAGTTAAGGCAGCAATGCCACGAGATGAGCCTTTCTTGTTTATTTTTGTACTTCCACTTCCTGTCAAGTGCTGTTTACCATCGAATTCAAAGGTGCGTGAACATTTAAATAAACTCAAAGTGTGCAAAATTATGTGTTTAATACCACCCCTCCCCCCAACAGCTTCAATCTCTTTAGAGAGTTCTGTGGTTTTCATTGTACTTGATTGGCTGGCAGAATTTTCACTTTAATTCAAAGGTGATTACCATGGCCTCTCTCATATCCCTAAGGGGATATGTAAAGATAGTGTTCTTTCTAGGAGAATAACTATAATGACAAAAATAGTAGCACCACCTATCAGTCCTGTGTGGCTTATACCAGTGTTTCTCAAATTCTGGTTCCCAGACCAACAGCATCAGCATCACCTGAGAATGTATTAGAAATGTAAATTCTCAAGATCCACTCCAGACCTTCTGAATCAGAAACTCTCTAAAGTTTGAGAACTACTGGCTTACATCATCACTTCATAAGCATTATTTCATTAAATCCTCAAAACGTAAAGTTGGTACTATTATCTCCATTTTACAGAAAAAATAAATAATGCTCAGAGATCACACAAGTAAAAGGCAGAGCTGAGGCATGAACCAAGTTCTTGTGACCCAAACCCAGTGCTCGTTCCACATTGTAGTTCTCTCCTCACATAACTCAGGTATATTCCTAACATGTACCTCCACTGCCATGTAAGACTTGGGATACTTTACATAATGACTCCACATAATGGAAATGCGCCAACCTAACAGGGAAACAACAGTAAGTGGCCCTCTCATGGAGCTCCTGTATGTTTTCCCCCTATTTATGCACCGCAGTGAGGCACACAAAAAACCAGAACCTAAAGAGCAGCAGTTCATTCTGTCCCACCCTGCCTCCAACCCTCCCATCATGAGAGGTTCATGTTGTTCTTTCTGCTCAGTAATAATGCAGTACAGTTTTGTAACAGCAGAAAAGGGCAGATAACTTCAATGTCCATCAAAAGGGAATGGCTCATTAAATTCTGCTGTGGTTGTAACACATAAGGCAGCTCTATATGGACTCATAAGGAAAGTTCTCTAAGACATGTTGATAAGTGGAGAAAGTAAGGTGCAGACAGTGTATAGAGTATGCTATTATTTATGAGGTGAGAAAAGAAAAAACCTCACATGCATATATGTTTGTAAATGCATAGAATTTCTCCAAAGGGGTAAATACCAACTAAGTAGTAGTGGTTTTGTCCAGCAAGGGGAACTGAGGAGGGAGATAGGGGAGGGAAAGAAGGGGGACTTATTCTTCATTGTACACCCTTTCATCTGAATTTTCTTTAATAGTTTATTTATTTATTTATTTATTTATTTATTTGCTTGTGTGGGTCTTAGTTGCAGCAGGCGGGTTCCTTTGTTGCAGCTTGTGGGCACCTTAGTTGCAGCTTGTTGGCTCCTTAGTTGTGGTATGAGGACTCTTAGCTGTGGCATGCAAACACAAGTTGTGGCATGCAAACTCTTGGTTGCAGCATACATGTGGGGTCTAGTTTCCTGGCCAGGGATTGAACCTGGGCCCCCTGCATTGGTTGTGCAGAGTCTTAACCACTGCACCACCAGGGAAGTCTCTGTCTGAATTTTTTTAAAGCCATAATTAAAATTACCTGTTTAACTACATCGTTATTATATATATGTATTTATTTATATTTGTTATATATTGAAAAAGACAATTATGAGCTCCCAAACATTCTATCTATCCTCAATAATCACTTATGTTTTCATTCCCAGGAAGTGTCTTATAATTTTAGCCTAAACTATCTCCTTATGTACGTAGATTCCCAAATTTCATCTCATTGGGTGAAACTGCATTTATTCTTTTTAAACTTGAAGCCACTGCCTAATTCTAGGATACTAGGAGTGCTTTCTTCATCCTTCAAAAGCTGTTAAAAATTTCCAAGTCCAAAATCCTATTGCAGGGCTGGGTCATGTCTCTGAGTTTGGGACTCTTCATATGGATTCTTTTCTAACACAGACAAATCGCTTTCCACCTTGGTTCCTCCCATCTCCAATCCCAACCTGCCTAACAGTTTTCAAATGAGTTTCCAATGCCCAATAGATAATTAATGAGCTGTGATGACCCTCACAGCCAGGTGCCTTTCTCCCCTATGGGAGAACTCCCTCCAGATCCCCAGCCTCTGCAAAGAATAAAAAAGATGAGAAAGGGAAAAAGAAAGGGGAAAAATGTCTTGATATTTACTTTTTTCCCTTTCTTCTTCCCTGGCTCTTACGATGAGCCAGCTATAATTATGAAAACTAGGATGAGCAATGGTGACTTCATTTAGGAGAGATGTTAAAAATATTTCAAATAAGGGAGGAAGAATGGTTGCTGTATTCTGAAAAGTAAATGTGTAATTTCTGGAGTACGTAAAATTTTGAATGATTCATAAATAAAGCTTAGAAGAGTGTAGGAAGCAGGATATGGGCTAAGTGAAAATGGATGTACATGGGTTGGTAATATTGGGAAATACCCATAGAACAACAGAGCACAACATGACTCAAGGGGGGAAAAAGAAAGAAAGAAAAAATAAAAGGGAAAAATACAGTGATAGGAGCTGTATTGGGTTGGCTGAAACAGCCTTATTTTGAGAGGACTCACCATGCTAAAAGAAAATGTGGAGTTATTTAATATAATTACTAATTTGTATTACTAATGATTTAAAGCACCTCAACTATATGGGTAATGAAGAGTTCACAAAATAACTCACAGTTTGTTAGCCCACAGGAAGTAGGAACTCTGAAACCAGATTCACTCAGGTCGACATTCCAGTTTATAGCCCAGGGAGCTTATCCCTGTTGACTGATTTTTATGCGGTGAATGTGCATTATCTGAGCAAATCTGCAAGGGTGGAGGAACCTAGGGAAGAGAGAAGAGTTGATTCTTCTGATCTTTGCTTCTCCCATAAATGTTCCCCACTTTGCTGATTATAAATATAATCACATTTTCTTCTGTCCCATAATTTGGTGATTATGAGCAAAACACCAGTAGGAAGACAGACTTTAGAAGCGCTATGGTTCTTGGGACCACAGGGATTTTCATTGTATTTTTTATTTTGGTTTTTAGCATAAATTTAAGTAACTTCAGTTACCATCTTTTTGACTTTCTCTTCGCCAATAGATAGAGTTAAAACAAAACAAACAAAACAAAACAAAACAAAACAAAAACCAAAACAAAAACCTCCAGAGTGTGGGAAGTTACACATGTATTGGCATTCCAGTGTCATGAGCAAGCACCGTATATCACTTTATGTGTTCACTCCTTTCCTTTTAATTCAGCACTCTCTCAGGCTCAGTTTCCCACAAGTCAGGATTGTTTTCTACTAACTTAATATGATCCTTCTCTAGCAAATGAGATTTTTCAATTTTCTGTACAAGTGGTGATCATTGTTAGTGAAATGTTCATAGTAAATTAATAAGCACTTAAAAAAATGTATCCTATATAGCTGTTCAAAGCAAAAGTACCACTTGACATCTAAAAATGACTCAAATACAAATAATAAAGGCTTAGGGGGTTGGCAGTTTATTTAACAAATGTTTATTTGGTACCTACTGTGTTCTGGGCACTGTGCTAATCACTTGGGTGGCAATGACAATGAATGAGACAAGGTTCCCTGCTCTTGAGCTACTCTCCGTCTAATGGGGGGAGATGGAAAAGTAAACGTATAACATCAATATAGTAAGTGCTGTAATAGAGAACGTGAATAGAAAATTGTAGGAGTGGCGACAGAGGACTAGTAATGCTTCCTGAGGCAGGCAGCTAAGGTTTTCTATTTCATCTCGGAGACAGAGGCAGAACTTGGGGAGCACCCTTGGCATAGGGGAGAAATGAGCATGGCTTTGGAGGAGCTGGTAGTCTGGCAGGGAAGACAGGCCAGCTGACAAAGAGCAGTATGACAAGGAGACAGGACTTTAAGGGGAAAGCAGGCATAAAATGCTCTAGGAACACCAAAGGCAGAACATTTAATTGTTTGAGAGTTGTTGGACTGGGGTGGGGGCTGTGGTCGGTGAAGACTAGTGCACTAGCAAGGAGGTGACACTGTAGTCCACATGGAAGGAGCAATCGAGATTTTTCAGGTAGAGGAGAGGACAGGAGGAGAAAAAAAAAAGAACATTTCAGGGAAAAGAATCACTTTGATCCTGGCAATGAAGGCACAGACAGGGAACCTTCTGGAGTGTGTAAAGTCATATGGGGGTGGGCAACCAGAGAGTAATTAGAAAACTAGACTTGATCATGTTCTGAAGGGGATCAGATGCCACACTAAGGAGTTTGGACTAAAATACATTCTGTAGGCAGCTGGAAATGGAAGGAAGTCTTTAATCCTGGTAGTGACAGGATCGGATGTAGTTGTAGAAATATGACAAAGGGAAAGCCTAGACACCGCCTTCCAGGTATGAGGTGATGATCTCTGATCTAGACTGAAGCAATGGAATGAAGAATGAAGGGGCACAGAAGGCTTCTCAGGAGGTAGAACTGAGAGGAAGTAAGGAGATAAGATAGAGGGTCACGGTTCCCTCCCAGGCATCTGAGAGCATGATGAGGTCCTGACTGAGCTAGGGAGAAAGGGAAAAGAAATGTTTGTGAGCAATCCATGGGGGGTGGGGGGGGGGGGTGTTGTGTCACTTCTTTCCTGTGTGTTGAATTTTGAGGTACCTTAAGGAGAATTCCTATGAGTAGTTGGAGATGCAGGTTGTGACTGGAGGAGAGGTCAGTCCAAAGCATAAGATTGCCTAGGGGTGAGGAGGGAGAGGAGTGGGGGAGGAGAGAAAGATGAGAAAGAAACCCTAGGGAACCCCAACTTCTAAAGGATGGACAGAGGGTCAGAAAACAAGGGAAGAGGCAGAACATTTAGCAGGATTTACGAGGGGGTCCAAGAGAAGGAAATGAGACAGAACTCAGAAGAGAAGATGCTTTCCTGTCAGAGAAACTAATCATTAGTGGCAAAGGGAAAAGAGAGGTGAGTCAGAGGAGAACTGAACAGTGTTCCTTGATTGGCGAGAGCAGCAGGATGGGAGCAGAAATCAGATGATAGTGGATTAAAAAGAGAATAGGAGCCAATGAATAGAATAAGTCATGTAGTCTTTCTTAAGAATTTGATGACGAAGGAAAGGTGAAATGTAAGGCATCAGCCCAGAAAAAAAAGGAAGTTGAGCTAAAGAAAGCGTGGTTGTTTTTGTCACTGTTTTTTATTTCTCTAACGTCTGGTGGAGTCTTGAGCACATGTGTGCCCAGAAGAGAAGGGAGGGGTCAGGACGTGAGAAGAGGGGAGATACTGAGGAAGCCAGATCTTTGGGACAGAGATTGAAAGCTGAGACTTAGAAAGAGGTAGCAATTTTTCTTCTGGGATAAAAAGGAAGAAGGAAAGAGTCGGTGTAAGCCTAGAGAAGTCTGAAGATGGTGACGAAGGCAAGCTCAGTGAGTTTCTGCCTGATGACATCTTTTTTCTTGAAGAAGCAGCTGGCTAGGAAATCTCTGAAAGTGAAGTGAGAGTGGATATACTGAGAGAGAATGTTGTTAATACATACCAGTGTCCGTTTACTCCTTTAAAAACACTGCTTCATTTTCTTCAGTGAGAGAATTCAAGTCTTATCTCAAAAGAAGTGGTTAAATAGGACTGTGGAACATTCAGACTATAAACTTCCAGATGCAGAAGAGTCTACATGTAGCAGAACTCACACCAGGCTTACATAGCTTTGCCTGGGGCTCAGCAAATGCTTTTGTTAACATTTCCTTTAAGCAACTTTGGAGTAAATTCTGGGTATAGGATTTAGAATTTATTTGGAGTTAAATATTCTTCTACTTCATATTATACCAAAAAGATCAAAGAAACAAAACAAACAAAAAATCTGGACCTTTCCTTAGTATGAGAAATATGTTAAGCTTAGGAAAGAAATGATGTGTCTTACCAGCATTTTTAGAAACTCAGATTACTGATTATCGGTCTGGTGTGCGCTGCATGGTTGCCCTGAACAAATGAGCCACAGACACAATCATAAAAGAAAGACATCAGACTAACAAACTATCATTTAGAAAGAATTAAGACAACTAAATTGTATGGTAACCATTAGCTCATCTGCTGCTGCTGTGGTGTCACTAGTCTCCAGAGGCTACTTAATCTCATTGAGACAAGACAGCCAGCCTAATTGATACAGAAAATGAAAGCCTTTTGCTCTCATATCAAACAGAGTCAGACTAAGAGAAGGATCCGGCAGGCAAGATGACCGTCTTCCAAAATAGAATCAACACTGCAGGAAGGAAAAGTGGTAATATCTTACTTTGGAATTCCATGGACTTGATTTGCTTAAATAAGGATTGAGAAGTAATATATTCATCCCAATGAATGAATAGGGTTTGTTTGCTCTGAGTGATAAAGTGCAAACAATATTGTTGCTATGAAATCTTTTGAATTATCAACATTTTCAGATAAGTGTTATAGTAGTGATGAAAAGCCCAACAGAAGCACAGTAATGTAAGAACACCTGACTTTTAGCACATAACTGTAAAGGACAGGTGTTGGTCAACGTCAACCGTGTACTGCCCCTACTAAAGAATTGCCTTGAAAGGGATTTTATTATGATTTAAATAGCATTCACTATGCTTTGTAAATAAATTGGGGAACCGTCCATGCAAAAAACTGTTTTTGCAATCATCAGAATATCTACAAATATACTAGCGTGACTGTAAAGTTATCAGAACACTATTCATATATCATGAAACTTTGTGTTCTCTATTCCAGTGCAAAAGGTACACATTTCAATAATCACATCAGTTGTACTTTACATACTTAATATAACGGTGGTTTCAAAAATTAGTGCAAGACTATGGTTATATGAGTAAGATTAAATAAATTACGGCATTTAGGGAGAAAAAAATTAGGAACAATACAGTGTTTTTCTTTTAGATACAGAGGATTACTTTGAAAAAATATCATGCTCTTCAGTTTAGTGGTTCTACCAACTGGACCCCATTCTGTGATGTATGTAAAAAGCCTAGGGTATCTGGGAAAGCGTATCCTCCACTATTTGACGTTTTTAAAGCTGGGGGACTCTGAAGAAATGTTACAAAAGCAGTGTCAGAGAGAAATCAAGGAAAAAGATAAAATAACCTTTTTCTTACCAGAGACAGCACCTACAGTGATGAGTAACCAAATCAACAACAACAAAGTAACATTTATTTGAATGAATCTAGAACAAATGTGGTTGTCTGATTATATTTAGTGTATGGATGTCTTCAAAACAAGTTCTGGCCCCCTTGGGGTTTTTCCTGCAGTAAATTACAAGCCCAGACTTTAATTTGTGGACTACTCAACTGTCCACTTCTTTTTCCCTCCTCATTTAAAATTGACATCCGTTCTCTATTCCACTGTCTTAGAGGCACCACAGCTGCCGTTTATTGAGTTTCTGTGCGACCCACTTCCACCTTTCTAGATGAACACAGCACCGGGCTAATGATTTTCCCCCACATCCTCCGACCTCATCATCACTTCTGACATCTTTGAAATTCATGCTAGAGCTTGACCAGTCATCTCAACTGTAGAATCCCACGATCTTGTTCACTGCAGTCTTCCAACTCCACCCTACTTCAGCCATACACCAGCAAGATCACTCCCTGAATTTAACCATTAGAGGTAACTTGGAACGTTTGTTTTTCATAGACAACCCCATCTCTACCACTGCACCCCTGCCCCTTCCAACGTCCCTCCTTGCTTTCTGCTTACCAAGTTCAATGGACACTAAATCCTTCACCGTCTGACCTACCCAGGAACCCTCTGCTCAGCCCCTGTCATTGCCTTCTCTGACAGCGAGGCTCCTGTCATGTTCTTGTGACCCACCCTGTCAGTGGGCACACCCACACTAGGCACACTGTCCAGTTTTTCTGTTTATGCCCAAGAACGTTGCTGAAGAAAACCTGGGGATTCTCTTGCTCCTTTTAACACACTTACACTCACTTCCACAGTGCCAGGCATGCCAGCAAAAATCCCCTGACTCATTGCTGGGAATATTCCCCCAACAATTCCACGCACAAAATTCTCACCTGTGTACCTCAAAACCTCCTGTATCTTTCCTGCATCATTCATGGCAAAGACTTCCTGAAGAATCAAATATAATGCATATCCCTTCCACGTATCCTCAACATACACCTGTCTCTTCACTTAACTTCCCTCAGTCTCCATCTGCTTCAAAGACACTTTTTACTACGATTCATCTGGCTTACAATTCTAAATTTTTAACCGTAAGATCTGTCCAATGCCACAGTAACAACTTCTTACATCCCTGCCCTTAGTACCGAGCTGGCACACGGTGGGCACTTAATAGATATTGATTGATTGAATGAGTAAATAAATGAATCTACACCTAGATGTCCTACTTCCAATTCAACTCTATATAGGTGGCATTATTAAAGAAGAAACAAAAGGATCATCAAAGAGGAAGACTGCTTTCTGCTCCTTCCACTCTGGCTGCTCTGAACTCGAAGTCTCTGGGGGTTCCAATGATTTTTCAACAGAGGCTTTTTTTTTTGGAAGTAATTGGAACATGGAATTGGACCCACATATAATTAGTCTAAACGAAATAAAAACAATTGATTGTGCATACAGTGTTTTAAAGGGCAATAGTTAAAGGTATATTACTTAAATACACAGTATATATAAATTAACATACTTGTAAAACCAAAAGGGCATAATATCACTCCCAAACCATCCTGATCACTGGCATTCTTTTGCTGCATTCAGACTCTTATAGCCTGATGACTACTGTTTTTTTGTGTTCTTCAAGCATATAGTATCTTTATGATAGTATAAAAAATAGTCACCCACCACCCACCATTGTTCTATATGCTTTCCCACATGCTGTTTCTATTATGTGTAGTATTTTAAATTTCTCATGCTCTTGCTTAAAATGTGTGTTTATAAATTGTAAATTCTGTTTTTCTGGTTTCTTCATCTATGATTTTTTTCCCTCTAATATGGATGGATTCCAGAAAACCCAGAAAGAATATCTAACAAGATCTGAGCAGAGGAAGGAGAGGAATAGCAAATAAACATTTTCCAGTGTCGGGTTAAGAAGATATTCAATCTTTCAATGTGTTCAACAAATGGGTTTAATAATGCACATTTCAGTATAAAACAGTTCACAACAGAAATATTTGCTACTCAGCCCATTTATCCTGGGAATTACACAACATGGACCATTTTCAATAACTCTTTTCATTATAATGATTTCCTCCTGCTCAAGCAAGAGACATGTACAAACCATTTTGGTCTAGAAATGTAATATGATGAGATATGAATGTATTAAAGTACAATCATTTGTATCACTTTGGTTTAGTGTTTTATTGTCTTTCTCAGGTAATTTAGGCTCTTTAAATCTTTCCAACCAGAATATAAAATTGCTTTTTCTTCAGAACCCATACAACTAAACAACTTAAAAAAGCAGATTTATTTTAAAGGCTTGGTAAAATACTGGTAGACCAAAAAAAGATTAAGTTATATTTTGGGGTGCCTAGTTGGTTTCATTTAATTTTGTAACTTAAATATCATGAAGTGCCTTTTGAATCATAAAAGGTAACATCATGTTTAATATAATTTTGGCTTTTTAATGTTATGTTCTAATATCAATCCATATAGATTACATAGGTAGTAATTTTTGCTTAATGGGACTATCCAATTATATGAAACTTTTTCAAACGTTCTGAATGAATGGAAGTATCACTTCATCCATTTGATCATTCATTCATTTATTCAGCAAACAGGTATTGAAGGTATATGATGTGTATGGTACAACAGTAGGAACTAGTTTCCCAAGTAATAGAGTAATAAATAATAAGTAATAGAAATTGATATATTTCCGTATCACTATAATTTTTAGTAGTAACTGCCACAAAGGATGCTGTAAAAATTCATTGAACTGTAGAGAATTGTGATAATGTTTTCAGTGGTGTGACAATTAGTGCTTAGACATTTATGTTTTACAAAGCTACCCAAATGACAATCCCATAAAGCACGGTCCTTATTCATGGTTTTCTTCTTGTCATCTTTGTGTACTCAGAATTTTTTACCACGTTTATCTAATTCTTGAGAAGTAAAAATTCAGGGAATGTTTATTTACTGGACAAGTATTCTGAGTACAGCACTAAGCTGGGCACTAGTCATATACTGAAAATGCAGCAGGCATGGTCCCTTCACTTACAGAGTTCCTAATCTAATAGGAGAAAGGAAAAAAAAAATGTTTCACTGAACATGTCTTTCATTTATTCCTACATTCTCACCATCACTGGAATTAAACTTTATTAGGAACCAAAGCAACCATATGATTTCTTTGATGTCCCCTAGGAGCAGCAAGCAATACAATTGGTTGTGGTCGATTTTACGGTTAGCCCGTGATTGTTGATAAGACAAGTCAGTGTTTTCCAAAGCACTGGATGCGGCTGGCATAACCCATACATGGGTTAAAAGTGCTGACATGGCATTTCTGACTAACCTGAGCAGCAAACAGTCTTTGATAAAGGGCCTCTGATCTCTAAAGCAGGGGGTACTTGAAAGAGCAAAATTCTACCCAGGATGTGAGAGCACTGAAAGATTTGCCTCTGGGGACTCTTCCTGGTGACACGACAGGTCCTCTCCTTCCAGAACTCTTACTCTGTGAATGAGAGCAGAGAGAAACAGCAGAATGGAGGAGAGGAGAGAGAGCTAATGCAGAACAGACTGTGCAGTGTATGAGAGAGCAGGTAGAGAAGAAAGTAAGGAAAGGCAGAATTTATGAGAAGGAGAAAGGAAAGGAAGCAGAGGGGAGGGGAGGGGAGGGAAGGAGAGGAGAAAGGAAGGGAGGGAGGAGAGGGGAAGGGAGGGAGGAAGGGAGGGAGGAGAGAGGAAAGGAAGGAAAAAGACTGAGCATATAATGCTAGTAGCAAGGGCTCCAAGGGTGTGGTGGCTGTACCAGTTGGACACAGAGTAGTGTGGAGTAAATCCTGGGCCAGGTGCCCAGGAACAAGGACAGCAAAACTCTAAGAAGTGACAGCTGTTTTATCAGGAGGAATATTAGTAATAATCATAGCTAACATGCACTTTCTTTGTGCCAATCCTATAAGTGCTTTACATGAATTACCTCATTAAATCCTCAGGACAACCCTAGAGGCAGAGTCTTAACCCAGATAAAGAAACTCAGAGAAGTTAAGTAATCTATCCAAGGACACACAGCCAACAAGTGGCAGAGCTTGGATGTGAACCAACATAACCGAGCTCCAGTGCACCTACTCTGAGGCACTATGCTCCCCATGACTGGCGCTCATCAGGCATGTAAGAACCTGCAGTAATGAGGTGGTAGGAAAGACATGTGGTGGATTGAGATGTGAATCTGGACATTTCTGGCTTCCAAACTCCCTCCCACTCTTTATTTGAGGAGAGACAAATGTTTTAAACAAAACTTACGTTTGTTACGTACACATTCCAGTGTAAGAGATAATTCCAATCAATTGAATATCCTGACTTTATAGTCTTAGTAATTTTAGATATAATTTAATCTATAGTGCACGAATCAAATTATCCTTAAGTGACACCTTTGTGAACAATCCCAGCTGAAGCCCCCTAGCAGAATATTGGTTGGATATAAAATACCTAAATTTTAGAGGATCACACTAATGTATATATTATAGATAGTTATTCTTAATAAGTAAACTTAATGAATAGACCCAGCCAAGGACTGACTAGATGTAAGCCTGGGTAATAGGAGAAGAATTCATTTATACATTCAGCAAGTATTTATTCAGTGACCACTATATGCCAAGTGACTATTTCAGTGATACAAGAGTATATAAAACAAAGCTCTTCTGTAGATTACATCCTGGGAGGTAGGGTGGAGACTGATACTAAACAAATAAACAAATAAACCTATAATGTGTCAGATGATGATAAGTGCTAAGAAAGAATGATAAAATGAAGTAAGATGGATAGAGAGAGACTGGAGTGGATGCAGTTCATGAAGGCTAGTCAGAGAAGGTCGCTCTGATGACTTTTGAGTGAGACCTGAAGGAAATGAGGCAGGCAGTCATGCCGAGGTTTGGGTGAAGAGCATTTCAGCCAGAGGGAACAGCAAGTGCAAAGGCTCAGAGGCATGAACATGCTTGGTGGGTTCGAGGAACAGCAAGGAGGCCAGTGTGGCTGCAGCAGAAGAAGCAAGAGGGAGAGTGATGAGAAGAATCCGCACAGTGATGAAGTAGGGCAGGACTATGAGAGGCTTGTCAACCGTGGAAGGGACTTAGCTTTCACTCTGAGGGAAACGGGGTGACACCAGAGGGTCTTGATGCTGAACAGGAATCATATGATCTAACTTCAATTTTTAAAAAATATTTATTTATTTATTTGGTTGCACTGGGTCTTAGTTGCAGCAGGCGGGCTCCTTAGTTGCAGGAGGCAGGCTCCTTAGTTGCAGGAGGCAGACTCCTTAGTTGTGGCATGCATGTGGGATCTAGTTCCCTGACCAGGGATTGAACCAGAGCCCCCTGCATTGGGAGTCCAGAGTCTTAGCCACTGCACCACCAGGGAAGTCCCTGATTTCACTTCAGTTTTAAAAAGCATCACATTGACTGCTGTGGAGAAGGCAGAGGGGCAAAGATAGAAGCAGGAAGACCAGTTAGGAGGCTATTGCAAGAGACCAGGTGACAGATGATGATGGCTTCTCTAGTGGTTGAAGCGTGGATGTGGAGCTGGTAGGATTTACTAATGGAGTGCATAATAGGGCATGAGTAAGAGAATGGAGTTGTGCTGGATTGCTAGACTTTGGGCTAAGCAACCAAGCGAATGCAGATTTTATTTACTAAGGTGGAAAAAACTTTTGGAGAAGTAGGTTTGGGGAGGAAAATGAGGAGTTCAGTTTTGGGTGTGTTAACTTTGAGATGCCTGTTAGACATCTGTGTGTGCATCAAACATCACGTAGGCAGGTGGAGATATATATATTTATGGTCTGGAATTCAAAAAGGATATCTGAATGAAGGTATAAATCTTGGAGGATCAGTTTGCAGACAATATTTGAAGTCATGGCACTAGATGAGGTTACTCCGAGTGTCAGAGTGAAGAGTGGGGAAAGGAGGTGTAAGGATTAATCACAATTCTGGGCTCCATGATTGTGTCCTCCCCCAATTTATACATTGTAACTCTGATCCCCAATGTATGGTATTTGGAGAGGGTGTCTCTGGGAGGTAATTAGATCATAGGGGATTAAGCCCTCATGAAGGGATTAGTACTGTTATGAGAAGAGAAATGAGAATCTCGCTTCTCTCTCTGCTCTTTGCCATGTGAGGAGACAACCAAAAAATGACTATCTACAAACTAGGAAGAGGGTCTTCACCGAGAACCCAACCATGGTGGCTCCCTGATCTTGTACTTTCCAGCCTCTAAAACTATGAGAAATAAATATTTGTTGCTTAAGCCACCCAATCTATGGTATTTTTGATATAGCAGCCTGAACACCCTAACACACACCAACCCACAGGGTGGGAAGAGGGAAAACAACCAACAAGGAGAGTGAATAGGAGTGGCCATGAGAGAAGAAAAGAAGCAAGAGAGTGGGGTCCTGGAGACAGTGAAGAAAGCAGTTCCAGAAGGGTAAGCATGCGTGTGAGTGTATGGAATTTCTCCCTTGACTTATTCTATTTTCTCAGTAAAATAAAAAGTAAGGGCATCATGACAATGAGGATGGGAAGAAAGTGCTGGAGATTTGAGAAGACAGAAAATAGGAAATAATCTTTGGGAAACAAAGATAGAGAATGGACTAAGGAAATACAGTAGCACTGCCCAGAAGGCATAGGTTCTTAAGAAGGCTGGTTATTTGGCAAACACATGGGCAGAAGCAGGGTGGGTAGGATGGCTCTGTGATGCAAAGCTCAATGTCAGGCTTGTTCAGCTTCGGTGTCAGATGTGCAGAGGCAGGGAAGAGGACACCAACGGAGCTAAGACAAACCTGGTAGGAGCATCAGCTTCTAGCACCTGGTCAAGTTGAAAGGCCAGGGAACAGGGCTGGCTTAAGCCAAGAATTTCCCAGGGTTGACCTAAAACAGTTGGGTGACCTAAAAGAGTTGGAATGGGGGAACACCCTACGATGGACTTGTGGTTGAGTAAAAAAGTCAAGGTGAAGACCAACAGAGTAAGAAGAGGCCATAAATTTGAAGAGTTATGAAATCAACAGGTAGAAAAATTCATAACAGGTACAGAAAAGGAGAGTGAATCAGTCGGGTTTGTGGTTAGTGTCCAGACAGTGACTACTGCAGGGATGATGGAAATCCATTTTTATATGCGTACCACAGGGCATTTTCTGATAGGTTAAATGGGAGTAAGTGAACTTGCAGAAGGACAGTTCAACTGCTGATTGCTGAGTCTTAGAAGATACCTCCAGGTAGGGGGTAGGACCTGGAAGAAAAGCTGGCAGTGGAAAACAAAAGAACATCAGGGATTTCCTAGGTGGCGCAGTGGTTAAGAATCTGCCTGCCAATGCAGGGCACATGGGTTTGAGCCCTGCTCCAGGAAGATCCCACATGCAGCGGAACAACTAAGCCCGTGCGCCACAACTACTGAGCCTGTGCTCTAGAGTCCACGAGCCACAACTGTTGAGCCTGTGTGCCGCAACTACTGAACCTGGAGCATTTAGAGCCCATGCTCCGCAACAAGAGAAGCCACAAAAATGAGGAGTCCGCACACCACAATGAAGAGTAGCCCCAGCTCGCCACAACGAGAGAAAGCCTGTGTGCAGCAATGAAGACCCAACACACCAATTAATTAATTAATTAAAACAACAAGACAAGAACATCAAATCAAGAAGTGGCAGAAGTCATGGGTCATGACAGCTAAGATAGGAGAGAATTTCCTGGAAAGATGAAAAACCAGAGTAAGAAGTGCAGAGCCTAACAACTAAGAAGAAAGTGGCACTGACTGCATCAATGATTTTGTGGGAAAGAAGAGCTTCACAGAAGCAGTGAAAGGAGTAAACATCCTTTAAGGTGAAGGAGGCCTGAACTGTGACGTGAATACCCACATCTGGAATGTCCGTCCCAGATGTTCCAGCAGAAAAGCAGGACCTCTACAAAATTTCCCCAGGCCAAATGAAAATGTAGGCACCTTGCTCAGAAATATTACGATGGCTGCAGCAGAGCATTCTACCAAGCACAGGGCCCATCTGTGCAACCTAGGCAACTGGCCTCGCCAGTAGGAAAGGGGAAAAACAGCAGAATGCCATTTGAAAACAGCAGTGAGTTTCTCCAGGATGGTGGATCTGGGTGTATTTAAGGCAGAACCAGGCAAAAGTGAAAGGCTCCCCACTCTGTGTGACCACTGGATATTTTCATTTGGCTGTTATCTCAGATTCAGAAGTGGAACTCCTAAACCTTCACCAAGCCATTTCCTTTTGCCATCTTTCTTTTATCTATTACAGACTATGTTGTTGTTGTTGTTATTATTGTTATTATTATTAATTATTTTCATATCTTGGACCCAAAGCCTAGAAGTTTGGTCCTATGCCTCAGTTTCATTGTCTGCAAAATGGAGATAATTAGGAGGTTTAAATAGGTTAATTTATATAAAGTGCCAGAGCTGTCCTGGCAGGATCTATACATGTTAACTCTTCTCATTATTCTGCTTATCTTTTTATTAAGCAAATCCTATCAAATGTTTCCTCTGAATTCTTTCTTGTAGCCATTGTCTCTCTCTCTCTCTCTCTCTTTTTTTTCCATTCCTAACTTTCATCCTGGGTCTTTTCACCACTGGCAGGAGCCTGTAATTTGGTCTCCCTGACTCCAGCCTCTTGGCCCTACTAGCACCAAAGTCATCTTCCTTGCACACGACTTTTGTGCTCTCACTGCTCCAAGGGCCACCTTCCCTGCTCAAAAAACTTAAATCAGTTTTGTGTTTTGCCTAATAATCAAGTTTAAGCTTCCCTGCCTGGATTTCATGGCTCTTCCTGACCAGCATGAACCCATAGGTCAAATCAATTCAGCTTCACGAGCTTTCTCTCAACCATTCTATGTACTCCTGTATCAAGGCAGGCGGGGATGGTGCAACCCAAAGGTGGAGACCTGTACTTACCCTTGCTTCAGGGTTCGTTCTTAAAGAAGACAGCATGGAATTGAGAGCAGGTAGGAAACAGGTGAGCAAGGTGTGCCTGGGACAGTGCCAGGTCACTGCTCAGTTGGAAGATCATCGGATGGCCCCTGTGTTTCCTATGATCCTGTAGCTTTCCTTTAGCCAACACCTCTTGTTCACTAACTCTGGGCCAGGATTTAGAGATGAAGCAATAAAAGCTGCAGACCCCACTTTGAAGGAGTCCATCATCCTGTGGGACCTCAGTAGGAGAAAGTGGAGGACAGAACTCCAGGAACTGGGTGGTCCAGGTATCTGATGGCCCCTGGGTAAGGATGAGAAAGCTATGAGGAAAATGGCTCACAAGGAAGCATTTGAGTATCGAAGGACAAGAAGCTGAGGAAGTGTCCCTGGGAAGTTCAAAAAATAAAAACTGAAAAGGGTAGGGGAGACAGGGTAGCTCCCCTCGAGAGTTTCTAAGGAGAGACTATGCAGTAGGAAATGCAGTGTCACCTGAGGAAACTTCTGCTGAGCCAAGAATACCAGGTTGAAGTGTAGGGAGGAGATGGAGAGGATGACAAAGAGATAACAGTTAGTACTTCGAACAAGGTAAGTAGGAGCCAGTGACTGTGGAGGCGTGATCAACAGTGAGTGATCAACAGCGAGTGCAGAGCTTTTAGGACAAGTGTCGGCAAGTATGGGGTACCGATTTAAGGGGCAGGAGGAGTTGGCCCTCCAGACACACCAAAGCAGTGGAGAAAAGAAGAACAGAGCCACTTTTAGGGAAGAGCGTGAGGAGGACAGTGAGGAATGGACTAAGGAGACTGAGCAGTCCTGAGATAATATCTGGACAAGACAGAGAGGTCTCAGGAGAGACACCCCACACTCTCCTCTGTTCTTCACACACCCAGAGACAGTTGTGGTTTTGTCAAAGCCCAAGATAATTTTAGGTGTGCTCTGTTTCAGGCTGCTCCTTCTGCAATAGGCGGATGTTTCAACCCAGTTAAAAAGAATGACATGTCAGTCAAAGGGTTAGCTGTCCCTAAAAAGAGAAAGAACAAGAATTGTGATTTCACAGAATGGATATTGATTGTTTCCTAATGTTTGTTAAGTGTCTGCTAAATGCAAAATGTACATGGTTGGCACTTATTTAGTTTTCACACCAACCTATTGTGGCAGATAATAGTATTCCTACTTTATGAGTGAGGGAAACTAGGGATTTGAAACTTTAAGAACCTAGTCCAGAGTTACATGGAACCAGGCTTCTAATCCCGGACTATCTGGTTCCAACCGCCTAAATGCTTTTTCCCTGTACATCCAGGGAGGACCTTAAAACCATGCACATGGGCTGACGTGGTGGAAAATAAAAGCACAGAGGCAACAGTCTGTTCTTCTGTACATGTTTTAATAATGGCTTTGGATCAGCAGCTCTCAGAATTTCTGGTTTTTCTGGCGCCCCTCAGATTCACTGCATACTGCCTTCAACCCTCCCGACCCCCACTTCCCACTGCCTCATGGGGCAGGTGGTGGTGCTGGCAGCCACTGACGTTTTCAATAGTTTACAGATATATCATGTCACATCTCCCAAAGTTAGGCTTCATGATATCTTTGAAGAATGTCTGTGATCATCCAAGATTTCTAATCTTGAGTATCCTAGTTCTATATGTCCTATTGTAATTTATTTATCACATGTTATTAATAAGAGTTGAGTAATGAATTCATCATATTTAGCTTTAGCCAAAAAAATTAAAACCCGACTCCTCTCTCCCCATTTCTAATGAAAACGCTAGTGAATTCCCCTAATGTTTTTCTAGAAGTCCTCATTTCTATTCAGCCTTGAAAATCCAGAGGGTTAAGTTAGAGAGACCCCAATATAATTCACATTTGAATCCCAGACCCCTCTCTGGGTTGCTGACATCAGAGTCCTATCCTCTGTCACTACTCTAATTTAGGGCATTTATAAAAACTGATGTATCATGCTGGTGCCAGGCATAGACCGCATGCTGGACTGGACTATAGCATTTTCAAGTTGCAGCAGCCATAAAAATCATCCCAACTCATCATCTCTTTTACGGACAAGGACCTTAAGGCCCAGGGGCTTAAATGTGTTGCCCAAGGTTACGTAGGTAGTTTGTGAGCAACTTCATATTAAATTTCACATGGACCAGCAACCTCCATTATACTCCCATATCTTCTCTTGTGAAGGTAAAACTCTTTGCTGCCTCTCTCCAAACCATTTTCATAACCTCTTCCTGAATGATTAGCAAACCTGTTTAATAGGCATAGACAAGGAAGGTCAGAAAGGTTAAATATCTGTTCCCTGAGCGTACAGTGAACATTACTGAGAGAGGAAGAACCAGGAATAAAACAAACTCCTGACTTAGAAATCAAGGATTCTGCCCTTTAGGATACATACATGTTAAGGATATTGGCAAATAAAATGAGTAATCTTTCCAGGTTCTGGGCTCTACAATATCTAACTTACCTCCGAGTTTAGTATTTGTTCTTTTCAGAGAAAAATAATTTAATCAGGATTTTCAGGGTTAGGGAATGGAGACAATTATCTAAACACATTTCCTTTCTGATAAGATTTTAGAATTCGTCTTTCAAACAAAGAAATTTATCTAAACATGTTTTCTTTCAGACAAAAATGTTTTAAATTACTAATATCTGCAACACAAGAGAAAAACGTAACAAATCCATGCAAAGTAGCAGGATGCCCTTGTTCTTTCCCATTTAAGCAAAGTGGAACACCGTCCTCCACTTTCAAACGCTATCCTAGTTATGTCACACAACTCAAGGCTGCTCTGTGCCTGCTTGACTCAGTAACACTCATGGAGAGAGACAAGAGCCATTGCTACATTCAGTGACCACCTACTATAGCCAGATGGCACAGCCAGGTGCTGGGACATTGCCAAAGGGAACAAGGCACGGTGGACACTCTCGGGGAGCTCATGCTGGTAGGTAGCAGAGCATCAAGCTTTGAAGAAGGAGGAAGCAGATGGCTTCTAGGAGTTAGAGCAATGAGGATGTCGTTCAGCTGAGGGAACCTCCCAGGTTTTAAGGAAGATCTGGGCCTTGAAAGGACTGTAGGATTTAGAGAAGAGGGCTAAAGGGAAAGGGAACAGAAGGTAGAGGAGACACCTTTCTGGGGTCCTGAAATCAGCACATGGATCCTTAAATTTTGGTGGGAATATATAAAAAAATTATTCTAATATATCCCCCTGAAGGAAATCAATAGATTGTCCCAAAGAAGAAGGAATAAAGGATACAAAGTCAACTTTCCCATTGACAAATATTTATTGGACATAAAATACTTGCCAGTTACTGTGCTAGGTATTGGGGGATACAAAGCTATGAGAAACCTTGAACAAATGTATAGCAGGGATTAAAAATTGGATCCTGTCTTCAATTTATGGTAAAAAGTTTAATTCACAGAGCTGTGCTATTATGTACTTTCTTCTAGGCATTCAGAGAATTCTGCAAAGAATTCTATTCTATATTATTTTCAGGGAAAATCCATAATGAGACAATATAAGAGAGTTACCTGAATATGGATGCATACACTATACAATCTCATTTACCGCATAATAGGATAGACATAGAATGCTGTTCATTAGGAAAGAATCAGTTGTCTGGATATGCCATACCTAGAGCACTGAGGAACATCTCTTGGCCCCGGGACCTTAGCATGTGCTTTCTTCACGTATCCCTGCTGCCAAGCCATTCACAGGAGATTCTCCCAGGTGACTTTCTTTGTCCTTCTTCCTGTCTCCCAGATCCCGCTTTATCATCGTTCACCCCCACTATGTTGGACCTCCACTGCTTCATCTGAACGGTCTGTCTAAAACATGTACACACCTTTTAGCTCAACCAAAGGCAGCTATGACAACACAATTATTAGGCCACGTGTGTAGTTGAGATGCAAGTATTCTCTTGGAAAAGAAATGTAGGAAGTCAGTGAAAAGTACAGGACACTATAAGCCGAAAGGAAATGTAGGTATTTCAATGTGACTATCACCATCTTTGTAAGTGTATTTCCGTAGTTGATGAAAAATCTTATAAGATTTTAGAATTCGTCTTTCAAATGTTTTGAACATGTCACAATATGCCAGGAACACACAGGTTTTCACACACACACACACACACACACACACAAAGGAAAAAGAAGATATGAGTGTCTATCAAAAGGGAAAAAATTGAATAGATGGTGACAATTATACAAATATAAACATAGTACTGACATGTTGCATAGCGGTAATTATAATTTCATTCCATGAAAACGGAATGTTTTCAATAGATAATAATGTTTGGTTTTTCGCCTTAAATTGTGTAAGCTACTAACTCATATATTTTTTGTCCTCATGGCAGATATCAAAACCTTTTCAAGTTCCACTCCTCAAATGCAGTGCACTAGATCACATGCAACAAGAAGAGAAAAATCCAGATCATTTCCAAATCGATGGGAAACTATTTAGAAAGTTGAACTTAGAAAATAAAGTCCCGAATTTTACAATTGAAAAAGTTGGTAGTACAATTGATTTTTTTCTAGGATATTTAGCAAATTTTCAATATTATATTTTAAAGACCCACCCCTCCCCCCTGCCCCCAAAGGAAAAAAAAAAAGCTTGGAAATGCCTGGGTTGAGAAGAAGAATGCATTCAAATGCACTGAATTATATTATTCTTTTTCTGTTAAGATAATAGTTTTTTGTGGTAATTACTCAAGAAAGGTAATGTTCACATACATATAAATCAAGTTAAAAATGAGGGAAACTAATTGCAAAGTTATTAACCCAGAAAAGTGTTTTTCATCAAGATGGTAAACAGAACTTTATAGACAAAAAGGATAAATTTACATGGACCTCTAATTAAAATTCTTGTGTAGTAGATTCTAGTAAAACCTCATTTCTGAGTTTCTGGAAAATGTATTTTGTAAATTCAAATGGCTAATATAAATCAGATATCATTTAGAATTAGATGTACATTATACAATTACTAATTTTAAATAAATTTCTCATTTCTTAAACAGTGTTATAAATTATAGACCAGAATTTAAAAAATTATTTTTATTTTAGTGAAAACAAAAACTTACAGATACTTGGTATAAAATGTTCACACATGGAATATATCTCTTATGTGACACGAAGAAAACTTTTAGGGTAAGCTACAACATCATATCTGGAAATAATTCCATGAATTCTAATTTTTTAAAAACTGTAAGATGATTTGCAACTTTAGAATACCTGAGATGTGGTGTGAAAATACTGGTACAGATCACTATTCTGGAATGATGTATTCATTCATTGAAGACTCCTGAACAAAGGAGTCGGAATTTGGTTCACAGTTTATAAACTTTGTGCAAATTTTGTTATGATAACCTGTTACCCACAGAGGAAGTTATCCATAAACAAAAACAATCTGGTATTTACTAATTTTATACAATCCATTGTAAAACTTCCTCGTCTGAAGCTTTAACAACCTGGAGTTAATGTGAATCATGACCAGGGAGAGTGAACATGATATATTAACAGTATCAGAGAAAGCAGATCACATAAAGAGAGGTGACACTCAGTAGTAACATACATAATTAAATAAAGTTTCATTGTTTTTGACATAGCCCAAGGAATCTAGTAAGCTAAATCATGGAGTTTCTCATCCATCTGTGGCTGTTATCAAATTTAGCAATTAAAAATACAACAGTGTAGAAAAGACATTTTTCAGTTAATTTAAAAGGTATTTACAGCTTAATATTTTTAAACAAATTATTTACTCAAATTCTTACAATCATTTGCTGGTTACTATCACTATTTATTGATAATTATTTCTGAATTATATAAATGTGTTAATCACCAGCAAGTAAATCTTGTTTTAAAAAGCATTGATAGTGTGAGCAGTTATCAGAATGGACGATTTCCATTTGTGTCTCTGGTTTAAAGTTTAATTAGTAATTTGTAGTGATCCAATATTTTATATAAATACAAAATCCAACAATTTGCTTTCTCAAGTTTTTTACGAATACAAATTTTGTTCAGAAATTGGGTTTCATTTTAGAAGATACACTTCTAAACACAAAATGAATTTTATGAACTATCTTAAGCATAAAAAACACAATTATTCACTTATTTTTTTAAAATAAATTATTATAATGCATTGCAAAATATTCACTAATGGAAAAGCAACAATTTTTATTTACCTAACCTGTTACTTCACACTGTAGTACAGAATCAATTTTATAGAGCAAAATTTTGATCTACTGTGAAATTAGCAACATGGTTTAATTCAAAAAGTCAAAAGATTTACAGGGGTAGTATTTTCAATTCAAACAGAGTTTTACTGGGTTTTAATTTTCCACAGAGCACTGAAATAAATAAAATTTTCTAGGGTTTGCATTAAGATATTTAAAAGGGTTTGTTTCAAGTATTCTACAAATAGAGATTTTGGACAACATTGAATTCTTTCCAAAAAGATGGCTATTTTAAGTTTTGTTTTATTTCATTGTAGAAAGTCTAGAAGACTTCTTTTTCTCCAAAAAGTCTCATTTTCACCTGAAATAATTGTATTCAGGTTTCCTCAGCAGGTAAAGTATACATTCTTACAAGGTTTCAAATTTCAGACTTCCAATAATGCATTTAAACTGAGCACCTACCGAATCATGTTCTCTCCTCTTTGTGTGTGTGTGTGTGTCTGTGTGTGTGTGCTTGTGTGTCTATTATCTTGCAGTTCTGTTATTTACAATCAATTTTAGGCTTTTTACCTCCCCAGAAATACCTTAGTGAATCCTCAGCAGTTGCTAATCACTTAATAATTGTGAACCCGCCAGCTCCTTCAAGTAGATCGTTAACCACAAGAGTGCCTGACAATTTCCAAATCATATCCTCTGTCCAAAAGGAAAAGATAGAGCTTTGTGAGGCCGAAAGGAAGCGAAGGAAAACAAAACAAATGTAGCTCACGCTGAAAGTGAAAAGTGCTTGGACAGAATAGTATTTTCTTTTCTGCAAGGCGTCCTGCCAATTTTTTTTTTTTTTTTTTTTTTGATAGAGAAGAGTTATTTTTTTGGTCTAATTTTTCAGTTTCTTGGAAAGTGTTCGTATTTACCATCCCCACCAGCTTCTCAAAATTATTGTTGGTTGTTTTGTGTTTTTCCCATCCGTCTACATCACAGACTGCTGATACCACCCCCCCGCCGCCCCCGCCAGCCTCATTCTGTCAAAACCCCAACTCGGAGCGACCCTGGGTCTGGTAACTCCGCCGACTCCCGACGACACATCCCACTCTCCCTCTCACGCCTCTTATTTTAGTCGCAAGATCCCCCACTCCAGTTGCAGTGAAAGCCGGAAATTTTCATTCAACTCCCCCCTCTTTCTCGCCCCCCACTCGGAGCCGAGAGCTAGAGAGCGGGGAGGCTCAGAGCTCAGCCGGGTCTCCGCCGCCTCCCCTCTCTCCGGAAGGCTTTAATTTGCACACTCGCTTGCCACTGAGCGGCGAGCCCCCAGCCCCGCCGCCGGGAGGGTCTGCGGCAGAGTCGGCCTCCGGAGCCCCCAACCCCGCCCCCGCCGCCTCCCCGGCTCAGGCCCCGCGCGCCAGCCGGAGCCCCGCGGCCCGCGTCCGCCCCCAGCGAGCGGCGCGGGCGGCGCCCTCCGCCGGCCCTCCTCCCTCCGCCGCTGTGCCCACCCCCTCGCCAGAGAGAGTGCTGGTAACTCCTTCCTCCGAGCCGGGTTACCTGCTCCGCGCCGCGGTGGACACGTGCGAAGGTCGGACTGATACCTGCAGCCCCCTCGCGAGGCCAGATACGGCCGAGGCCCTCAGGTGAGGAGCGGTGCGCTCCGGTGGGTGGGCTGCGGGGGGGGGGGGTCCCCGGGGGAAATTTGGGGGCTTGGCCGGGGTCGGAGGCGAGGGTGGGTAGGGGTGACGGGGGCGAGGGGGGGCGGTAGGTTCCCGGAATTGGCTTTGGTTAACCCCTTACGGACCGAGGCGGGGTGGTTACAGGGGCCAGTTTGGGGGAGCTAAAGGAGTTTCTCCTAGTGTGGCTAGAGGGGAACATCCCACACTAGGGACACCCCCCAACACCGAGATCCTGTGCCTGCTCCCACATAGCCTTGCGCACAAACACCCACACGAACACTTCTTATTCCAGCTTCTTCAAACGGAACTCAGACTCCCCTCGGAAACTCACATAATAATCCACACGTAGAGTTTAAAAAGCACTGCTTTGGAGGACTCCATGCGGGGGAATGTGTTTCCGTGCCTTCTATTTCTTTCCCCACGAAAGCTCCCCCTCCAGCTCGCTGAGGTGTGGGTGTGGGCTCCAGCGTCCCCACCACGAGGTGAATGTTAACGCAGACTTCTTGCTGGCAACCCCTGCGGGCGTGTTATGCACACTGAGAGGAGTGCACGCAGGCGGCCAGCGGCCAGGCTGGGAGCCCCGCAAGGATGCGCGCTTGTATTAGCTGCCCAGTTTACTTTTCTAACTTAAAACATCGAAGTTCAAACGCACGCCCCGGGGTGAGCACCTCCGGGCCCAGCCGCGCGCGCGTCGGTGTGCACGTGGGCGCATCTGCGTGTGCGCACACGCGGGAGTCGTGGTCCCCGGTGCGGCCTCTTGTCGCTGCGCTGGTGGCGACCCTTGCGGTGCTTGGCAGGCTTCGGGAGAGGCACATGAAGGATTTCATTGAGTGTGAAGACAGAGAGCAGAGACAGAAAGCAGAAGGAGGCGGCTGCAGCCTTTGTAGTCGCGGAGGAATGCGGAAATGTTGAAGCACTATGTCAAACTTTTTTGAAATGGGGTCAAGTCACATTCAGCCAGCGTGGGAAAGCAACAACAACAACAAAAAAAAGTGGAGGAGAGGGGGGGAAAAGGCACTGCTGCTCCCGTTTCCCTCCGCCGGAGCCGACAGTCCGGGGAGCGAGGGGGGAGAGGCGGCGCGGGCGGTGCGGGGCCAGGCGGGGGCAGCGGGCGCAGTTCCCTGCGGGGGTGGGACGTCCCCGACGCTTCCTTCGCTGCCGCGCGGCGGGCAGGACCGCGGCGGGGAGGGGGGCCGCGGGAGGGGCGGGCTGCGCAGCCTGCGGCGGCTCCGCCGCTACCTGTGTGGCCCTCCGCCGGGCTCAGACCGCGGTGCTGCCTCTGGGGGCTCGTTCCTCGGCGCCCCCAGGATTCGCCTGCACCTTTTAAGGGGAGTTTTAAACGGAGTGACTGTGAGGGGCTCTGTCCTCGCTGCGGTCCCCCTCGCCCGCAGACCGTGGGGGTCGCGCATTTTGTTTCTGTGCTTCTGGCAGAAGGCGAGCGCGGCAGCGGTGGCGGGGCAGGTAATTCCGAGGTGCCCCGGGAATTTCGGATGTGCGGCCGGAGTGGCAGATGTCCCGCTGAGGCCAAAGCGGCGGTGGGGCGAAGGTTCTCTGGGTCCTGGACTGCAGCTGAATGGGAAGGGAAAGTGTGTCCCCCCCCCTTAACCCCCCCCCCCCAGCCCACCCTTTGTTGTGTGGAGGGCTCCGAGGGGCCACTGGCAGCAGTTCGGACCGGCCTTGAGCCGAAAGGGGAATGGAGCAAACACCTCTGCTACCTCCTTCGGGAACGATCCTGGGAGTGGGGAAAGGTTCTCGGATCCTGGCCCCAGGGCGCAACCCCTTCTCACTTTTCCCTGAAGCCTCAGCATTCACGCCTCCCCCCGCCCGCCCTTCACCCTTTTTAAGGAGAGGCTGAGTTATGCTCAGGTTGCTATCGGTTGAAAATTTCAAGGCGAGTCACGGTTATGCTGCCTTCCTTCCGAAGTTGTTCTCCAAGGAGACGACAAGCTGAAGTGCGGCGAACACCTCTTTCTCCCACTCTTAGGGTCCCGTGGGCGAACCCCCCCCCCGGGGGGCCCCGTCGCTCACCGACCCCCGAGTAGAGGGAGCTCCAGCCCTCCCCGACCTGATCGGTCTCCACCAGGGAGGTCCTCTAAGTCGGAGGAAGAATTCCGTTTCCAGTCCAGACTCCTTTACCCTAAAAAGACCATTTGTGTGTGCAAGTCGTTTTTAAATGTCTCCTCGTAGAAAAACTGAAAGTAGAAAGAAAGGAAGCAATTTCCGAGCAGATGTCTGACCACCCCTTCTCGCACACTCCCAGCATCGGGTTACAAGGTCCTGGGAGCCCCCACCCACATTCTGCGGCCGCACTCGAGTGGACCCGCGGTCTCTCCACACCAGGTTGTGCACGACCCCCGAACGCCCCAGGGCACCCGGGGAGCGCCTCTGCCTGCACGTCCAGGCCCGGGCAGGCGGGGAGGGTAACAGCCCGACACAATGATAGAAGGATAAATATTAAGCGGTGACATTGACGTGCCCGGCGCCTCCCCTCCCCCGCGCTCCCGGCACACTCTGGGCTGCTTGGCACGCCCCCTCTCGTTCCACTGCGTCCCGCGTCCCGCTCTCATCCCCGAGGGGCCCCTGCAACTTCTCCGCGCGAAGACGGCTCCAGCTCTGCAGGGAAAGAAAAGTAACTTCGCTTTTCTCGGAGGAACCAGGAAGGATTAAGCGGCCTGGGAGAGGGCAGGAGCTCGCAGAGGGTAGCGATGGGGGCTTCGTAAAGGAGGAGGGAGGGGTGTCTGCAGGAACCCCGAGGAAGGCGCCTGGGATGTCTGATTACACTTTCTTCTTGTCCTCCCGTCTCCTCCTTTAGGTGGAAGGACTGTGGACGGAGACGCGCTCGGGCAGAGACTATGTAACCGCCTCGGTGTCTGTGCAGAAGACTGCGCTTCGGGGAGGGAAGAGGAGGGATCGGCTCGCTCCTCGGCGACTCGGCAGGCGGAGTTTCGCGGCGGCGGCACCAGGGCTGCGCCCGCCCGCGGGGAAGTCGCTCCATCTAGCCCCGGCGGCCGCGAGAGTCCGAGCGCAGGAGGCGGCGGGGCTGAGAGAGAGCGAGACCGAGCTCGGGGGCGCGAGGGAGCGGGCCGGGGAGTCCGGGAGGAGGCGAGCGGCGGCCACGAGCTAGCCGAGCGCGCCCCCCGCCCGCCCCCGCGGCGCCGCGCCGGGCGGCGTCCAGGCGGCATGGAGAAGGACGGCCTGAGCCGTGCCGACCAGCAGTACGAATGCGTGGCGGAGATCGGGGAGGGCGCCTATGGGAAGGTGTTCAAGGCCCGCGACCTGAAGAACGGAGGCCGTTTCGTGGCGCTGAAGCGCGTGCGAGTGCAGACCGGCGAGGAGGGCATGCCGCTCTCTACCATCCGCGAGGTGGCGGTGCTGAGGCACCTGGAGACCTTCGAGCACCCCAACGTGGTCAGGTGAGCGGTGGAGCGGCGCCCGCGCCGTCGGGGGGCCGCGCGCCGTGGGAGGGCCGGGCCTGGGATCCTCGGGCCCACTGAGATGCTGGGCCGGGGAGTGGGGGCGGGGGGCGGCGACTAGGGAGGCACGGCGCGCCCCGCTGACCTTACGGGGTGAGAGTAAGTTTTGTCGGCAGAGCCAAGAGCCAGAGCCGGTGACCTTGCCAGACAGCGAGCGGAAAGACAAGTCAGAAAATGTGACCTGCGCAGGCTTCCCCGCCGCTGTGCAAGTTTTTAGTGTTTTCTCCCTGCCTGCCCTGAAAGGGATCCGGAAAGATGGGTGTCTTTTAGGGACAGAACAAGCCAACCTGAGACGCGCCCTTCCAGCCCCCGCATAGTTTCCTTGGCCATTGGAATTTTTGAGAAAATGAGTGAACAGTAACAGGATATAGTGATAATTAGTAGAAAGAAAAACTTTATTGGCGGAGCCTAGTATAAATAAGGTTTAAAAGTGCAGAAACTTTTAAGAGTAGTTTTGCCAATCACACCCACCGTTTCTCTTTATTAATGTTGCATAATGATAAGGATTCCTGATGGCCTAAGGACTTCAGTGCCGATGCCCAATTTGTGTCATTTAAAAAACGGCTACCTGTTTGTATTACTTTATGTCTCTGGGCCGGCATAGTCCTTAGAGTACTTCTCAGAAGGGTCAGATGCGAGTCCAGGTTGTGGAATCTTTAGATTCTAAACGTCCTGCCCTTGCTTTTCCTGGGTTGGTTGTGCTAGTGGGTGGGGAGGCAGCAGTTCTTATAGCCTCTCTTGTGTGGTAACCAGTATTAAACCAAAGTGTGTGTAACTTAAGATAATGGTGTTTTCTTAGTGATCCTGGAATTTCCCCATTGTGTGTTTGACATTGTGTGATGTGTCATCCTTCTCTTTTTAAAACAGAGGTGCATAGTTGTAAGCTGAAAGGGAATGCCCAGAAGCTTCTACAAATCAGAGTGTGATTTTGCCTTTCTCAACTCCTAAGATAATATGTTGGAAAAAGGAGGTCTTGAGGTCTTCTTCCTGTTTTCTCATCTGCCTAGGGGTTCTGTTCAACAAATATGTGTCTACTACTGTATGTGTGCTGTGGATGAAATTATGTAAATAAGCACAGCTAAATATTTTTGTAAAAAGTCAAACAATTTAACATTAGTCATCAAAGTGAAGAGACCCGAGACTGACCTTTGAAATACCAAGCCCTCCACAGTCTCAGGGAGCCCAAGTGTCTACAGAATCTTCCTGGGAGGTTTCAACTTGTCTCCTCTTATCCCAGGCTGGATGATTTGTGTGGTGCTTTGTTCCTGACACAGTTAGTCTCGGGCTAGAAGGCAGCAAAGAATCATAAATACATAAATAAAGTAGTAAACGGCTGTGAAGATAGGACCCCAGTATACCTCTGGTTTAGCCAGTAAAGAAGAGAGGGACAAAAGATAATAAGACTGAGAGAATCAGTGTTTTAGGAAGGTGGGATTGTATAGAAAAGCATTGGATAACCTTTTGTGTGTATGTTTTCTTTGCTGAAAAACAACAAAAACCCTTTTGGGGAGTCTTTGTGACATCAGAGAGAGAAGTGATGGGTACATTTTGTCCCCTGTAACTTAGTTATCTTCCTAGTGGAATCACTTAGGCACTTCCCAGAGAGTGAATTCCACCACTAGAGTTGTAGGTTCAAAGTTCTTGTTTTATTTTGTCTGTTACCTATGGATAGTGTCCAGTTAAGGATGATTATCATGTATATAAATAAAATCATGTCCTAATTATAAAGGTGTTACAGAGGCACCACTGTATAACACTTTTAAAAAGCACAATTTATTCTTGTAACAAAGGATGGTTGTTTTTACCATTGTGCTAGTAGATTTTGGCTAATCCATCTTATTCTTTTGATTTATCCTCTTGAGGTTGGTGTATCTTTACAGATTTCTAGCTAACCCACATCTTGGATTCTATACTGAGAAATTTTGCGAGACTATACTTATAAGTTGAAGACAAAGGCATCATTTTCTAAAACTATTTCACATGTTAAGTGGTGATGATGACACCTACCTCTTAAGAACTGTGAGGAGAAACTGATAGTGTATATGAGGACACTTTGTAAATTTAAGAGTGCTTCAAATGTCCGCATATTATTTGTGTTCAGGGAGATTGGTGGGGCTCTTGCCTTGGAGAAAGTTCCCAGTAAGGCAAGTTTACCTGACCTTTCCTATGGAACAAATCATACTCAAACCCAGATGTTGCATGCTCTGGAACCAAGAAGCTACTTGAAAATAATGAGCCTGCAGTTTGTTAGAAAATACCATCAGTCATATGCCATGAAATTCAGTGACACTTGAGAAAATTATTGATGATGTCATCCTCATGAGCTGCAGATCTCCATTCCATTTTGTTTCCTTCCTGTTTCTTCTCTTCTGCTTCTGCCTTGGGGCAATTACTGGCCCTTATGACTTGCTTGGCTTGACTAGGAATTCAGATTTTAGAAGATGCTGAAATTTGTTCAGGCAGGATCAGGAAGTCAAGGACAGGTGACAACAAATTATTTTCTTCCAAGGGAGAGTTGTCAAAGTTGGACCCCCAGACCTGTGATTTATTGTTGCCCCGCAGGATCCATTTTACAGTCCTATGGCTGGTTCTTTAAAGGTTTCTTAAAAGGGCAGATGTCTTAATAAGTGCCTTCAAGTCATAAGTAATTGAGCATAATTATAGGCCCTTCCCACAGATAGTTAAGCCTCTAAGCTTGAAAGAGCATAATAAACATATTAGTTTTTCAAAAGTTTAAGATTTAATTTCGATGGATTTGCCAGAAAAGCTGTCTTGTTACTGCTGGCACTGGTATTGCCTGCATGCACAGGGATAATGACCTGAAATTCTTGCTTACCTGTGCTTGATGTATTCCAGGCCCAGGCTTGATCAGCCGGTCAGTGTCTGGGATATAAATTTACTTGTATTTTACAGTTGGTAATCTCAAATCCTGGAGCCTTTGCCAGAATCAGACTTCAGTATGAACTTGTATTAGAGCTTATGCACCCTGCAAATGAATCCTGCTTTACATTCCGAACTAAATATATATAGCAGATAAAATAATTTCTTATCAGCAATCTATTCATTTACCAAATATTTACTGAGGGCCCAGTATTTGCCAGACACAGCTGGAAGCAGGGGATACTTTTGAACAAGTCGAAAAAATACAGAACTTAACCTTGTAATAGGATGAGCCGACCTTTTATCTTTTCAAAAATTCAGTTCTCTTTGTTTCCATTGGCTTGTTTTGCTATATTTAACCTAACCATTTTTTCAGAGCAACTAGTATTTGTGATAATTTGGTTACCGTGAATTTGCTGATTGAGTAGTTAGATAACCAAAACACTAACCAGAATCAAATGCTTTTGGGGGATTCAGTTTCACCTTAGTGACATACAAAGGGATCCGTATAAGAAGACATTGACATGTAATTAATAGATATGAGCATTTGAGCTCCACTTAATAAGGATTTAGGAAGGACCTGCTGTTTAAAATCCATGGGGTTAGGGGCTGGGAAAGATACTTGGGTAAATCATACCTGGCTACTCCTCCCAAGTAATTCTCCCTCTTTTTGAAGGAATAGGATGATCACTGTAACCCCAATACATGATAATATCATATTACAAAGGTCCTGTGAAGTGCTATCAGTGTTGTTTCCAGGGATTAAATTTGTTAGTGTAGCAGTAAAAGTAATTCAGATTCAAGTACTGGTTCAGAAAACTATAACTCATGGTATTTCAGTGAATAAACTTGTGGTATTTAAATATGTTAAATTATTATTATTAGCATATTTAATCACTGCTTAAAAATATCAGAAAAATGCATGCAGCTCAATAATAATTATTCAAGGACAGTTTTCCCATTTTCTCTTTTTAAAGAACTCAGTAATGAATATCATAAAAAGAATAAGAATATGATTTCTCTAGGAAAACCTAACTATTAACAGGGTAGAAAGAACATGGCATAAGATATTTTGCTGCGTAAAGATGAGTCCTCAGGACTTCCTAGGTGGTGCAATGGTTAAGAATCCTTCTGCCAATGCAGGGGACACGGGTTTGATTCCTGCTCCAGGAAGATCCTACATGCCACAGAGCAGCTAAGCCTGTGTGCCACAACCACTGAGCCTGTGCTCTAGAGCCTGCAAGCCACAACTGCTGAGCCTGCATGCCACAACTACTGAGCCTGTACTCCAGAACAAGAGAAGCCACGGAAATGAGAAGCCCATGCACCGCAATGAAGAGTAGCTCCCACTCTCCGCAACTAGAGAAAGCCCGTGTGCAGCAACGAAGACACAGTGTAGCCAATAAAATTAATAAATTAAAAAAAAAAAAAAGATGAGTCCTCAGGTGGGTTAGTTCATGGGAATCCTTCTGAATAAAAGTGTTTTGTAGGTGAATAATACGTTTATTAGGGCTTGTTTCATCAAAGGCAGGAAAAGCAGGAGTTTAAATTGTTTTTTTAAATGTCAGTATGTGAAAAGTATGTTTGGTCCTTCATTCTCTTAAGAATTCCTTGAGAAGTTCTCAATTTATCGAGCTTATATAGTAAATACACATTTTCACAATGATGTTCTGTCCATTCCTTGTTCGTGCAGAAGAATTTGTTAGTGAATTGTTAGTGAATTGTTGCCATTGATTGCTCTGTATCCTTTTTACACAACTGTTATCACCATGGAATTACTAGAATTTCCCTATCAAGGAGAAAATGACTTCTAAGAGGGAAACTTGTATACACTTGAATATCTTTTGGTGTATTTTCTTATGCTTAAGACAAGGGTACATGGATATTTATGGAAATAGACTCCTTGTTAAAGGTAAATTACCCTTAAAAAATATGCCTCACTATTGATGATTTCCTAGGAATGTTTCTTAAGAACGAAACATCCAACACTCAGACTATATCATTGGAAACTCATGAATGTTATGGTTGGAAGATACTTTGGAAGTCTTTCAGCCCTTTTATATTATAGGTAAAGAACATAAAGGCCAGCGGCCAAGCAGCTTGTCTGTCATGACGTTTTTTAATTTTTTATTTACTTATTTTTATTTTTTTGTGGCTGGTTAAAGGTTGAATAAGAAAAGTCAAGGTTGCCATTTCAACCTCCTAACTATTCTTTTTTCCTCAGATCTTTATTGGGGTATAATTGTTTTACCATGGTATACGGTTTCTGCTGTACAACAAAGCGAATCGGCTGTATTGACACATATATTGCCATCTCCCCTCCCCCTTGAGCCTCCCTTCCCTCCTCTCTATCCCACCCCTCTAGGTCATCACCAAACATTGAGTTGATCTCCGTGTGTTATACAGCCGCTTCCCACTAGCTATCTATTTTACGTTTGGTAGTGTATATGCTATCAAATGTCATGCCATTTTTAAGTTGTTGACTTGCTCTAAAATCTGAGTAGCAGTTTTTAAATAATTCTTTTTGTTTGATGGAAGAAGTACAGTGAGTACATTTCTGGTTTGGAAAATATGAACTATATGTAGACAAAGGTGATGGTTTGCCAGGAATAAATGACATATCAACTCAGGAAATTCCTAAATTCTGCCGTATGCCTTACTGAAGTAAATCTGTAAAAAGTGATGATTACCCATTAAATTATGCTTTTAAGGAAGTTGGGTAGTAACTGAGGTCATTTAAATAGCTGTAGTTAAATAATAATATGGGTAAATAATGTAGTTAAACAAGTAATAATATTGATTTCATTTTAGACAGAGAACAGTGAAAAAAATCTACATGCTTGGTACTCCTTGTGAATGAACTATTACATAATGCGGCTCTGGCATCTAATACCCAGTTAGTGAGATAAATACCATAATACTTGAAAATTAGGTAGCATAATAACCTCTAGACACCGAAGCAAATATGTGTTACCCATGCTTCTTGAAGAACTAACACACAATTTCTATTTCTCATGAGATTCAGGTAAGCTTCTCAGTCTTAGGAAGGAAATTAATTGTGAGCTTCCTGGTGTGGTAGAACACAACAGAGATGAAATCTGGGTGCAGTAGAAGACAGTAGTATTTGTAATGTTGGGCTATATCCAAGGGCCAGGAGGCAGCACTGAAAATGGACACAGGTGGTTGGTAACAAGCCTGCCTACATAAAGGTTACCATTTGAGTGATGATCTATAGATGGTAAGTCTGCTGGGGCAGGCAGGTGAGCAGTCAGAGGGAGGAGTTTTATAAGAGCCACTGGGCAGTTGTTTTGAATGTCATCAGTGTGCTACCATACTTGAATTTGTTTTGCCAGCTGCACAGGTTAACTGCTCTCCACTGAGGTGAAATAAAGGCATCTTAAGGCATGTGGCAGGAGTCTGTGTGAGTGTGCAGTAGTAGCCTGGACGTCCATTTGGGATGGAATCATTATTAAGCATTTAGTAGTTTACCTAAATTTGGACAATTACTGACTTTGTCATTTAAGTAGCCATTTTAATTATTGATTCCTATTTAACCATCCTAAAGGATTTTAGTTCAGTAGAGTTAGAATCACAGTATAAGAATTTTTTTCGTTGGAAAGGGTCTTAAGTTTAACCTAACCCAACCTCCTTTGGCCTGTGTAGGAATCGTTTTGTAAATGCATAGAACAATCACCTTATTTTTAGTCAGCTATTTTATTCCTTAGTTATACACTTCGTAGATACGAACTGAGGATAACTAAGGTTCAGACGCCGGTTTATATCCAGAATGACTAATTCTCATTGCATATCAGAAAAGATTCCCTTGGGATAGAAAAGTGTTTTGTGTTTAATGATTTAATGTTTGCGGACTTGAAGACAAGGCCTGTATGTATCTTTTATATTCCTAAATAACCGTGTCCATACTGTTAGTTGCCCAGTATGTTTCCTGAATGAATGAAATAGAATAAATTAAATTATAAACCCCTAAGATGAGAACTTCTCATCCTTTTAGAGTTGCATATAGCATTAGTAAGCATCTCCAGCTAAACACTGGGAGATTATTGGTATTAACTGTACAGTATCTGTATACCAAGGCTATTTAGTAAGAGCATTCAAATACTTATTGATATTTAAAATTTTGCCTGTGACTGTCCATTTTTTTATCATCAGTACTAGCTTCAACTTTGATAGGATTTTCTCATATTCTTTGTGTGCATTTGCTGCATGTATCCTGACTAGTCCATTTCTCCTACATATGCCCCTTGCCACAACCTCTGCGACTTTAATTGGAGCTTATCTCAGAATGTATACTCAGTGCTCCTCCCTGTACCACTCTTTCCACCTGTTGAAATGCTGTGCATCCTTCAGAATCAAGCTCTAATGCCACTCTTTTCTGTGTGCGGTGTACTCCTTAATACCTTCATTTGGATAAAATTTCTGCTTCCTTTGAACCCTGACAGCTTTGGCCCTCCCTGATGGCATTTAGTAAATGTCTGCTCTTTTATATTATTATGTCTATTATTTAAGATATAATATTAGTCTCCCCCCCACCCACCGTTTTCTGATCCTCTAACCTTCTACACCCCAGTTGTGAGCTCCTTGAGGCAGGGAGAGTGTCTTGGGTCATGTCTGTTTATATTCCACATCAGTGGAAATAAAATGAATGAATGAACAAATGAATGAAGTAGTGGAAAGGAGGTCTGGTTATTAAGGAAGGGACCATATGGATTATTTCTATCACATGAATGTTAACACTAAGGAGTATCAAAGAGGGAAAATAGATCTGTATATTGGGTTATACTTACTTGGTTTCTTGGGAATAATAAATACTGAAAAGTTTCATTTTTGTTTTACTCCAATCTGTATAGTTTATATTAAAGTGAGTTTTAAAATTTAAGCAATTCTCATCGTTAACTGTACAGTCTGGGATTTAATTTACATACTGTGGAGAAGACAGTAACATTAGGAAATGTGCACATGTTCAGTAAAAGTTGAAAATGATTTGCGCATTTTTTAATGTAAGAATGTAAGGTATTCTGGATACATTTTAATTAATTGCTTGAATTCCTTTACTTTTTTTTTCCCCCACTAATTTGGCTTTCGGTACTGGAAAAACCCTCGTTTCTTGTTCCTTTCTGTATCCCAAGCACTTAGCATGGTGGCTGGCATCTTGTAGCCTAGAATAAATGTCTGTGAATGAATGAATGATTACGTGCCATCTAGGAATTCAGAATTGATTCTTTTTTTTAAGTCAGAATCAGGTAATAATGTCTGAAAGCATATGTGAGATCTGTAGCCTTCAACAACTATTCATTGATTATCTGTTATATGAAGCATTTTGTTAAATGTGATGGACAGTGATTACAGAAAGTACCTACATCTTGAAATGTTTACCCCCCAAATGGTAGTAGGCCTGAAATTTGTTTCAGAATGGGGTAGAGATGGAACAAGCTGAACGTTGTTGAAGCTGTGGAAGTTCTTTGTACTGTTCTCTCTTCATTTGTATATGTTTGAAATTTTCCATCCTAATAAGTTTAAAAGATGTTCCTAGTTGTGAACTAAGAGAATAATTGATTCTATTCTGACTCCTCTATTTATTAGCTGAGTGACCTGGAGTTTCCACAATGAAATAGAAATTATTACAATGCTTTTGACCTGAGCGTTACTATGATCAAATGGAATTATGAAGGTCAAATATGACACAAATATAAGGTATTCACAAAACACTCTGCCCTGGAGTAGTGTGTGATTTTGTGGCGGAAACTGACGTGTACGCAGGTATCTATATTGCTGATTGGTGGTGCTTTCATCTCCCCTCCCACCCCCCCACTGTGCAAGTATGAATGGAACGAGGTGTTTCTGAAAAGTATTGGGTTTATAGTAATTACAGTAAAATACAGTCTTTAACCTATGTATTGGTAATTGGTGTTGCCTTTACCCAGTACTGTATCCGGTTCATTAATGGATTTATTGTGGGCAGGTCTGAGGACACAGCACTCCTGAGAACACATTGTCAAAATTGTTGGGAGCTTGATGATTTCTTTTTTATTTCACTATTCAAATTAACTCAAAGAGGAGTTGAATTCTTCCTCTGTTCTTTCTCTGTTTTTTAATTTGAAAATCTCAAACAGAATTATTCCTTTTTTTGTTACACATTGGAATTTCTGCTTGTTTATTTTCTGAGGCTCTTCTTAAGGCATGACTGCCTTATGACATTTCAAATTTTGTTCCATATATTCTGTGTTTAAGTCATTAAGATCTATCCACAGAAAGGAAGCAGTTCTCTTTCAGGGGCAATAATCTCTAGTGAAATATCTTTTTTATTTTGCTTCCTTTGATTGCTAAGTAATCTCAGAAATTTCTGTTAGGTATTCCTAATGATTAATATAAAACATTTACTTTTCCTAAATGTTTTCTTTTTAGAAGGTATAAAAGGGTAAAATTGGGAACATTAACACTTACCCCCATTCAGCAACAGAACAACAACAACAAAAAAAGACATTTTTGCATTTTAAATTTTAGGTTATTGGCTCTGACCAATACATTTTGAACCTTTTTGGTGGAAACCAAGAAAACTATCTGAGTGGTTTCAAGTTGAGAGTTTTAGATGATGTTATCTACACTCCAACCATGTAGAAGCACTTAAAGAACTTGGTAAACGGCCTTGGGTAAAAATGGGATGTTTTCTTGTTGATCCATAAGAAACCAAAAAGTAGGTTTAGAGATTGGGCTAGAAGGGACGCCTGTTGCTGATCATGAATGAAGTGTATTTAAATTATGGAAGTCCCCTTAAAGAACTGGGAGAGCATCCCTCTGAAATAACACGCTTTTTACATATTAAGACATAAAAGAAAGGTTGCGACATCCTGCTAGTCATTACAAATTATTTTAAGCCTGTGAGATTTAATCAGTGGTAATTTAACTAACCAAGAGTTCATCAGACTAGAACTAGAACTAGAACTTAAGGTTGATGATGCCAGTTGGGTCCTCAACTAAACCAGTTAGTTTTGCAAAGAGAAAAAGGTTGACTCAGAGTGATGGGCCTGGTCTCCAGGAGAACTATACAAAACCATGGTTGATTCAGTGGTACGAATTCCTGATCCTAGAAAAACAGAATTTTTAAGATGGGTCAAGAGTAGCATCTTTGTTTATGAAAAATGGTATAGGTTTTTTTTTTCCCCCACTTCAGTTGATAAAATAAAATTGAGAGGTGAAACCATCATTAGGCAAATAGAGAACGCGCAAGAGATGTATCTTATAAACTGGAAGGGCCACGTGCTCATTAAAAGGAGGGCAGAGTATGAGCAAAGATGCGCTAAGCTGAGGTAGAGGTGAGAGATACTATATGGTGAAGATGTAAAACAGTGACAGAATCTGGCATTGCTTACATAAATCTAAATTTTCTTAGACTTCAAAATTTGAAACCTAGTGATCTGAAAGTAGATGAAAATTCTGGCACGTTTAGAAAGAATTTTCAGCAGTCAGTGCTTGTTGAATAAGTAAACTCAGGCTATCATTCTTTTAATTCTATAATGATGAAATGTCATAGTTCTCTGATTACTTTTTCTTGGGGACTTATTGTAGCCGTCTTTACATTGTCCATTGTGCCTAGCACTCAAATATTTTGAAGTAGTGCACAAATTAATATAAAATGTGTGTGACCCATTAGCACACAAGCTCCACGAGGGCAGGAATTTTTGTCCATTTTGTTCAGTGCTTTTATCCACAATGTCTGGAACAGTGCCTGGCACATAAATATCTGTTGAGTGACTTACTGAATAATTAAACTGTGAGCAAAGATTACTCTTTTACAGGAGTTTTATGATAGTAAAAATGTAAATTAACACCAAAATTTAGCACATATGTTATTTTTCTATTCACTCATTAGAATGCATTTAAAACTCTAGGATTATATAGTCTCTCATAATTATAGTAGTAAATTGGATTATTTCTTAGCAATTAGGAGTTATTTAATAATTTAATGATTAGCAAGTAGACTGGACACTAAGATATATCCCCTCTGAACTAATTCTTCCACTGGTGTTTTCATTCAATTATGAACATAATTTTATATGAACAAAATTAACTGGTATTTTAAATGGTCGTATCATTTGTGGCAGAATTGATTTAGATGTCTTGGTGGGAATTTTAAGACATGGTTTCACATTCTCTGGGTTGTGAAATTTTATAAAAAGAATTGACATACATTCTTCTAAAGAGTTTGACATAAGTTGTAAAGTCATTGTATAAGTGGCTATAGCTGTCCTTACAAGTAGCCAGTCCCATCATGAACCTTGTCCCAATACTCCTATTTGGTGCTGCCGTTCCAAGCACCTTTCTTCTCTGCTTAGGTCAGTTGATAATGATCGTCTGAAGGATCTGACAGTACTCAGTTATGACTAAAAATAATAATAGTGGAAAGAAAAGGAGATAAAAGGGAAAGAGGAAGGAAAAGGAGGAATGGGATGAGATGGGATGGGATGGGAGAGACTAGACTAGACTGGAATAGAATAGGAGTAGGGTGAGAGTGCGTGGTGGTCCCAGTCAGTTGTCAGGTATGTTGCAAGGAGCTGTTACTAAAGTAGGATACCAAGGGAGTCGTTTGTAGTTTTTTATTTAAAGTAATTACATTTTCTGTTAAAGAAATTGTTCTGATAAATATTGCTGTGTAGTAAATTACCCCAGAATTTAGAGGCTTAAAATTTTCTTATGCTCAAGGATTCAGGGGCTGGGGAACAGACACAATGAGAATGGTTTATCTCTGCTCTGTGATGTCTGAGGCTTCAGCTGGAGTTGACACAGCAACTGAGGGTCTGATTCATCTTGAGATAATGTCTTCATTCTCAAGTCTGGTGTTCATGCAGGCTGGTTGATGTAGGCTAGGACCTGAGCTGGGGCTGTGGACCAAAGCACCTACATCTTGCCTCTCTATGTGTCCTGGGCTTCCTCTCAGTATCAAGGTTTCAGAGTAATTGGACTTACATGGTGGCTCATGGCTCCAAAAGCCAGTCAGTGTCCTTAGGAACAGGAAATGTTACTTCTGCCATGTTCTGTTGGTTAAAAGTGAGTTCAGAGTCCCACAGATTCAAGGGGAGGGGACACATCATCTCTTATTAGAAAGTGTTAAAGAATTTGTGCCCTCCCTTTTTTTTGGTAATCATGACATTTGTGCTTGGTGATTAGCATAGAAGAGTATATGGTGAAAAAGCACGGCTCCTGTCCCAACCATCCCTATTCCCAGTACTCAGATACAACTTCTTTTAACTCTTTTGGTGCTTCTGGTAATTCCTCCATAAATCTAGATGATATGCTCTGCTCTATTTCTTGATATCTAAACTTCAAGTATTAACTATTGACGTCCTGCTCTGAAAGATGAAGGTTTTGCTCATCAATATTACTCCCTGTTAATCTCTTTCATCTTTTGTTAGAGATATTTTTATTTTTTATAATGATTTAAAATAATCTTAAACATTGTTTTTTTTTGTTCTTTCTTTTTCGACAGTATCTCTTGATTCTGCATTTAGTAAGAGAAGAATTTTTTATTTTCTTAACCTTTCCTCTACTTTTGTACTCCCTTGAAGGTCACAACTTCTATCAGCTGCTTTGCTAGAGTTGTTAAACATTTGCATTGTGTCTTGCACCTACAAGTGTAGGTTCAATGTTATAACCTTATGAGATTGAAGGAGTCATCTGGATTCTCTTTTTTTATTATGCATCACTTTAAAAAATTACACCCTATTTTAGTGTACTGTTTTTCAGACCATGACTTTCTTGTGCTGCTTTGTTTTTTCCTGGAGTTTATAATTGCTTTTCTGTTTTTCTTGTACTATTTGCCTTTATCACAGCCTAAACTTTGTTTTCAAACACTTCATCATACCGTCTATTTCTATTGAATTGCCCCATTTCCTGCAGTTTCTCTGAAGCTTTGGTTTACTTTGGATTGGTTATTTACTAGCTCAGTGAACTGTTGTCTTCCTGGGACTTTTGTTCACTGCTCCTCTTACTTGGAGCCACTCATTCCTGCATCCTGGCTCTTCCTCTTTACTGATTCACACCCTTCTTTTGCTAGTGCACATTTGTGAGTAACTTCCTAAGAAATTGTTTATGGGAGATAAACTTTCTGAATCCTCACCTATTTGGAAACATCTCTGTTGTCCCTCACTTCAGATTATGACTTGTCTGTTTTTAGAAATCTAGAATGAAAAATTTTGCCACAGAACATTGCTCTCTTTCTATTTAGTGTTGCCAACGAGAAATCATCTACCAACATGATTTTCTAATTAGTTTTTAGTGACTCTTTTTTTGCCTGGAAGCTGCTAGGCTGTGTTCTTCAGGAATATGTGACTAGGTGTGGTGCTTTTTTAGTTCAATTTGCTGGGCATTCCTTGGGATCTTTCTATGTGTATATTTATTTTACTTTTAAAAAATTACTTCTGTCTATTTGTTCTGTTCTTTCTTTCTGTGTTTCTCCTGTTAGTCGGATATTCAGTCTTTCAGTTGGGACCTCTAAGTCTCTTAAGGTCATTCTTCAGATTGACCTCTATGCTTCTTAACTTCTTTTCCTCTATTTTCTAGTTATTCTGTTTTCATTGGTTTTATTTTGCTCTATTCTAAACAAATTATATTATTTTCTTTTTAAAAAAATTAATTAATTTATTTATTTTCATTTATTGGCTGTGTTGGGTCTTTGTTGCTGTACACGGGCTTTCTGTATTTGTGAGGAGCATGGGCTATGCTCCATTGTGGTGTGTGGGCTTCTCTTATTGCAGTGCACAGGCTCTAGGCACTTGGGCTTCAGTAGTTGCGGTGCATGGGCCCAGTAGTTGTGGCTCATGGGCTCTAGAGCACAGGCTTAGTAGTTGTGGCGCACAGGCTTAGTTGCTCTGTGGCATGTGGGATCTTCCCAGACCAGGGCTCGAACCTGTGTCCCCTGCATTGGCAGGTGGATTCTTAACCACTGCGCCACCAGGGAAGCCTCTATATTATTTTCTAAACATCTATTTAATTTACTTTTTTTACAGTTATATTTTTAACCTTAAACCATCTTTTTTGTTGTTGTTCTGTGCTTATTTGTTGTTGTTGTTTTTGTTTGTTTGCTTTTTTAAAGCATCCTATTCTGGTTTTATGGGTGTGATATGTCCTTGAATTGCTCTGAATTTTGAAAGAAAATTCTCCCTATTACCTCTCTTTTAGTCATCATTTTGTTTTTAACTTTTCGTTTTTCCTGTTGCTGGATTCCTTAAATGCCTGGTAACGTTTGGACATTCTTTTGCTTTTTTAAAAATCAAGTTTATTGAGATATAATTTACATACAGTAAAAGACATCCATTTTAAGAGTGTGTTTTTTTATGATTTATACTCTCATATAGACCACCATCACAATCAAGATCTCAGACATTTCCATTACCCAAAAAGTTCTCTTAGGCCCCTTTGCATTCAGTCTCCTTCCTCTACCTGAACCCCAGCAACCACTAATCTTCTTGTCATTATAGATTTTATTTGTCCGTTCTAGAGTTTCATATGCACAGTATCAAACAGTATTTTGTTCTTTTGTATCTGACTTTCACAGATATTTTTGAGATTCATTCATGTTGACTGTGTCAGTAGTACGTTCTTTCTCATTATATGGATTTGCCATAATTTGTTTATGCAGTCACCCATTGATGGTTATTTGTGTTGCTTCCAATTTGAGGCTATTATGAATAATGCTGCTATGAACATTCATGTACAGGTCTTTATGTTGACATGACACATGCTTTCCTTTCATTTGGGTAAATATCTAGAAGTGGTTTACTGGCTTGTATGGCAGATGTGTGTTTAATTTTCAAAGAAACTGCCAAACTTTTCAAACTGGTTGTACCATTTTACATTTCCACCAGCAATGTATGAAGGTTCCACTTAATTTGCATCCTACTCAACACTTGGTATTGTCAGTCCTTTTAATTTTGACCATTCTATATTAGGTGTGAACTGATACCACATTGTGATTTTAATTTGCATTTACCTGATGACTGATGTTGTTGAACATCTTTTCATTTGCTTATTGGCCATTCTCTTACCTTCTTTTGGGAAGTATCTATTCAAATATTTTGACTATTAAAAAAAATGGATTATCCTATTGTAATCTAAGAGTTATTTATGTATTCTGCAACAGTCTTTTGTCAGGTGTATGTACTTCAAATATTTTCTCCAGGTCTTTGGCTTGCCTTTTCATTTTCTTAATGGTGTCTCTAAAGGGGAGATTTAAATTTTTCCAAAGTTTATCATTTTTTTCTTTGATGGCTTATACTTTCTTTGTATTCTATCTTTGCTTACCCCAAAGGCACATAGGTTTTTTTCATATGTTATCTTCTAAAATTTTATAGTTTTTCTTTTATGTCAAGTCTGTGATACATTCAAGTTAAATCTGTGGCTTGAGGTAAGAGTCAAGGTTCATTTTTTTCCTATATGGGTATCCATCTGTTCTAACACCATTTATTTAAAAAACTATGCCTTCTTCATTTTGAATTACCTTGGCACCTTTGTCACAAATCGATTGACCATATAAATTTAGGTCTATTTGTGGGCTCTGTTCTGTTCCATTGAATTATATATCTGTGCTTTTGCCAATGCCATAATGTTTTGATTAAATTAGGTGGTGTAAGGTTTCCAACTGTTTTTTTCTTATTTTTGGACATTGTTTTTGCAATTTTTGCCTGCTGAAGTTTTGCTAAGAATTTTTACATCTATATCCATGAAGGATATTGTTCTGTAATTTTCTTTTTTCATAATGTCTCGAGTTTTGGTTTGGAGGTAATGCTGGCTTCATAAAATGAGTTAATAAGTGTTTCCAGCTTCTCTGAAAGGTTTTCTGAAAGATTTCATGTAGCATTAGTATTATTTTCTTCTTATGTAATTAATAGAATTTACCAGTGAAGTTATCTGAGTCTAGCATTTTCCTTATGGGTTATTAGCTTCAGATTTTATTTCCTTAATGGACATGGGCCCATATAGGGTGAATCACTTTTGTAACTTGTGTTTTTCAAGGAATTTGTATATTTCATCTAGGTTTTTGGGTTTATTGGCATAAATTCTTTACCTTTATTTTCTTATCTTTTTAATGTCTAGAATCTGTAAAGATGTCTCCCCCTTTCATTTCTGATATTAATAATTTCTATGTTCTCCCTTTTTTTCCCTTGATAATACAGGTAGATTTTTGTCAGTTTTATTGATGATAAACCAATTTTTGGTTTCATTAATTTTCTTTATCATTTGTTTAGTGTCTATTCCACTGATATTTACTTTTAGTTTTATTTCCTCTTCCTACTTACTTTGGGTTTAATTTGTTCTTGTTTTTAGGCTTCTTAAGATAGTAACTTAGTTCATTGTTTTTAGAATTTTCTTCTCTTCTAATATAAGCATTTATGTTGTTTTATTTGCTTCCCACAAATGTTGACATATTGTGGTTACGTTTTCATGTGATTCAAAATATTTTAGCCCTATTTTGGTGATTTCTTCTTTGACCTGTGGGTTATTTAGATTTGTCTTTTTAAATTTCCAAACATACACAGGATTTTTCAAATACCTTTCTGTCTAACTAAATTCTTTTGTGATCAGAGAACAACTCTGTATGATTTTACCTTTTTAAAATTTATTAAGACTTGTTTTGGTCCATATAGTCTGTCTTGGTATTTGTTCCATTTGATTCTTTTAAAAATATTTCCCATTTTCCTCTCATTATGTTCATGTTTTCCTTTAGTCTTTGAGCATATTTATAATAGTTGTTCTGATGTCTTTGTCTGCTCTTCCATAATCTGTGTTATTTCTGGGTCTATTTCTATTGAATGATTTTTCTCCTGGTTATGGGCTACGTTTTCCTATATGCATGCATGTCTGATACCTTTTTATTGGATGCAAACATTGTGAATATTACCTTGTTGACTGCTTGATTTTGTTCCATTCTTTTTAAAGAAGGTTGAGCTTTGTTCTGATGGGAAATAAAGTTACTCGCAATTCAATTTGATCTTTCCAAGGCTTATTTTTAGTTTTTGTAAAATGAGGTGGCACACTGCTTTACTTCAGGGTTAGTTAAGGCCCACTACTAAGGTGGCATTACTCTTTTGTGGTCTCTCCTCTTTGGTTAGTAGGAATTAGAAAGATTTCTTGTCTTGTGTGAGCTCTAGGAATCATTCACTTTACAACATCCTGGTAAAATTGTTCTTCCCCAGAAGCAGTTTTTTGCCTGGCTTCATGCAGTTCCACATGTGCAGACTGATATTCAGGCAAGAACACAGTAGATCCCATGTAGATTTCTGAAGCTCTTTTTCTGGGTAGCTTTTCCTTCAGTATTCTGTCTCACAAATTTTAGTCACCTTGGCTTCCTTGTCTTCTTCACTCTGATCTCTACCTACTCAGCTCAGACTATGGACTTCACAGGGTGTTCCTCCTCCCTGTGTCCGTGGTTTGGAAATTGCCTCCAAGCATAAAGCTAGGGCAGTCTAGGGCTCACCTCATTTGTTTCCCTTGTCTTGGGGGTGCTACCTGTAGTCCAGTATCTGATAACAGTTTCATATGTTTTTCCAGTTCCTAGTTGTTTATGGCAGGTGAATAAGTCTTAACCCTTTTGCTTTCTTACTGTCTTGTATATCCATTAGTTTTTATAAAAATTGGGTAGCTGGTGTGGCTATTTATGCCACATTTCCTAATTTGGGGGACAATATAATCGTGTGGAAGGGAACTATAAGTGTAGAAAGAACATCATCTCTTTCTTCCATTACCTGTTGCACCTGATTATCATTCTAGATTTTCGTACTGTTAATATTCCATCCCTTAAAGCCAGCAGCTGGTGTAAACCCATACCATGCAGTAACTAATTTGACATCATATGGGGAATGTTAACCAATTGATTTTTCTTAAGAGAAACAAACTGAAAAAATAAACTATGAATTAGTTCTTTGCAGGAATTTCCCATGTCTTGATGATTTAAAAGAATAGGTTTTGCATGTAAATGAATCATTACAAGCTTAATTGAAGCTTGTTGGGTACTCAAGATTACTCACTGTAGTGTGTTTTTGATGGAGACAGGAAGTGAAAAAGCAAGGTCTATGAGATTTTTGTGTATGTGAAGTCGTTTAATGTTTCTCATTGAGGCTTTGGTCACTAGGGTAAATGACTCAAGGTATCTTTTGCTGCTTAGCTGTTTTTAAGGGGGAATTTCCCCCTGTGTTCCTCCCCTCCCCAAAATAACTAATTATATACTGGAAGTTTCAGTACATTGTTCACAGTTTGTGAAGTCAGCATATTTCTGGAAGCTCACTGTGAATGTAATTCTTAGCTGTACTAATGCTTTTGTTTCTCCATCCCTGCAGCCAGCACTGTACTGTAAGGACACAATTCTATCGCTATTTTTTTTCTCCCCTCACATTTGATGTGGTAGTTTGCATACAGCTGCAGAGTAGACAGTTACCTTTGAAAGGAACATTTGGCCGCTCTAATTTGATTAAAGAAAACCACCTCAATCATTTCTAGACTGAGAACGTTTTCATTTTAACTTGGCAGTAGGAGTTGGGAATGTACTCACTGCACTTAGATATGTGGGGGAGCAGTTAGGGAACAAAACCAACTGCTCAAATGAAGAAAGCTTTGGTGCATTTTTTTTTTTAAAGGCAAGTAGTGTTATATAGGATTGGTTCTGTTTCTCTCCCAAATTTTCTACAACCGTGATTTTCACCTCCATCTCCTTTGCAAAGTTATTTACTTAGGAATTCCAGTAAACTGATTCTGGCAGGAGTAAATTCTACCCTAACACGATTTGAAGGACTTTGAAGTCTTTAAAATTTATCCCATTTTTATATGGAAATAAAACCCCAGATGATAAATGACTGTGAATTGCATATGCTTTCTCTGCCACTGTCAGGAATGGCCAGAAAGTTTTTATAGATCATGGTTGTGCAGACCAAGGTTGGGAATTTAGTTGTAGCCTGCATAGAAGAAAATTGCTCCGTGTCAGAAGCTTGCATCCCCAAGTGCTAGACAGTTATCTCACATGTGCGTCCTTCAATTCTGAGATGAAGATCTGATCACTCGGTTAGTGTGACAGTTGAAAATATATCCTGTTGTTTGTGGCTTGGAATCAACTTTGTAGATATTATTGAAAATGATTGTGCAGGGGCTTAATGTCTGTTGGATAAACCATGACCAAATTCATGAACCACAGTTCAGTAATTTAATGTATGGTGTTCTCGGGAAAGGTACTATGTGGGCATCTTGTTTAAAAGTTTGAGTGTGAAATTTTAAATAAAAAGTTTGAAAGTACACATGGACCCTTGAAGACACAACGACATTATTATTTATTGAACAGTCCATGCCCACAGTGCCCACGTCTTGAAGCTACTATCTGATGTGATGTCTGCCTGGGGCTTGCTGTCTGCAAGAAAACTAGGCAGACCTGATAGATACCTGCTAGACTTAATCACTCTGTCCAAGAGAGTGAGAGATGCACATAATATTAGAATTTGCAGAGCACTTTATTGAACTCAGCCACCTATTCCATAAACAAAATCACTCTCCTTCAAAAAAAACAAAACAAAATATTCCATGTGGTTGAGGGGTTTTATTAAGACTGTTCAAGAAATGTTTGCTGTTTGATAGAGCTGTGTTGTCATCATGCATTCTTCGCCATCTTCTGCCATCTTCAGGTGCTGGCGTCATTTCTGCATTTAATCTCAAGACAGTGCACTTGAAGTCACCCTAGTCTGGTTTTTCCTTTTGAGAGTCAAGGGCCAAGAAACAGTCTTTCTGTTCTGTTTTTACACACAGTAGGGAGAGTGTAAATCTTTTCAGTCACATCTACATCATCAAAGTGTATGAAGATGGTAAAGGTACTGAAAAGACCTTTGGGACTGTCCAAAGGCCACTGCTAAATCAGAGTTTGGGGGCTCAAGGTTTTTGGTGGATGCAAGTTTGTAAATGTAGTTGAACCCCAGGCTAGCTCACAATGCTTATTTGTTCCTTAATATAACTGAATAATATACTGCAATGCAATAAAATATTGCAGAAAGTAATGCTTGCTGTTTTTTGTTTTGCTCAGATCCTACAAGTACAACATTTAATAGCATGTAAAAAATAAAATGTTGATGATTGAGGATAAGTTGGTTTAATTTGAATAAGGTACTTGGAGACTTATGGAGATTCTGGAGGAAAATGCTGAATACTGATTCTCTGTGTCACTTCAAACTTTCTCTTTCCTCAGTAAAGTATTATTGTAATATTTCTCATATATAATTGCCTTTTTTAAAGTGTACTTTTGTATAGCCCAGTACTACCGAACGTTGCCCGTGTACTACTATGAGTGTTCCCAGGTTTATCTTGTGTGGATTCTAACCTGGGTGACAGCCGTTGAAATGCAATGAAAGTATTGAACGTTTCTGATAAAATGTATAGAAGCTAACCTGAGACCAAGGTCTTGTTTTGTTTCGATTTGTTTTTAAATAGGTAAGGAATGTGTCATTCCTTTTTGCATGGCAGTTGTCTACTTCTTAAGTGCTGTTAATAGAGTTATTCTCACAGCAACAGCAAGGGGCTGGGGGAGGACTGTTATTCCCATTTTGCAGATAAAGAAACAGGCACAGAACATGTAAATAATCTGTGCAAGGTCACCTTGACTCCAGGTGTTGTTTCCCCTTAGGGTATTCAGTCTAGTACTACAAGTGTTTTAGTCATGGGAAGATCATTCGGACATAGGACTGTTTGCTTAAGGCATGTTTGGGAGATGAAATGCATGTATACTGCATGCTGACAGAGGCTGTGCTAATTATTTGAGGAGGAAACTACCTTATGATAACCAGAAACTAGAAGTATAATTGCTTAATTATGACAGGTATTAAATGCTGTATATATAACATATATATATATGTTTTTAAATTAAATTTTATTTTTTCAACCATTTGTTTTAATAGCCATATGTAGAGACAAATGTACATGGAATTGGGACTGTTAAATAGTGTTATTTGTCAGGGTTCATGCTGCTCCTAGACTTGATGGCAATCAGCTTTGCATTCCCTAGGCCCCTGAGAAGAGGAAGGAAGAGCGGTAGGTCAAAGGAAGTACGCTCACCTCTGAATCTGGCACCAGAAGTGCTGACGGTGTCACTTATGCTCGTGATGACTCAGCACTTCCTGGTTTCTCTTTGCAGTCTTGCTGCAGCTATCAAATGACCTTGGTCCAAACTGAGGGTTTCAGGGAACCTTTGGTTTCCTCATCATCAAAACTTTGAAATCAAAAATCATGCCTTCCTTTCTGTTTTCACCGAATTCATGGTATTAGATGTGAGCCATTAGACTCTGCACTGGATTATGTGCTGTTTGTTCTTAGGATTGGAAGTAGCTTTGGCCCTGAACTATAAATAAAAATATCCTTACTTCTCAATTTAAGGCAGTGCTGTTATAATTCATTTGGTCTTTGTGTTATTTTTGTGCAGTCCAATAACTGGGGCAGTAATGGAAGAAAATGAGGTTCAAACTGCAGTTGCAGTGTATTTGTTAGTTCAGTTTTAGGAAAGGTTTAGTGACCCAAGAGGGCACGTGAGGGAGGGAAATCATGGATCTGTTCATTGGGACCTCATCACTTTCTGAATAGTCCAGAAAAGGCCCACTATGTGAGTGAAACCAAATTGTTTTTATTAATCAGTTTTATACTTAGAATTAACCAAAATTGTTAACACCTTAAAATTATTAATATTGAGACATCTGAAGATGAAATATTTCAGAAAACCTTGAAAATTTTAGAAGACTTTTTTTACCTGTTTTCCTGGGGTATTATAACATTAGCTAACAGGACCTGGTTGAGAGTTTATCCGTGTTACCAACCAATTTGTTTAAGATTTTATGAAAAAGATTTTAAACTTTTTATAGTTTATAATATAGTTTATAAACAAAGTTCTTTAAAATATTTTATTATTAAGGACAGTATTAAAGTAGTAGTTTTCAGTGAAATAATACCTATACCAGAGCAAGAATAATGCTGAATTTAAAACACAAATATTTATTGTTAAATGTTTCTTTATGTGTTTTCATCTTTACAGAGGCCTCTAAATGGCAAGATTTCTGGCCCTATAACTGCTTCCAAATAAGCAAAAGTGAAAATTCCTACAGAAAACACAGCCCTGACCTTTTTGCACATGTAATCCAAACGAAAAGTTAGCTTTGAAGTGGCGTCTTGTTACATAATCATACTGAAAATATGCAGTAATATGTATTCCTTTGAATGTCTTTCATTCAGAAACATATTTTTGTTTATTTGACTATCCTACCAGCTGAAAATGGATTCTGTTCTGGTTGTTCTTCTAACCACCAACCTCAAAATACTTGAGAAATTACATGAAGAGCTTCATTTCAAAGCATGAGATTTTCAGAAAGGTTTAGACCACCGGAAAATTGAAAGTGGAATTTCACTACGTTGATGATTAAAATAAAAAGTAAATAATGGAAGAAGAGGAACAGAATTGACAAACCCAGTTTTTGCCGGTCAGAGCATCTGTCCAATCAAAAGTAAAACACTTTAGACAGCATTTGCTTTCTAGAAGGTGCTTAATGTGAATTATTTGTTTGAGACATGTCTAAGCATTTCTACCAAACTATTTGGCCAACTCAACTTTAGGGTATAGAGTGTTTGAAAACATCGCAAATCATTACAGAGAGTTTGAGAATAATGACAAATACAGGCAAAAGCAAAGGAAACCCTTTCTTTTCTTGTGCATCCTCTGAGATGCTGCTATAGAACTATGAGAATTGGTAGCATATGCTTAAGTTTCTGGTACTGCCTACAACAATGCAAAAACTCACATTTTGATTCCTTCTGCATTTTCTCATCTTCTGTTGATTTAATGAGCATTAGTGAGCGTCTTGCGTATTGAGGTGTAGCAGGAAATTCTACGTGATTATCACTAAAGATGAAAAATACCGTATGAGATTTCTAATTTTTTAAACTGTTTTTTCGACTTTTATAGGGGAATCTTTTTGTTAACTTGCATAATTAATTGAGGAATCAAGTGCTCAAGTCAATAAGAGAGCCTAGTGAATTGAAAGTTGTCATCTATTTTGAGCATTGTCTCATTTTCAGAGAATTAGAATAAACAAACTACATTTAACACTAAAACTCATAATTTAATACTTTGTTGATTTTTGAGCAAATATTTCAAGATTTATTCTTTATTGTACTCTTTATGAACTGTAGTTACAGTGAACACTGTGCCTATTAGAGAATTATAGTTAATAAAGTGTTTACTTGGTTATATGGTTTGGCTGTTCATGATAGGTGAGAGAAGGCCTTATATCATGTCTATGGAAGAAACAATATCAGTTTTATTGTGTTTTGGTTATATATAAAATTTTACTCTTTAAATTTGTAGATTATGAAGGTAAAGTAGAGAAATTGAGGTAGTAGTAGTGAAAGGCATGCAGGGAGTTTAGATGGAGAATAAAATAATGAAAAATATATAGGAATAAGAAAATTCTGAAAGTATATAAATAAATAGAATAGAAAAAGACCCTCCCCCCCCCAAATTTAGAAGAGATCAAATTAAATAAATTATTTCCTGAAGTTTTGAAATATTGAAAGGTCAAAGTTAGTATGGCAAAAAACTTCTGGTTCTGAGAGAGTATCTCTAGACAGATGAAATGAAGTTAAAGGGGGAAAACAAAGAAAAAAAGCACACCTACAAGTACAAAGGAGTCTTAGAGGATTAAAATGAGTTTGGCTTCAAAATTAGTAAAATCTACAGTTTCAGTATGGTTAATCTTAAATTGTTGACCTCTTGCCCCAAACCTAAACAAACATACATTTGTTTGTTCTCTTCATATTATGTCTCTTGTGGGAAACATAAGGTAAATTCATCCTGCATTCATCCAGCTTGTGGTCTTACGGTAGAGAAATATGAATAAAAGAGTTGTTATACTTGACATGCAAACATGAGCTTTTGGTCTGTCCCATGTGTTGTCAAATTCCTGTTGGTTTTGTCATTGGCATTATTATACATGGTATGCTGTGCCCACTCTCTGGTTACAGAGAAACTCTTGCCATGTTGTGTTAAAACATGAACTGACTTTAAACATATAGATAAGTGGTAATCAGTTTAGGACATTGGGTTCTTCTTTTCTCACTCAGAGTCCCAACCCCTCCCCTCCCTGGCTTCTTTTTCATATGGGTAAATGAACATATCCATTTGTATTTAATTGCATATGTTTATAAAGATGCTAAAAATAGTGATAAAAATAGAGGAATGGTGATGGAAGGGAATCATTAAAAAAAAAGGAAAAGTCACTTCAGAGTCTTCAGTTGTCTACTTTTTGAAAGGAACATTTTAAACAGTCCTAGATACATTCTCAAATTACATTGCTAAATCTGGGAGAAATTGGAACATACTTTTGTATATATTCTATTAGGAGAGAACCCCCAACTATCTAGTTTTACTTAATGTTGAGGATTAGAATCATCTATAGACAGGATGTTTCAATCATACTTTTTTTAAGACGATAGTTTTTTTCTTACTTTTTTTTTTTTTTAGTGGTCAAATATACATAACAAAATTTACCATTTTAACCATTTTCAAGCATACAATTCAGTGGTGTTAAATACATCCATATTGTTCTACAGCCATCACCACTATCCATCTCCAAAACTTTTCTTATCATCTTACACTGAAACTCTGTAGTCATTAAATACTGACTGCCCATTCCCCTCTCCCTCTCAAGAATGTAGATTTTAAAAATATTTATTTATTTGTCTGTTCCGGGTCTTAGTTGTGGCACATGGGATCTTTGTTGCCACGTGTGGGATCTTTAGTTGCAGCGTGCTGAATCTAATTCCCCAACCAGGAATTGAACCCAGGCCCCCTACACTGGGAGAGTGGAGTCTTAACCGCTGGACAACCAGAGAAGTCCCAAGAAGATCGATTTTTGAATGATGTTTTATGACTAGGAGATGAGAAGCAGGCAGTAGTTTATGACATAGCCAGGTAGGCTTAGTGTTAGGTTTGGAAGGAATAGAGACCAACTGAAGCTAGCTCAAGAAAGAGGGATTTCATTGTAAAGGAACAGGGCCCTCATGAGTATCTTTACACGTTTGGCTTCCTGGGACAGGGGCTGTGGACTCCAGGAGTCCATTAGGAGTGCTCGTAATTCATCTTGCATCAGGGAATTAATTGCCTCTGAGTTGTGCTTCCTGTATGTCTTCATACTCAGGGCTCCCTCATCCTCCACTTCCATGGGCCATCGTGGTCTTCACAGCACTGACTCTCTGTGAGGTTTTTGGTGTGGTGCCTCATATTCCAGAGAGTCTGAGGCCTGGCGTTGGGGGTAGAAGCCCCAGTCTGGGAAAAGCTGTATTTTGGCCTTGGTTTCACATGGTTAAGAACATTGGTTGACATTTGATTCTTTGTTGTTCTAGCTAAGGTCTGACTCTTTAAGAAGCAAAATCCCATGTTTGTCATGAAAACGCAGCTTCAGGATAATTCTTAAATCATTTTGAAGTTTGACTAAGCATTTCAAAGCCATCTGCGTGTCACTAGACAGGTTTGAAATTGCATGCCGAGACTCAACAGTAGTTTTTCATCAATAACTGGAAAAATTTCAACTGTAGCAGATCCTTAGAACCCTGGAGGAGCTGATGAAGAATAGGTTGCGTGGATGAGCATATCCAGCTCCTGGCCACAGTGATGTCTCGCGCTTACTCTTTTTCGTGGGAAAATCGTGCTCTTCAGATGGAAGAGTTGGAACATCATTATAGAAAATGGGTTTTAAACCGCTGAGCAGAAATGCTGCTTGGCTTCATGGTGGCTGGAAGACACCTTAAGAATAATAAACTCACTAGCTTTTGCCTTTATCAACCCCAGAGCAGTATCTTTTTGATCCCAAATGACTTGAGCCCAGGGAAGTGGCAACATGGTGCTGGTGGTGGTGGTGGTGGTGGTGGTGGTGGAGCAGGCTACATTATTCTGCTTTCAATTCATCCCAGGTCTGGCCATGCCACTCTTCATGTGCCTACCTTGGGGCAAAGGTTTGTGACCAGTTTTCTTTCATTGGGGCTTCAAGCATTCTTGAATCAAGAGAAAGGCTAATGTGTTTTTAGAGCTGAAGAAGTAATAGGCTTTCAGAGCTACTCCTATGTATTCCTATTCATTTGTTCAGCCTTTGAACCTGGATGATACCAGCACTGCTTGACCAGTATTTGTCTCCCAAGATCCCATTACAGCAATGGTCTTGAACCAGGAGTAGTTTTGCCTCCCAGGGACTATTTGGCAACCTCCGGTTACATTTTCTTTGTCATGGATGCTGTTAAATATCCTACAATGCACAGGACAGCTCCCCACTACACAGAAAATTCAAAATGTCCATAGTGCTGAGATTCAGAAGCCCTGCATTACACAAAGGCACTAGTTAGCCAATTTGTAGGAGACAAAAAATTATAAAAGTCTGTGGCATAAACTGGAGGAAACACGTGGGCCCAACACTAACTAGCATTAATAAACTTAACACTAATATAATCAGCACATCAATGTTAGTGCTTTCTCTTACCATCAAAAGGCGAGAAGAGGAAAACCCAGCATAGGGGGAGCTTTTTTCCTCAGTTGCAACTGGGAGCAAGATGAGATGGCTGAGACCAATGGAATTAAAGGCAACTGGAAAGTTGGGTAGTTGCTCAGAGTGTGGCTCAGAACTGGAATGATGATGGAAGTTGAGAGGTCAAAGACTGTTGAATTTTTATGTTTATTTGTTGAGTTTTTGAGGTCACTGTATTTGGACCCTGCTAGGGAATTGGGGTTTTTTTAAAAAAGGACTAAGGAAGTGGGATGGCTTGTCCTTAGAAGAGGATACGTTTATATTCAAGTAAAGAGAGCCTGAGATATTCCAGACAACTGACACCTCACATTAAAGTCTTCTCCAGGTTATGGATACTTTGCCTCATCTCTGCACCTTATTGTCTTGGTGTCTGTCAAGTGGTTGGATGTCATGGTTTATGGTTTTCCTTCCAGTGCCTCCATTTATAAAATGTCATTCATCCATATGAGGTGAATACATGAGATAATCAGTGGAGAACTCAAGGTTAATTAGGGTCAGTAATACTGAAACCCGTGAATACAGTAGGTGCATCGATCAGTGGAGGCCTCACTTGTCATTCAGACTTGAACCTTGAAGGTTAATTTCCCTTCTGTTTGACACCGTCTGATGTTATCCATGTCCGAAAGGTTTCCCTTCAGAATGTCTCTGGTGTCCATTTTCCCCTCTTCATTGTCATTGTTATTATTCCGGGGCTCCATCAGTATAAAGCCATGTAACAAGTTTTTTTTTTCCTGTCTTTTGTGTTAACCATCTTCTAGTTCATGTCCTGCCCTCTTCCCATAAAACCATGTGTCCAAAATGACCTTTAATGTCTACCACATCAGGTCTAGATTTTCCTGTCTTTCAGAACCCTCCATCATCTGCACCTGTCTTAGGTGTTCAGGCTCCACCATCCTCTAAGTGAACTCTGCTTACGTAGCTCTCAGGCAGAGCCTGATGGCTTCCTCCAGCAAGCCTTGCTCACGTGGCTCCCTGGTATGGCTTGCCTTCTCTTCTTCTCCTTATTTGTTTGCTATGCACACATCTTCAAAGGTTAAGTAAGCTCAGATCTCATCAACTCCATAAGGGCCTTTCTGGAAACTTGAGTGCTATTGATCACTTCTGCCCTGAGAAGTTTCTTTCATCTCCTTAGCTCTGTGTTCTGTCTTCTCCTGCAGTGCCCCTGGCTACCTCACATGTGCATGTCCTCTTCCCCCAACTTTAATGAAAGCTCTTTGTGAGAAGCGCCTATGACTTTTATCTTTCTAGTGGTTAGCATAATGCTGACTGTACTGCAGGTACTTAATTAAATGCTTATTGGTTGATTGTGTAAGATATTCTCTTTGTTTAAAAATTACATCGAAATAATGTGCCCAAATTCAGTAACAATTTTTACATATAAGAAAACTTGAAAAGATTAATTACTACCGGTCATCCTAACACCCGGGTTATGTCGAAGGGTATGTTTTAAAAATTGTATTAGAACATAACGCAGCGTGAGCTTTCCTCCCTCGATGGCAGGAGTTCTCAGCTGTGGGTGAGTTTGCCCCCAGGGGAATTTGGCAGATATTTTTTGGTCGATAACTGGAGGGATAGTACCGATGTCTAGTGGGCAGAGGCCAGGGATGCTGCTAATTATCTTCCAGTGCACGGGACAGTACCCCACAACAAAGAGGTATGTGGCCTCAAATGAATAGTGCCAAGGTGGAGAAACCCCAGTCTGTAGCATTGTGTGGGCACCACCATCGACATTTTTATCACCTAAAGGAATGAGAACATTCAAAAAATAGTGCCGTTTTATATGGAGGGAATGATCATACATTGTAAACTCCTAAATGGTGGGAACTGCAGCTATGTACATAAACCAGAGTAGTCTGACAGTTAAAAAGTTGATAGCTGCTTGTGTAATAAACGGGCACTTTATGTCTTTGGCTGTGCCTGTGGGAGGAGAGGACAATATGCAGAGAGAATTCCCAGTGTTCTCCCTCTTTAAATTAGTTTTGGGAGGTACTTTTTTGCTGCATCCAGGGGCAGAATGATGCAGTGGAGAGAACAGTTCACAGAGATCCTGGGTAGGTCATCTTAATCATTCCCTCCCTCAGTTTCCTCATTTTCAAAAAGAAGGATTGGGACTTGATGACCTTTAGCTTTAAAATTCTGTGTTTCTGCAATTTCAGTTTCAAGTATTAAAAAAAACATTGTTTACATAAAGTAGTTTATGAAAGAAACTTTGAAAGCATTAATTATTCCAGTTTGTTTCTTAGAACCTTCAGAAATATCCCTTTCTGTAAAGGCTGAACTCCAGTGTTTAAAGAAAGAGAGGAATTCCTGTTATAAGTAAAAGTTGTCCCCACCCCCAAGCAAAATAGTCAAATGAAATTTACAACTGATTTTAAAAGTCATTGTTAGCTACTTCTGAAAATTTTATCCGTTTTCTTTTATGTGTTTATGCTTCAGTATAAAGAAAATATTTTAATAATAATAATAATACTGAAATTTTCACACAATATATGTTAAGCTAGATGGTTCCAGATCTGAGAAATCTCCTGTTTGTAATGGTGGAACACACTTGGAAACTTTATTAAGGTTTTTAGTCTACCATTTAGTAAGTTATTGGGCTCTGAACCAAATGAAGAAGCTTTCCTGTTTGCTAGATGGAAAATTAAACAGCACCTTGATAATTTTCTCCTTTTTCCATTCTTAAAGTTGACAGTTCCAGATATTCACAAGGTTGGGGTTATTGTAGTATCCCAAGAAATGAAGCTTGCTTCTGTGCTCTCTGTATTCTGAAGAGACTGGGAGGTTGGTTCTGGCATATTCTAATTTCCCCAGAGCCTGTTCTGGAACTTGGGTAATGAGATTGCCTGAAATGAAGATGCTTTCAGCATAGGTCCAGGTGCTAAGGGCATCCAGCTGCAGTTTGGATCTCACTCCTGGAGTTAGTGTTGCCTACAGGGAATAACAGTATGTGACATGGGATACACTCATAAAATAGTGCCTGAGATGACACTGCACGTAGCAGAGGTTAACTAGCACCTGCTGAATGCAAGGCACCTACTAGAGGCAGTGTGCGCAGTGGGGAATCAAAATGCATATCGCGCAGTCCCTGCTTTCAATGAGCTTATAACCTAGTGGGGGGAGAGAGAGAGCGGACCTTATGCAAACTGCTGTAATACAAAGAGTAAGGTGATAAGGACCATTCCCTAGGTACAGATAGAAATCTAGGCTACTTCAGAAGAAGAAATTTAGTTTACCTTGTGGGAACAAAAACATTTGGCTCCACAGAAGAGGTGACTAATGTGAGCAGAATCACAAACATGGAGACATGTGCTTGACAGATGAGCCTGAGGGGTGGAGGTGACCAGAGTGTGAGGAGGAGGGGAGAGGTAGAGATACCCACAGGTGGTGGGGCACAGGAGGTGGGTTTGGAGTAATAGCAGAGGGTAAACCAGGTTGAAATAGAATCTAGAGTCTAGCAAATGTTAGAGATGGACCATTTCCTGGGGAGCGAGGGGGAAATGGTGGCCTAAACTGGGGTCATTCCCTTGAAATGAGAGAGAGCTGAGTGCAGGAATTGGCCAGTCTGGGTGGCCAGTCTGGGTAGCCAGGTGGGTGTGTGGGTAGACAGGGCTATGGAGTCAACAAGATAAATTGCAGTTTTAAGCTTGAGTGAGAGGATGGTGGTGCTGCTGCTAGAAATAGGATTCGGGTTTGATGGGACACTGATGAGTTCTGTTTTGAATGTGTTGAGCTGTATGTACTCTCAGGAAATAGCCAAGGCAGAGTTATGACTGAAGTGCAGGAAACTGAGAGCTCCAGAGAGGAGTCCAGAAAACCTGTGACATTCTTAAAGGAGATGTAAATCTTTTTGAGTCCCATGCTTGGAGTAGCACGCATGTACATCAGCAGGGATGTCCCACAGCAGGGAGCAACCCACAAAGGCCCCTGTGTGGAAACTGAGCATATGACTAGGTTTGTGTCACCAGTTCAGTGACTTCTTCACACCTGCCAGCCTTCACAGCACAGGTGGTTCAAATCGTGCCCCAGACACAATCGCTGTCTGTATAGTAGATCTTATATAGTAGATCCTATAGCATATGTACATACTATATAGTAGAGTATAGTAGATATATCATAGATCATGAAGGTCACTGTCAAATATGACCCTACGTGTTAAATAAGTGAACGGGCAAGAACTCCCATGTTTTGAGGGGAAAAATAAGACTGAGAATGAACCTTGAGATTATGTGCATTTAGGATTGAAGGGGAAAAACGGGGCAGAGAGGAAGGCAGAGACCAAAGAGGTAGAGGGAGAAAAACAGAAGAAAACTCAGGGAAGCCACAGGAGGGAGTGTTTCAAGGAGAAGGAGGTATTTCATTTTGTCATCTCAGGTGCTGCCAAGTGGTTGGTTGAAGAGATGGAAGACTGCGTTTAGTGGTGGGAAGCTGTCAGTTTCCATTTGAGAGACAGATTTTGCTGGAAGAGAAAGAGGGGAAGGCAAGTTAACAGATGACAAAGAGTGAGAAAGTGTAGCACAAAGTGTGAGTGATCCTGAAATAAATTGGGGGAATGGAATGTTGGAAGAATGACACCCAGGTTGAAGTAAAAGTGGTTTAATGTTTTTGTTATTATATAAAGGAAATATGAGTGTTTGTAGATGTGGGATAGAGGAGAGATTGAGGAGGAATGATAGGGAGTAAAAACTGATGAAATGAGGACTTAGCAGAGGGTGGAGGGCACCATTGGTGGGGGGACACTTTGGAGAGGAGGGTACTTCCCTGTGAAACAGGAGTGATGGAAGATCCATAGATGAGGTGAATGGCTTTGATTTTCTTCTATTAGGAGAAAAGGTCATTTGCAGAGAGAGGTGAGAAATTAGGAGCCCTCAGTGAAGGCTGAAGGAAGTCTTGAGAATTAGGTGGTGAGAGTGGGCCACATGTTGACGACCGGAGGTAGAGGAAGTGACTGTCCCGAGAAGGACTTGAACAGGTAGAAGAGTCTAAAGTGGTCAATATCTTTGGAGCCCCTGAGTCACAGAGAGACTGTCCCTTGTTCATCAATAAATGGAGGCTTTATAATGTGCTGAAAGGCTTGTATCAGGAGCCTTTTTAAAAGCCTTATGCTTTTAAAAAATAGCTCTGATAAATGAAATAAAAACTAAAATTCTTAAGAATAAGTCATTTTTAGGACTTCCTAGGCAGCACAGTGGTTAAGAATCTGCCTGTCAATGCAGGGGACACGAGTTCGATCCCTGCCCCAGGAAAATACCACATGCCACGGAGCAGCTAAGCCTGTGTGCCACAACTGTTGAGCCTGCGCTCTAGAGCCCACGAGCCACAACTACTGAAGCCCATGCGCCTAGAGCCCATGCTCTGCAACAAGAGAAACCACCACAGTGAGAAGCCTGTGCGCTTCAATGAAGAGTAGCCCCCCGCTACTCGCTGCAACTAGAGAAAGCCCGTGTGCAGCAACAAAGACCCAACACAGCCAATAAAAAAATAAATTAAATAAATTAATTAATTTAAAAAAATAAAGCTAACATTAAAAAAAAGTCATTTTCATCCTTCTCCTCCTCCTCCTCATCTCACAACTAATCTTTAATTGAATGCTTAGCATGTCCCAAGCCCTAGTTTGCCTGTAGTACATGCTTTCATCTTCACAGCAACCCTACTGTATAGGTGAGTTTATCTTAAAGTAGTTTCTTTGTTTTGCGTTCTGTGTTTGTTGTTTAAAAAATATAGATAGATTAGATCGATAGATAATTTCTTGGTATATACTAAAGATGATTAATTAACTTATGTATAGACACTTAAAAATTGTTAAGGTGGCATATTTTATAAATGTAAGACCTCTTTTACGTGGTAGCCAGTCTGTCAGAATTACTGTGCTTAGTAAAACTTTAGTAAATGTTGGCTTAGTAAAAGTTGGGTGAGCCTTCCATGAAACACAGTTACTATTTGTTGAATTCCTTTTTCACCCAAATGTTAACTTAGAATTGAAATGCAAGAGAAGAGATTTGATACAGTGTTTTGACATTTGACATTTTAAAGTAATTTAATTAGATCATCAAGCTATGAATTATAGAATTATTGTTCTTCTGTAAGCAGTTTTTTCCATTATCTTTCTTTGAATTAGAAACAAGTTGCATGCCATTTGCCTGGAAGAAGATAAATGTATTACGTCCTAAAATATACAAAGATTTTGGCACTATGTTTTCTCTGCTTTTTATTAATGAATGCTTTTGTTCAGTCTTACATCAGATGAACAGAACAAATCTGTGTTTTGAATAGCTAAAGGCAGGAATAAAATTCTCTGTTACAGTGTTGACAAAATTCACTTGAGAAGACTCCCACAATCTCACTCAGGACGAGTCATTTTCAGCCTTATTTCTCCGCCAGCACACCTGAGACAGGAAGTAGGCTCGTCAATTACAGTGGCTCCCAAGCACGATTCCAGTAACGTCCTGAGGGGACGGTTTTGCTACCTGTGGTATCCCCAGTGTCAGCACATTGAAAGTATCCAGGAACCCACTGTTGATTCATTAGCTGATGCTCAGTGGACGATAAGGAAGAAGTGTTTGACAAGGCCCTATAGGGGGTTGTATATTATCTGCTCCTCACTCTCCAGCATTCCTCACCCCAGGAGGCAATTTATAAAAAAAAAAATAATAATAACTTAGTATAAACAAAATCTAAGAATTAGCCTTTTCAAAAGTACTCATCTATACTGCCCAAAGAGATGGTCTCTATAGTTCTTCTGGCAAACCTGGGTAAGACACTATCCCCAGGCAATGTCTTTATTCTTACTGTTAAAAGTTGTGTGAATTAAAAGTCAAAATGCAGAAGCATTCTGTTACAGTGTGAAGAAAAGGTATGTCTCAAGGTCAAGGTAACCACTGTTGCCTTTTCAGGAGGCAGTCAGAATGATTGGCTAGCTGCCCATACACAGGGAGCCAATTCTGTGGTGCTGTTGCCATGTTCCAGGATCTGCTTGGCATTGAAGGCTGGAAGCCCAGTTTTATTAGTATACCTAGAGGGATTGAGAGTCCAGGGATGACGGATTCATGCCAACCTTACAAGAAGCCGAGGTTTGAACCAAAATGTTAATTTACTCTTTTCTAATAAAAGCTGTACTTCTCAAGGGTACTCTGATCTGTCAACCAAGGCTTGCCTTCCTTGTGTGCTTATCGATGGGAAAGCCAGATTATAGGGAAGAGTTGCAGAGAGAGTAGGGGACCCATGATAGGAGCTGGAAGATAATCTTCATGTCCAACAGCCTCAAGCCCTGGCCCGATGCATCATCTTGACTGCGGGGAAGGAAATTCTCTTTGTCACACGAAACTCCCTCACCTGTGACAGGGTCAGACACTGCCAGGTTGTGTCTTTCCAGAGTTTGCTTTTATAGAGATGAAATATGGGCTATTTGTAAAAGTAAATTGAATTGATTACATTGTGCTCTGTGAGTTGTCATCACAGCCTGGTCCCTTAAATTTGGGGAGGCCAGTCTCTTGGGCCTTTTTACTGGTATCTCAGCCTCATCACCTGCATTTTGATTTTCCCTCCTTCAATCCTAGAGTTCTTCCTTGAGTTTAGTTCAGGGGCTAACATGTTTTCTATTCCATGTCCTACTTATGAATACTTTTGTGTCTGCTCATTGCAATCCCTTCCATGACTATAGCTAACCTCTAAAGATAACTTTTTGGCACATGATTTGATAGTGGTATTTGAAAAAAGTTAACTAATATATAAGTGGAATACTTTATAAATTTCCCTGGTGTTTTATTTGCCTCTCTGGTTAACAACTACTGAACTATACATTGTATACCTGAAGTTTTAGAATTTTCATAGATGATTTTCTTTGGAATATCTAAAAAATAATATGCATATATTTAAGGAGGAAAATGTCCTACTCTTAGCAACTCAGTTTTTATTTAAGAAACTGTTATTCTAATTCTGAAAAACAAAGAGAAGTGAAATATCAAAAAAAAGGTCCAACAATATATTACAATAAATAAACAATATTTATACATTTAGAAACTTGTAAAATATAACTTTCAAAGTATTCTATGACCATGATAAGAAAAATGAAAAAGAGACTGTAAATATAAGGTTTATTATCATTTTAGCATCTCAGAAATGTCAATAAAAACTGTGATCTCATATAGCTACTTATTATCTGCTCATTTCTCTGTTAAAGAAGGATATATAGTTAATTTTACTTTTTGGTTTAACTTGTAACAAAGAAGTACCAGCCAAGAGGGCAGTGATTAAATATCCACATGTATATAACTTTTTAAAATAAATTTATTTATTTTTATTGGCTGTGTTGGGTCTTCCTTGCTGCACGCAGGCTTTCTCTAGTTGTGGCGAGTGGGAGCTAGTCTTTGTTGTGGTGTGGTGCGTGGGCTTCTCATTGCAGTGGCTTCTCTTGTTGCGGAGCCTGGGCTCTAGGCTCGCGGGCTTCAGTCGTTGTGGCACACGGGCTTAGTTGTTCCGTGGCATGTGGGATCTTCTTGGACCAGGGATTGAACCTGTGTCCCCTGCATTGGCAGGCGGGTTCTCAACCACTGAGCCACCAGGGAAGTCCCACATGTCTATAACTTTTTAAAAATTTATAAATGTGTTCATTCCTAGGGTTATATTTTTCAAAACTCTTGTTTATTACTAACGAGATTGAAATACTCTAAGTGAAATTATTATTTTTTTTCCTTAGGATAGGATTTCTTTTTCTAATTAATTTCTGATGCTGGTGAAGTTGCCTCTGTTCTATATTTGATAACACTGCTGTGTTTGTTATTTCCCATCTTAGTTCTAGTGGGTATTCTGCAGACAGTGATCTTATACTCAGATAACTCCTACATGTAAGATAATAAGAGGGTGGCGTTAGCAGAGTGAAATCCTATCAACAGCTAAGAAACACTAGTAGCTGACATTACTCTAGTAAGCTGAGTTGTGCTTATTGGACAGGTGCTTAGCTTTAACCTTTGTGTGTACTAATTCCCAACGCATAATGTAAAATTCTGACATAAGAAAAGCTGGTTAAATTAAAATATAAGAGAATTGGATAAAATCTTTGAAGGACAGTGAAACATGGATGGGCTTGTTGGTGTGTCCAGATTTAGACTTGGAAGAAACGGTGAGGCTGGATGTGTGCTGTGGCACAGAACAGTTCTTGTCTATTGTTTCGATAGTGTCCTAAATCCAGATTAGGGCGGGGCTTCTCTAGGATGTGATTTAGGGTGTGAAGCTGTTTCTTTCAGGAAGCTTTCTTTTTGTAGTTCCTTGGAAATTTCTCAAAATGTTGGAAGAGTGAAACACGTTGTGTGAAAACATTTTGTGACCTAGTTTTGGCCTAAGTATGCTTTTATACTGGCAAGATACTCAGGGGATTTAGGCTTTACTCTAACAGCTAAATGAACTCTAATGTATACTGCATGTAAATCGCTTTGAAGGCTGTGAATCTCAGGTTAATAGATTCTGGACCTTATTTTTCCTTTCATGAGCCAGACATCCCGTGGATTTAAGGGTAGGTTTAAATTAAAGAGTAGCAAGTTGTTTCCCTCTTTGGAAATAAGCAAAATCACCCTCTGATAAAATATTTCTTTAACATGTCAAGACAGTTACTGAGAAAAGAAAACACGAGGGGGAAAAATGGGGTTAACTTATTTAGTGGCTTGCTCTTTAGGAAATGGAATATTTTTAATAAAAATGAAGTTGTCTTATACCATGTGACTTGAAAATAATGAGACCAAAAAAAAGAAAAACGCCATACTAGAACTTATATGACCAAATAAATCTTGTCCCGCGGGAGGCAGTGCAGTTTTTCTAGCTCTGCTCTAATTGAGCAAAACATTTTCAGACTCTTTTGGAATTGTCTTCAGAACTGTTTTATGAGCCAAACCCCGAAATCAACATCTTTACTTTATTATCACACCTCTTTTTGGACCCGAAAGAATATTACTCAGCCTGATCCCCCACTTAATTTATCAGACTTGGCTCAGGCTATTTCCAAAAATACAATGTACTGTCTTATAAGACAATTGAATATTCTTATTCATTTATTTATCCATTCACACATCGTGGCTGAGTGCCTCCAGTGAGTCAGGTATGTTGTGATCACACATAGGGGTCTTGGCTCTGGAAGGGGAAGGGTAGACGGGAGACAAGTGAGGATCATGGGGGATGTTCACCCCGGAGCAGTCTTTGCCGATGAGTAGGAGGTCACCAGATGGACAGAGAAAAAGAGAGCTTTCTAGGCAGAGGTAGCAGCTTGTGTCATGGTATAGCACAAAAGCCTTGTATGTTTCAGGAAATGCAAGGATTTCAGGGTGGATAGAATCTAATTAAAAGATGAGAATGGGGTGGTAATTAGGGGCGAGATCATGAGAGTCCTAGTAGCCATGGAATGGAGTGCACAGTGGTTAAGAGTGAGGGTTCTGAGGCCTGATTATCTGAGCTCATATCCTGGCACCTTCATTTACAAGCTTTATGACACTGAGCAATCTACTAATCTTCTACGCCTTGGTTCTTTTCATCCATGAAAGAGATAAACACAGAGAAAGTTCTTAGCACCATGCCCAGCATGGGGTTGTGCAGCCATCACCACAATCTAATTTTAGAACATTTTTATTCCCCCTAAAAGAAATCCCATACCCATGAAGAGTCACTTCACTTTTCCCCCCAACCCCCATTACTCCTCACCCTAGGCAACCAGTAATCTACTTTCTGTTTCTATAGATTTGCCTATTCTGGCCATTTCATATGAATGGAATAATACCATATGTAGTCTTTTGTGACTGGTTTCTTTTACTTAGCATGTTTTCAAGAATCATCCATGTTGTAGCATGTATCAGTACTTCATTCTTTTTTTTTTTTTTTGTGGCTTTTTTTTTCTGTTGTATACACATACCATATTTCATTTATCCATTCATCAGGTGATGGACATTTGGGTTGTTTCCACTTGTTGGTTATTATGAATAATGCAGCTATGAACATTCCTGTACAAGTTTTTGTGTGGACATAAGTTTTTATTTTTCTCAAGTATATAGCAAAGAGTGGAATTGCTGGGTCATATGATGACTATATGCTTAACATTTTGAGGAACTGCCAAACTGTTTTCATGAGTGGCTGCACCATATTACAGTATTACATATTACACCATATACAGCAATATAGAAGGGTTCCATTTTCTGTACATCTTTGCCAACATTTGTATTGTCTGTCTCTTCAGTTTTAACTATCTTAGTGGTGTGAAATGGTATCTCATGGTTTTGATTTGAATTTCTCTATTGGCTGATGTTATGAACATCTTCTCATGTGCTTATTGGTCCTTGTTATATCATATTTGGAGAACTGTCTATTCAGATCCTTTGCCTATTTTATTTTTTTCAGCTTTATTCAGGTATAATTGACAACCTTTGCCTGCTTTTAAATTGAGTTGTTTGTCTTTTTATTATTCAATTGTAAGAATTTTTTTTATGTTCTGGTTACAAGTCTCATATATGATTTGCAAATAGTTTGTCCCATTCTTTGGGTTGCCTTTTCATTTCTTTGACTGTGTCCCTTATAGCACAAATGGTTTTATTTTTGATGAATCCGATTTATCTATTCTTTCCTGTGTGGGTCATGCTTTTGGTGTCATATCTTAGCATTGCCCAACCCAGGTTCATGAATATTTGCCTCTGCATTTTTTTCTAAGAGTTTTATAGTTTTGGCTCTTATATTTAGGTTTGTGATCCATTTTTAGTTTAATTTTTGTGTATGTTGTGAGGTAGGAGTCCAACTTCATTATTTTGCATGTGGATTTTCAGTAATCCTCACATCATTTGTTGAAAAACCTATTCTTTTCTCCATTGAATGGTCTTGGCACCCTTGTTGAAAAATCAATTGAGCATAAACCTGAGAGTTAATTTCTGGAATCTCAATTCTATTCCATTGTTTTATAACATTGTTTTTATAAAACCTTTTATAAAACATTTTTCCATATGCTTATGCCAGTATCACACTGTCTTGAGTACCAAAGCATATTATAATAAGTTTTAAAATCAAGAAGTGTGAGTCCTCCCATTTTTTCCAGATTATTTTGGCTCTTCTGAGTCCCTTGCATTTCCTTATGAATTTTAGAATCAGTTTGTGAATTTCTGTTGAATAGTCTGGGATTTTGATACAGATTGCATTGAATCTGCAGATCAATTTCAGGAATATTGGCCTCTTAAAAATATCAAGTCCTTCTGATCTATGAATATGGATGTCTTTCTACTTACGTAGATCTTCTTTAATTTCTTTTAACATTGTTTTATAGTTTTCAGTGTAGGTCTTTTGTTAAATTTATACCTAAGAATTTCGTTTTCGATGCTATTATAAATAGAATGGTTTTCTTAATTCCTCTTTTTTGTTGTGACGTCATTTTCTTCAGCTGTTTTCTTGTTCATGTTTCTGATTTATTCAGGGATGCTATTCTTGTTGCATATTTTAGGCCCCAAGATTGTTTCACCTGTATGCTGATAACTTCCCAAACTATTACTTGACCTGTTCCAAAACTCCAAGTATGTGTTTACAGTTGTTCACTGGACATTACCACCTGAATGTCAGAGGCATCTCAGATTCATCTCTTCTGGAGTAAACTCATTGAATACTCTTTAAATCTTCTTTTCCTTTTTCTTTTTTTTTTTCTTCTACTACTTGAAAATAGCACCACCAACCTTGTTGCCTAAACCAGAACTCTGAAAATCATTCTAACTTTCTTTTCTTCCTTCAGCTTTTACATCCTAATTGGTCACCAAACCCTATGGATTCCACCTCCTAGATACCACTATGGGTGTATAAATTGATGCAATCTTCTATATAAGGCAGTTTGAAGTGAGAACTTTTAAAGAGTGTATATATTTTGATTCAGAAAAAATGTATACCTTTTGATTTTTGCAATGCCACTTCAAGGAACTTACCATAAGGTAATGAGCCAATGTTATGAGAATAGAGAAATGGTTTAATAAATTACAAATATAACATAATTTAGTGCCGTTTAAACATGGTTTTATATATATGTCTACATAGAGAGACTTGTGAAAGCATTTGATACATTGTTAATTTTTTAAAATTGCATTATGTAAAGTATGATTCTCATTTTGTTTAACAGCAATAGAGAATAAGCTCTAAAAGAGCAGGGATCTTATCTCATTGACCTTGATACCCCATGAAGAGAGTAGGTGCTCAGTAAATATTTGTTGGTTGTATTGGTCTCTCTCTGCTGCTCCTGTTTCTCTAATCTATCTATATTTCTTTTTTTTCTTTTTTTTAAAGTGTACAATTTGATATTTTTTTTCTTATTAGTAGTGTATAAGCAATTCCAATCTCCCAGTTCATCCCACCCCATCCCCCCCACCCGTCCATTTTACCCCCTTGGTTTCTTTGTTCTCTATATCTGTGTCTCTGCTTCTGTCTTGCAAACCAGCTGATCTGTACCCTTTTTCTATATTCCGTATATATGCATCAATATACGATATTTGTTTTTCTCTTCTATCTGTATTTCTTATCTGGGCTTTTGCAGACAATTCCTACATGTTTTCCTCGTCTCCCATTTTATTCCTCTACAGTCTGACTTCCATTCTGCAGTCAGAGTGGTATTTCCAAGTGGTAAATCTGGCCATAGCATTGCCCACTGTGAAGTCCTTTGGTTCTTTCCCAATGCCCATAAGATAATTTCCAGACTTCTTAGCCTGGATTACCAAACTCTTCATAATTTCACTTCTGTGTACTTTTCCAGCTCTTCTCTTGCCATCTTCCAAGATAATCACCAAGTCATGCCAAACTATCCACAATTTCCCAAATATGAATTTTCCTGCATACCTACTTACCTTTGGACGTGCTGTTCCTTCTGCCTGGACCATGAGAAATTTCCTCTGTTTATCTGGCAAATTCCAGATCATCCTTAGAGACTCAGCTCCCCAGCCACTTCCCCTCTAGGCACATTTGAGTTCCTCTTCTTCGGGGCTTCCATAACCTCTTGAACTCTTTTACAACCTTTAATATATATGGGGTAGACGTCCTGATATGGCTAGAGAGTTAGCAAAGACAGGGACTATATATTCTTCTGCCTTCCACTCATCATCTTACTGCTAAACGGACTGCTTCTCCTATATCTCCATCTCAGGGCTTCTCAGTATTGGTCTGAGGCATGGTACCAATTTTCCATCGTCTGTGATGAAATTAGGAAAAAAAGGGCCCTGTGGTGAATTTTTCAGAAAATTAAATCTATTTACATTTTGGGTGTTAAAATGTGCTTTCTTTATGAGATGATGTTGATAGTAGATGATGGTAGGGTGTATTTATGTCTTTAGTTGGCAGCATGCTGTCAGAGCCCTAAATTTGTTGGAAATTTTACGGGTCCCTAGAAACCAAAGGTCTGGGAACACTGCTGTATCTCATGGGGTGGCACCAAGTCCCCAAAGTCAAAAGCCTATGAGTCATCCTTGGCTTCTCCTCCTTCCTCATCCCTCCACCCCCGCCACATTCAGACACTTAGCAAGTCCTGCCAATTCAACCTCCTAAATATTTCTGGAATCTGTACTCTCTTCTCCGTCCTTGCTGCCAATTCCTTAGGACAGGCCCTCTTTATTTTCCCTGTACAACTGTGGCAGCAGTCTCCTTATACTGGTCTTCTCGCCACTATTCCTCTCTTATTTCTACTTATCAGAACGAACTACTTAAAAGTCAAAAGAAGATACCTGTTCTCCACAGTATACAAGTTTCTTGTGGCATACAAGAGTTCTCTCCAGTGCGACTTCTTGCTGTCCTTTTGCTCACACCTTCTCTTTGCCACTTGCTTGGGTAACTCCTGATGGTCTAAGACAGTCCAATTGTCACTTTTACAAATCTTTTCCTACGAGTCTGGGTGAGGTGCTTCTCTTTATTACTCTTAAAATACCCTGTATTGGGGCTTGCCTGGTGGCACAGTGGTTAAGAACCTGCCGGCCAATGCAGGGGACACGGGTGTGATCCCTGGTCCGGGAAGATGCCACATGCCGTGGAGCAGCTAAGCCCGTGTGGCACAATACTAAGCCTATGCTCTACAGCCTGTGAGCCACAACTGCTGAGCCCACATGCTGCAACTACGGAAGCCCGTGCGCCTAGAGCCCGTGCTCTGCAACAAGAGAAGTCACTGCAATGAGAAGCCCGCAAACCACAATGAAAAGTAGCCCTGCTTGCCACAACTAGAAAGCTCACACGCAGCAACGAAGACCCAATGCAGCCAAAACAAACAAACAAAAACAAAACAAAACCCGGTATTTATCTCTACCGCAGCATTTCCAGATTAATTGATATTCATCTGTTTATGTCTGCCATCTCACTAGACTCTCAACAACATAAGAAAATCTATTTTATCCTTTGATCTTTCTGTCCCCAGCATCCAGTATAATGCTAGAAAATAACAAGTATTGAATAAACGTTTGTTGGCTAAATGCATTTGTTCAGTGTAATGATCAGATGTACGTTGTAGAAGGTCTACTGCCCAGAATGAGGGGTGAGCACAGGGAGTCTCCACGAGGCTGGGACACAGAATAAAAGCTTTCGGTAGAAGTTTAGGCAAGAATGATGAGTACCTGAACTGGGGATATAGCAGTGGCTAGAGAAACATTTGAGTGGTAGAGTTGGTGGTTGATTGGCTATTTGGGGAAATGGAAGAATCTCAGATTACTTGAAGGTTTCTGGGCTTGGAAAATTGGTTGGATGGTGTAATTCACCAAAGTTCTTCCAGATGCTTTGGAATTAAGATGTTCAGAATATTGGTTGAAGTTGTCTAAGAGATAACTAGGTGTGGAGTTTGGGGAGAAAATTATTTTGGAGAGACAGATTGGGGATTTGCCAGCCTTTAGGTACTATCTGAAGCCATTTTGTGGTAGTGGTGGTGCTACATTGGCCCTTGAGACTCTGGATATTGAAGGTCCACATCAAGGAGGAGAGAGAAGTCTGTGAAGGTTTCTAATTGAAATCCTGGTTCTGTGTCTTACCTGTTCTGTCATTCTGGGCAAATTATCCTCTGAATCTCAGCTTCTGCATCTGTAAAATGAGAGTAATAATACCTACTTAATAGGGATATTGTCTTCAATATCAATGAGTTTACATATGTAAAGTCCCTGATACATACAGTTCCAGACTCATTCTAGGGGCTCGTAAATGACAAATTAGAGAGGAGATTCAAGAAGGTATTTCTCAGGACGTGAAGATGTTTTTGTTTTGTTTTATTTTTTTTAAGAATTATTCTTTTTTGGGACTTCCCTGCCAGTGCAGTGGTTGGGACTCTGCACTTCCAATGCAGGGGGCTAGGGTTCAATCCTGGTCAGGGAACTAGGTCCCACATGCATGCTGCAACTGGGAGTTCTCATGCCACAACTAAGGAGCCAGAGAGCCACAACTAGGGAGCCTGCCAGCTGCAACTACGATCCGGCGCAACCAAATAAATAAATATTTTTTTAAAAAAAGAATTATTCTTTGTAATTAATTAATTAATTTTTGCATGCTGTGCCGGGTCTTAGTTCCAGCACATGGGATCTTTGTTGCAGCATGTTTAGTTGTGGCATGTGGGATCCGTAGTTGCAGCATGCAGACTTCTTAATTGCGGTATGCACACTTCTTAGTTGCGGCTTGTAAAGTCTTAGTTGCAGCATGGATGTGGTATCTAGTTCTCCCACCAGGGATTGAACCCTGGGTACCCTGCACTGGGAGCGTGGAGTCTTACCCACTGGATCACCAGAGAAGTCCCCATGAAGATGTTTTGAAACAAAGAATTTCTTAATGATTATGCTGGAGATTACAATTAATATCTTAAACTTATAAAAATCTAATTTGAGAAAACACTAACTTACATTCTGTAGTATATAAAAACTTTTTTCCTGGACAGCTCTTTCTCTTCCCCTTTATGTTATTACTGTCGCAAATTATATCTTTATACATTGTGTAGCCATTAACATAGGTTTACAATTATTGTCATATGCATTTGTCCTTTTAATTATATTAGGAAAAAAGAGTTCAGACCAAAATACAGTAATACTGGCTTTTATATTTACCTGTGTGGTCAGTTACCTTTGCCAGTGATCTTTATTTCTTCATACAACTTTGAGTTACTGCCTCGTATCCTTTCATTTCAACCTGAAGGACTCCCTTTAGCATTTCTTCTAGGATGGGTCTAATGGCAACAAACTCCCTCAGCTTTTGTTTATCTGGGAATGTCTTAACTTCATCTTCATTTTTAAAGGATAGTTTTTCTGGGTCTAGAATTCTTGGTTAACAGTTGCACTTCCCACCGCCTTCTGCCCTCCATGATTTCTGATGAGAAATTGGCTGTTAATCTTACTGGGTTTCCCTTGTAGGTGATGAGTTACTTCTCTCTTGCTGTTTTCTTTGCTTTTTGACAGCTTGATTTATAACATATCTCAGTCTCCTTGCTTCATGTTCATGTGCCTAGAAAGCACTCAGATAAAGGATGATAGTAATGATGCTGAATTAAATGATTATAATTTAATGTTAATGACCATGAGTCATTCATCAGTAAAACATAATCAGTACATTGTGCTTAAAAAGTCAAGAAAATGTTCAATGCTTGCTTCAAAGAATTCCATTAAATTTTTTTAATTTTAAAAAATATTTTGGGGACTTTAGATGAGTAAGGATCAGGTATTCAAAATAATTACTTATGTGGAACACCAGTTAACTAATAGATTCCCAGGATGAGTTGTTCCTCTGGTTCTTTGCAAAAGAAAAATTCTGCCTTGGAAGAGATATGGTTACAGCTACATTTACAAATTCTTATTTGCTTTAGTTTTTAATTGCTCTTAACACTATGAAGTATTTACCTTATTATCTGAAATATTCCTAAAACAAAGATCAAACTCTAAAATAAAATTAAAGTGTAGACATATTAAATCATAACTTAATGTTTACACATTTTTTACGTCTGACCAAAACCTAATTTCAGATCCTTAAGTTTAGCAGTTGATAGAGATACCAGTTCTTTCAACTTTTCCAACTGTGTTCTAATCTTTTAATATAGTTTCCTGATGGTGTTCTTAAAATATATTTATAGAATTTTTCTCAGTTCTTAAAAAATCATTCCTGGAAATTTTGCTGGAATAAATCTGATTTTATTTTATTATTTTTTTTATTTTATTTATTTATTATTTGTGGGGGGGTACACCAAGTTCAATCATCTGTTTTTATACACATATCCCCATATTCCCTCTCTCCCTTGACTCCCCCCCCACCCTCCCTCGAGTCCCCCCCACCCTCCCCGTCCCGGTCCTCTAAGGCATCTTCCATCCTCGAGTTGGACTCCCTTTGTTATACAACAACTTCCCACTGGCTATCTACTTTACAGTTGGTAGTATATATATATCTGTGCTACTCTCTCGCTTCGTCTCAGCTTCCCCTTCAGCCCCCGCCCCCTTCCAAACCTCAAGTTCTCCAGTCCATTCTCTGCGTCCTTGTTCTTGTCACTGAGTTCATCAGTACCATTTTTAGATTCCGTATATGTGAGTTAGCATACAATATTTGTCTTTCTCTTTCTGACTTACTTCACTCTGTATGACAGACTCTAGGTCTATCCACCTCTTTACATATAGCTCCATCGCATCCCTTTTTATAGCTGAGTAATATTCCATTGTATATATATGCCACATCTTCTTTATCCATTCATTTGTTGATGGGCATTTCGGTTGCTTCCATGTCCTGTCTATTGTAAATAGTGCTGCAATAAACATTATGGTACAAGTTTCTTTTGGGATTATGGTTTTCTTTGGGTATATGCCCAGGAGTGGGATTACTGGATCATATGGTAGTTCTATTTGTAGTTTTTTAAGGAACCTCCAAATTGTTTTCCATAGTGGCTGTACCAACTTACATTCCCACCAACAGTGCAGGAGAGTTCCCTTTTCTCCACACCCTCTCCAACATTTGTTGTTTGCAGATTTTGTGATGATGGCCATTCTAATTGGTGTGAGGTGATACCTCATTGTGGCTTTGACTTGCATTTCTCTGATGATTAGTGATGTTGAAATCTGATTTTAAATGTAAGGTGTTAGATGTTAATTTTCAATACCTTTTTAAAAATCATATTTTAGTTATTTTTGTTGCTTATATCTTATTGTATTAATAAGGACACCGAATTCTGTCATGAGACCCAGGTATCTTATTCTTTCGGTTAGTTTTGACATTCTGCACTCTCTTGGCCTTTGTTTACTTATTTGTAAAACAACTGTATAGAATCAGATAATCTCTAAAGCTCCCCATAGTTATAAAATTCCATAATTCTGCCATGCAGGATTTTGTTTTCTTTCTTTTCTTTTCTTTTTTTTTTTTTTGGCTCGTGTGATGAGCAATAGGGTAATTAGAAGATTTTTTGAGCTATTGTTGTTTCTCTATTATTTCATGGTAACTGTGTTACTTTTTGACCTATTAACCAGATATCAAAAAAGTAATTTTATTTTGCCTACATTCTTTTTTGTAGAGTTAGTCCATATGGGGGAGGATTGAAAATCTCATACCTTCAGTGAGGCAGTAATGCATACATATTGGTTTTTTTTCCTAGAACAAAAGTAAGAATTTAACACATTTAATTTTCAAAACTATCCTTTCAGAATTGATGATCAGGAATGTCTCATTAAAGAAAAGTATATGAGTGATGGAAGGAGAAAAACTTGAATAGAAAAAAAGCTTTTATAATTCTTGTTTTAAAAATGCTGATTTTTTTCTTGTTGAAAATTGTTATGTTCTCATTGTAGAAAGTTCAGATAGGCAAATAGCAGAAAAACCAATTCCATAATTTCATCACCGAGAGCTAGCCACTGTTAGCCTCTTGATTTATCTTTCTACCATTTTGTTTACATATGTGGAATCACACTATACATATTATTTTGAAGCCCTGAATTTTCTTTTAATAATATATCATGAATGCCTTTCCATGCTCAATGAATAGGAATCTGTATCATCATTTTAAAGGCCACATGATATCTACATGTGTGTATATGTGTGTGTGTGTATTTCCAGATTACTCTTCAAAAAAGCTTTTTACCAACTGGTACTCCTACAGTCTTGTGGGCCCATTTTCACTAACCCTCACAAATGTTATGCCGTTTTATCACTTAAACAATTTTTGTTACCCAGTTTGAGGGACTTAAATAGTATATCACTGATGGTTTCATTTATGTTTCTTTAAGCTACTACTATAGTTTATCATCTTCTCTTATGTTTATGGTCGTTTATGTTTCCTTAAAAGGAACTAACTTCAGTGGTTGTTTTATTAGATAATAAGCTAATCATAAATACCTGAGTGAATTAGTGCTGGGATAGCTTTACTCACCTAGTAAGGATGTGATTATGAAAGATTTTTGGCTTTCAGTGTAGGTAAAATTTGGTTGGGTTTTTTCTAAGACCCAGCAGACAGTCTTCATCACAGACGGCTGCCTAGTTTTGGCTGATTCGTCCTTTTTCCTCAAGAGAGGCCCAAAGCTGGAGAACAGGGCTTTTACAGGTCAGAAACGGAGACAGAACTGAATGTTGAAAGTTGGCCAGAATGTTCCTGCACTCATTCTGACTCAGGCCAGAGCTGCTCACTTTGCTTTCAAAAATATTATTTAACTCGTATATTTTTGAGGTTGAAATATCTTTTTCAAGCTCTGTTGGGTAAATTACAGTGTGTCATTTTCTAACTAGTCAAGGGAAGAACATAAGAGAATAGGGTCTAGGAGATCAACAGTCTTCAGCTTTATTTTATTTTTCCTGTGAATTTTCTGAACTTTTTTTTTTCAGCCCAGGATGTAACACATATACTGGTATAGCCAAGCTAAGCAAAGACTTTTGGGAGTTGGCTTTACCACAATACCTGTCAGCAGTGTGTTTCATTTGCCATAGAGAGGTTTCTGCCCCAAAGGCTGTGCTTTACATACAGAGGTAGAATGGTACAATGGTAAGGAAATCAGACTCAGGAACCAGCCTGATTTCAGATCCCATCTTCACCACTTACAGTGCCTGGGTCTTAGGCAAAGTACTTCTCCTCTCTATGGCTGTTTCTTTCCTCTTTTTTGTTTTGGAACAGCTTTATTGAGATATACTTTACATACCGTCAAATTCACATATAAGCATACAGTTCGGTGGTTTTTAGTGTGTTTATGAGTTGTGCAACCATCACCATGATCTAATTTTAGAACATTTTATTACCCTAAAGAGAAATCTCCTACCCATTAGCAGTCATCCTTTATTCCTTCCCCTCCCTTCTTCCCCACCACCCCTGGCCCTGGGCAGCCACTCATATACTTTCTGTCTCTGTGGATCTGCCTGTTCTGGGGGTGTCATAGGAAAGGAATTGTGAAATAAATATGTGGCCTTTTGTGATTGGTTTCTTTCACTTACCATAAACTTTTCAGGGTTTATTCATATCGTCACATGTATCTGTACTTCCTTCCTTTTATTATTAAATAATATTCCACTATATGGATAATACCACGTTATGTTTATCCATTTATCAATCGATAGGTGTTTGGGCTGTTTCTGTTTTTGGCTATTATGAATGATGCTGCAATGAACATTTGTATACATACGTCTGTTTCTTCATCTATAAAAATGAGTACCATTTCATAGAGTTGTTATGAGGACTAAAAAGTCAAAATACATAGAAGTAGCTAGTGGGGAGCAAACGAACAAGTGTCAGTAAATGCAATATTTAGTGTGTGAGTCCTCATTTAACATCAGTTACAAGGTTTGGCTTACTCAGCGTGCCATGCTTTCCTAATGACATCTCTGAAGATCCTCTCTTTTACTTTGCTCCCAACTTTTCCCTGAGATATAATTTTGAAAAGTTTAATTCAAAACATTTATGGAACATCTACGATGTGTTAGACACTGCACTGGATGCCCTTGGGAGTTAAAAGAAAAGAATAAAAAAGTATGTAGAGGAACTTCCAGTTTAAGGTATCTTTAGTTTGCTAATCTGTAATCTCTGATCTGCCAGTAGCGTTTATGACTTGGGGCCCCTGAACCCCACCCTCACACCAAATGCAACAGCTTTTTGGATCGTTTAATCCATTCACTCTTATCAGGCCCTTATTCTGACTCATGTATCTGTGTTTGTGAAGTGGCCGATTGAAGCTAACGGTCATGTAAGGAAAAGGCTAAAACTGAGGTAATCATGTCTAGGTGGAGCCTTCACCAGGTACAAGAGTAACATCTCATTCCTGCACTGTAGCTGGGGTTGGTGAAGGGTATTTATTATAATCAAGACGTAACGGTCCCTAATCTTCTCAGTCGGCAGATTTCTTCTTTTTATAGAGTTGACTGTATGTTGTTTTTGAACTTAGAAAACTATTTTGTATTGGAACTGGACTCAGCAAAAGTGTCAAGTTATCATTGTCTAGCTGCCTCTGTTTTCTTTCTCTTGACTTTGGGGAGATGGTGATCTACATGGTGACTCAGAATAGTTTTTGCCCCTGCTGCTCTTCTTTTCCCTATAAGAGAACAAATAGGTTTCTGTGATTTCCTCATGTGTTTTAGCTCCGAAGTAATGTTTTCTTTTTTCCCATAGTAGCATATAGTTAACATAACAGAATGATGTTAAGACCTCATTCTTCTCTCTGACTTTCATTCTGGTAAAATGCACTAGCAGTTTGAAGGATTGTGCTTGAAATATGCGTGCCGCCAGTGCTTGCCATAGGACTATGAAAGAAGTTTGAATTCTGTTATTTAATATCCATTTCAGGAATTCATCTTGAATATGAACAGAGCAGTATACAGTATCCCATATACTCACTAAGACAGCCTAAATAGCTTATTTGGGGCCCAGCTTATAGTATGCCAGTTTGGCACCACCCTGTGATAGCAGTGTGTTTACATATACACAAGTTTTACTGTTTGCTCTATTTTAAATATTTACTCTAGTGCAAGTCACATCTTGTAAACTTGCCAAATTTGGGGGATTCCCATCTTATTTGTAAAACACTTTTTTGGTTAATGGGTGCAAAAATATTAACTCATGGATCCACATTGCTAGGTACACGTAGATAGAAGCTGGAACAAGATTAGTAGAAACTCTAAAGATGAACTGGAAGAAGATGAACTATGAAACTTTCTTATGAACATTCTTTTTAAGGTTATAAGGAGTGAAATGATTTAGTAAATAAAAGATGTTGGCTTTGCATTCCCTTGTCAGATTGTAGTAGCCTTCAGTATAAAAGTATTATTACAAAGGGGTTTCCCTGCTTTGGGGTTACTACTGATGGGGCGTCCCTGTGCATTTCCACTTTTCAACAACAGCCAGTGGAAAGGGGTGTTGCTTAACTAAGGGTTTCAGGAGAACAGATTTCTGAGCATTGGACTCAACCTTTAAATTAACTAAACTCAGTATCTTTGTATTACTTTTAAATAACTTCTCTTTGCCTCCTCACTTCCTCTTACCCAGGCCTTTCCTATTCTAGGTTCCACATTCCTGTTTGTAGTGAGCTTTTCTCTCTTTCTTCGTTTCTCTGCTTTTTCTCCATAAAATGCCTCTGTGGTCAGACAAGGAACCACAAGGAGGAATCCTGGGAAGAAGCCGCATGGCTCCTTGGGAGAGATTAATTAGTTGGCTCTGCTGCTGTCAATTACTCTTTCCCAGCTGGCACGCTCGTGGAGAAACCTCTTAAGGCGAACAGTCTCCCAGCAACTCAGGAAACTGGTGTAGTCACCCGGAGGAAACTCCTACTGCTGTGTGCTTGAGCTTAATTCATTTTGTCTAGTATATAAGATGTATTTGAGGTCAGATATTGGTGTTTAAAGTCTTTTAATCATTTCAAAATGTTTATAGATGTCTTAGGACTATTTTTTGTTGTAAGTAATAAAACCCAACTCAAACTGGGTAAGCACAAAAGCAACATTACTGGCTCACATTAGTAATAAATCCAGAGACAGACTGGGCACAAGTGGGTCCAGGTGCTTAAACGATGTCATCTGGAATCTCTTGCCTATCATCTCTCTGCTCTGGCTTTCTTCACTGTTGGCTGCATTCCATGGTGGGCTCACTAAAGTGGCAAAGATGGCCACCAGCAGCTGCAGGCGAACCTGTTGCCAGTTTGGTAATCCCAGAATAAAGAGAGCTCTACTTTCCCAGAAGTTCTAGTAAAATTCCTGGGACCAATTCTCATGGTCCTGCCCGTCCCTAAACAGTCATTTGTCACTCTGTCCAGATTCTGTTGGAATCTCTAACACCAAGTACAGTGCCTGCACAGTACAGTGCCTGTACTGATAAATGTTTACAGGTACTGCTGAACTGGTTATTTCCTTCTAGCTGCAGTTTCATTATTGTTGGTGGCAAATACATGTGGAATTACACCATTCAGTGCTGGTTGAGGATAAGTGCACGCACAGTCCATATTTAATAAGTCCATATTTAATAATGGAGTGTAGAGGAAGAGATTAGAGATTTTTGAAAAAAATTCTTCTCAATTCTGGAGGCTGCCTGTAGTTTAAATAAAATCTTGTTTAGTGCCCTTCAGCAGCCATGCCAGACATCTCACAGCTCTTGGACTATTTGATGTCCAAACATGCAAGAGTATGAAAAAAAAAGCGACAGGAAAAAAATCCTCATAGAACTTCCTGTGACAGGTCAGAGTTTAATCACAGCAAATAATACAGATTTCCCTTTTATTATAACCACAATAGAAAGGCAGGGCTTGTGTTTACAGAGCATGTTGTTTGGGAGACCTTCGTAAATTGTAATCTTTGGAAATCCCAAACCTATTGGATGTAATCCCATCCATTAAATGAAGACAACTTGCCTATGCAGTAGATCCAGAATAGCAAGTTAAATGGAGAACATGAACAGGAAGCAGTCATTCTGAATTACAATGGGTAGGATGCAGAGTTAATTCATGGAGATATTTTGTTATGAGATAATTACATCACTAGGACAGCTGGAAAGCTGAGTGCTGTGCTGGACCACAGTGCTTGCTCTCTGCCCTGCAGCTGGGGGGTCAGGACAATAGAGACAGGGAGGGGACTTACTTTTATGGGATAGTTAGGGGCTTGGCTGACTTAATTGTGAAATGATAACAACCTATCTGCCTTTTTTGGATTGTGTTTTGCGCAGCTAAACTGGATTCGTAGACTCAGTGAATGCTGAGAACCACTTTTCACTTCCACTTTTTGAATATTCACTTGGATCACGTTAAGCTAAGCTCTAATGGATAAATTTTGAATGGTAGTTTTCATTTCCTCTAAAAGTCATCTGAGATATTTCGTTCATTCAACACAATATGATTATTTTTCTCTTATGGAACTGTAGTTAGGCAATCACGGAAATGGTATTTTTGTCAGTTTACTAAATAGCAAGAAAATAAAAATAAAGTTTTAGAAAACTTTAAGATGTTGGTTAACACAAGGAGTCAAACAGTTGAAGTTATTTCCCAGGGTTTATATTCAAAAGACCTGTCTGGCTCTTTTGTTTTGCAAGTGTAGAAGTTATAGGCAGCTTGGCCTCATTCCTCATTGATTTATATAAATATATTACAGATTGTTAACCTCCTGCCAAATACCAGGGATTTCAGTTCTTGTTTATTTCAGTTGCTTTCAGTGAGACTTATTTGTTATATTAAAGCATCTCTCTTCTCTTTATTGCCCACCGTATTAGCTTTGGGGTGATTCCAGATGGAGTCATTGTAGACAAGAAAGCATCAAAAATATTATGTTCTAAAATTCCTAAGATTAGTATTTATAGCTGTTGATTCGAAGTGCATTTTCTGCCCATTATGACTAATGTAACTTAATTTTACTATGATAATGTTTACTAAACAATTAAGTCAGACTAAATTTCATGTTTTAATATAGAGTAATATTTCCCAAAATGTCTTCTGTGGGGTACTGGGTTTATAGGATGTTAATGGCCAGCTTTGGAGCCCCAAATCTACAGGTTCTTCTAGAACTTTTACTTCCCTTGATGTCACTTTTGAATTTTAAGGAGATGGAAATAGGCTCCATTTCCCAAATGAAGTAAATAACAGCACCTTAAATAAAAAGAATTATCTCCTTGAACCAGCATGAACCGCTTCTACTAAACACCATTCTTTCTGTAGCCTAGAAGAATATGTAATTATATACACTAAAATTTGTACAAGAATATTCTGCTCTGTGTCTCTTTAAATATGTGTCTTTAAAACTCCACTAAAAAAAAAATTGCCAATTAAAATTAGTGCCTTTTCTCCAGGGCTTATCAATTGGGGCAATTACCAGCGGCTCCAGGGAGCTCACCTTTGCATATCTTAGGTGTGGCGTCCAGGTGCTGCAGGCAGCAACAGTGAACCTTAATAAATTGAAGAGAGTGATATAACCTGGAGGAAAAGAACTTGAGTGAGTTAGATGTTCTTCTTGCATTGTGTCACACAGAGTGTTTGAAAACGGTTTCAGTGAGATGAAGCAACGGAGCGTGCTGCCAGGGCTGTGAGGTAACAACGGTTTGGGAGCAGGTGACACTTCAGCAGTGTTTTATGATCACTTCATTCTCCAGTTGTGCCCCTGTCAAAATTTTTTTTTCTTTTGGAAATCACTAAAATGTCTTATGTATTACAAACAGTAAGTGCAGCAAGAACTGGAGTTACTGGATCTTTACTGACTGGAGGCAGTGAGAAGCAATGTATTTTTTTTTATTAAGGAAATGTATTATTGATAATAGAAGACATTTTGAAAGTAATGTTTAAGAAGCACAGCTATAACGATGCAGTTCCCCTGTTTGTATCTGATTTTAGTACAGGCCATTTTTGGTTCATTGCTGTTTTATTTTATCACAAAAATAGAAGCAACAGATACAAAGAAGCTTGGTGATTGTGGAAGTCCTTTTTCTTTTCAAAAGGAAGAAAACAGTAAAGCTGTCAAAGTATGTGGGTTTAATGGAAAGAAGATGGTTCAAAGGAGCCTATGAATAAATGGTAGTTACCTTGAATTACCAAATTGAAATCGTTGTTTTTTTTGTTTTTTTTTTTTTTTTTTTGGGCACACGGGCTTAGTTGCTCCGCGGCATGTGGGATCTTCCTGGAGCTGGGATTGAACCCGTGACCTCTGCATTGGCAGGCGGATTCTTAACCACTGCGCCACCTAGGAAGCCCGAAATCGTTGTTTTTATAAGCTTCTTAGATCATGAACTTTCAGATCCATGCATGATAGCGATCATATTTTTCACAGTACGGCATGCATATGATTTATGGCATTATTTTTAATAAATTTGTTCATTAGGAGTTTTTACTTTATCAGAATAATTTTTCAGAATAAGTCACATTAGTGATATTTGAAGACTAGAAATTTAGAAAAAGTTAAGTTTATAAGTAGATGATTAAAACAGAAGTCAGAATATTTGGAAGCAGACAAATATGAGGAGGAAGTTCTGTTGATCTTCATTGATGTTCACAGAGTTGTAGAACTCACCCCAGGCTGTCCAGAATTACAAAGGAGTTTGGATCTGGCTGTAAAGTGTGTGTAGTTGGTGGTGGTCGTGTTCCCCCCCTCTGATTTAACTTAATGATAGTGTTCTTTGGTCTCTTTTAAAGTTTACTTTAGATAGAGAAGTACCAAAGGCTGTGGGGGCCCATTGAGCCCAGAAATGTAGTAGAGTAGCATGGGAACCAGCTAGGCATTAAAAATGTAAGAGGTAATATACAAAGTGGAAAATTGGGAGTCAGCGCTGCATTTTAGTAATCAGGTTATAGGCACATTTATAGTTAGTTTCTTTGAAGCATGTTGTTTTATTTTAAAAATGAAAGAAAATGATATGAATAGCACTTTTATCAGCCTTTTCTTCGTGTTTATATTACATTCTTGTCAAGAGATTTATTTATAGCTTGTTTATGGGTGGCGTGTTTAATTCTTTAAATGTTTGGTGAGCATCTCATGTGCCAGATAGTGTCCTTTGTCTGTTGAAACTAAAGGAAAATGTGTCCTTTGGCTTGAAAATTCTTTTGACTACTGAAGGTTTTGTTTTTAAAGCTTAAATTTTGAATTAGTTGTAGGATTTTATGGAAGGAATTGAATTCTCCCATACAAACATAATTATAAAGTTTGTCAGTCTACCTTTATCATCTAAGGGCGATATAGTTTCCCAATGCAATTTCTGCCCCTCTCCCCCAAAAAGTTAAAATTTCATGGTTTTTATTAGCATGATATTTGGAATTTTAAAACTAAGAATTCATGCCCATTCCAGGGAAATGATTTGATTCACCAGGATGAGAAGGCTGTCTTAGAAATAAACCAAATTTCTCCATATTCCATTACAATTGTTTTCATAGGCATGATTATAAGACCTTAAATTCCAGGAAAATCTAAATTGCAGAGTCCATCATCTCCAAAGAATGCTTAGTCTATCTCCTTAATACTTTTTGACCTGTGAGCTAAGAACCATATTTTTCCTAGAAGCTGCAGTTTTTGAAACTATCTCCATCGGCAAGTTCTACCTAACATCTTAATTAAGGAGTTCTCCAAGCAGAGGTCTGCAGTTGTATTGCTTTCTCTTTGCCACTGTGGATTTTGCCACCGTGGATTTTGCCACCACTTAACTAAGTACTTCTCTTCTGAACTTTCATATTGATATTAAAGTATCAGATCCTGTTAGGTATCCTTACATATTATCACAAGAAATGATCAAACCTGTCCTTTTTTCCCCTAATTATGTGGTCAAATTGAGGGAGATGTGTAAGACTTACAGGTTACTTCTTTGCTTATTACCACCTACTTAATACCTCTTTTTTTCTTCCTTTTAGGTTGTTTGATGTGTGCACAGTGTCACGAACAGACAGAGAAACCAAACTAACATTAGTGTTTGAACATGTTGATCAAGACTTGACCACTTACTTGGATAAAGTTCCAGAGCCCGGAGTGCCCACTGAAACCATAAAGGTACTAAGAATCATCTCTCTGCCTGGTCAAATAGTCACACTGTTATTTAAACAATGGCACTCTTTCCTTATGAAAATTGCCAGAATTAGAGCCTTTGGAACGCAATATGTAGTTAAATGTATCTAGTATGACTAAGTGGGCTGTTTAAAGAATGGGGTATATTCTAGTTCACTAATTTTAGAGTTCAGTGGGAAAAACCCTTTAGTTCTAATACATATTAAAATTATTGGAAAATACCTATTTGTCCATTATGTGGCCCTAAGCTTGGAAAGTATAGTGTAGTAAATATAGCCAGCCTTTTTCTTATGGTTTGTGGACTCTTGAGGGTTATAATTTGAAACATCATCCATGAGTACATTGAATATTATAATTGTCTACTGACTGAGGACATACCTATGCTATGTAAATCTGAAGTATTGATTGCTAGGCCCTTCTTTCTCCGTTTTTTTCTCATTCATAAAACATTTATAGGAAGCCTGAGTGTCAGGTACCATCCCAAAACTCTTGGGATTCAAAGATGACTTAAGAGTCCTCAGAGGTCAGCAAGCTAGATACAATGTATTGACCAGAGGTCCTTCCTTACTTGAAGTCTAATGGGAAGAGCTACTTAAAAAGCTTTGTTGGTCTTACTTTGTTCTGCTTAATTGAACTTCCCAGTCGATCTTTTAGATCTATGCTTATCATGTGCAGGTTTTCATGAAGATCTGTTTGTTTTTGTGAATTAGGTGAAACAGATTCCTTACCTTACCTTTCATCATGTAGAAATGATCTCTAGAATTCAGCATCATTTTAGATAGGAGTTAGTAGCTGAAAATAGTTTATGTTTTGAAGAGTAAGAAATGTCTTAGTGATAGCTAGGAGGTGTTCCCAGATACTGATACATTTAGAACTTGATGTATTGAATAATTTGTTTCTTTGGTTTTAGACTAATAGAGCATTTATTTTCTCCCATCTGCCTTTGATAAAACAATATGGTGCTCAGGAATGATCTCATTGCTCTCTGAGCAGTTCAAGGACAGTAAGGCCCTTTAAACATAGGTATTCCTAATTACCTGTTTTTGGTGCTTTTCTATCTCTACATCCCTCTTTCCTCTCGAATTCTGTTGCAGTCCTGTGACTTCAGTTCTCTCCTTTATGAGTTTGTCCAAAATACCATATTCAGCATGCAGGGTGGAGCATGGCCCTGTTTTGTGTACTCTGCTTTCTGGCCAAGTTGGTCTAATCCCCATCCCCTTAGCGTGGCTCGTAATTTCCTGCTTCTGTGGCCTTCCTTCTCATTGCCATTTCTTTGCTCACCTCACCAATAACTATCTGCTTACATTTTTCAAGGCTCACTCCAGATATCATTTGACCAACCTTTACAGCTGGATGTAATCTCATTTGTCTTACAGCACTTGTTCTACATCTCTCTCCCTCTTTATCATATTTGCTACATTTAATTGTGATTATTTGTGTCCCTATCTTACCTATTCATTCATCTTTGTGCCCTGACAGTCCCTGCTCAGTGATTTATACACATAGGTACTCAATAAATAAGACACATTGCCAACCTTTCTTCAGATATAATTAATTGAAAATTATTTTTTAAATGACTTCCAACAGCTTAAACATAGACTGTCCAAATAAGCATTGGCTTCTTCTGATCGAAGTTCAAAAATTTCATTTGGGGGAGGTCATTTTTTTAAGCACCGAGACAAGGTAACCATATATTTACATCCTACGTTGCCACCTACATAGATCTTTCAAGCTTCACATTAAATTCTCCTAGGATGTTAGAGGCTGCTGAGTGGAATCATTTGCAAAAGTTTGTGTGGTTAAAATGACTGATAAACCAGAGCGATGTGCTTCAGTTAAGGCTTGAGCAGGCAAGAGTAGAAAATGAAGTGGGATGGGGGAAACTCCCAAGGGCTGGGCATGGAGAGGTAAGCAGGATTCAATGAGGAACAGGCGGAAAGGCAGTCACTAAGGTGAGGGCAAAGAGGGGAGTGGGCGGGTGGCCAAGCCAGACTGGGGAGCGGGGAATGGGTGCTTGTCAACAGAAGCTTTTGACCAGGTAACTTGTTAAAAGTATTTCTGAGGTCTTCATCTACCCAGGGAAAGGGAGTGTCATTTCATTCTGTGTGGAAGTTCTCCTGGAGGCCTTTCAGTGTCTTCAGCCATCAGGGGCAGCACCCCCACAGAGGTGGAGGTGGGTGCAAGGGCTGTGGTTATTTAAGGTTTGTAGTTAATGGTGTATTGATGTTTTCATAATATGAAACTATGGTCGACTGAAATATGTCAGGCAGTTAATTTGTATGTTAATGGCTAATTGAACATCTTTTGCTAATGTAAAAGCTAGTCACAAGACCCTTTTCTTCTTCATGCTTAATTTCTTTTTAATTGAGTAGTTGATTTGCAGTGTTGTGTTAGTTTCTGGTGTACAGCAAAGTGATACAGCTATATATATATATATATATATATATATATATATATATATATATATATATATTCTTTTTCAGATTCTTTCCCATTATAGTTTATTACAAGATAATTGAATATAGTTCCCTGTACTATACAGTAGGGCCTTGTTGTTTATTTTATATATAGTAGTTTGTATCTGCTAATCCCAAACCTAATTTATTCCCTCCACCCCTTTCCCCTTTGGTAACCATAAGTTTTCTATGTCTGTGAGCCTGTTTCTGTTTTGTAAATAAGTTCATTAGTATCATTTTCTTCTAGATTCCACATATAAGTGATATCATGTGATATGTGTCTTTGTCTGTCTGACTTACTTCACTTAGTATGATAATCTCTAGGTCCATCCATGTTGCTGCAAATGGCAGTATTTCATTCTTTTTTATGGCTGAGTAATATTCCGTTGTATATATATACCACATCTTTATCCATTCATCTGTTGATGGACATTTAGGTTGCTTCCATGACCTGGCTATTGTAAATAGTGCTGCTGTGAACACTGGGGTGCATGTATCTTTTCAGATTAGAGTTTTCTCCAGGTATGTGCTCATTCATCCTTAATTTTTAAAAATTTTCTGAACTGTGCTGATCTACTTTTCTTCCTTATTAAGAATATACGGTTTTTTTGTTTTTCTTTTTTTCAGAATTTGAGTGTTTGAGATTCTTTAAGGTCATTACTGAAAACATGAGTAATCATTTAAAAGCACTATAATACTATTAAATGGATAGTTTTAAGCTGAATATATGATTGACATAAATTTATTTTTAATGAACACTTTTATCTTTTGTTTCTAAGTTGGTATCTTTTTAAGCACTGATATGCAGGGTAAACAGCTGCTCAATAGGAAATTCCAGCTAGTTGAGATTCTGGTTGATTGAATTTTTCAAGCATGCAGCCAGAGAACAGAAATATTTTGTTGTTGTATAGCTCATTTATGAGAAGTCTCAATAACTATATTAAGGAAATATTGTTATTATGAGGAACCTATTGGGCACATGGATTGGATTCTTTATACAGAATGCTTTGTCCTAATAAGAGTTTTTCTGAATATACTTGTACAAACATTAATTGAATATTTACAGGGCAAGTTCTGTGCTAGGCACTTTGAGAACTCAAAACTGCATGAGTCATGAATCTGTGCTTGGGGACCTTAGAACATAAGAGCACACAGAAGCATGTGGGACACTTCTCTGTGGTTAAGTAGTTTTAGCTGGTGTTTTCAAGTTAAAAAAAAACCCACTTATTTATGAATAAACACAATCTGTAGCTGATTCTTTGCATTATGGTACCAAAATATTTTCTAAAATTTTCTTCAGAATCATAAATATTATTATTGACATTGTCTTGTATATAGCAGAACATGCCGTGTTGCCAAATAGACAAATAGGTAAAATATTTTAACGTGAAATAGGTGTAAAACAGAAAATGAAGGAAAGAACTCATATTAAGATGGTTTAGGCTGTGGGAATTTTCCTCCACCACCTATCCCCCACTGTGTTTTCTGTGTCACTGTTTACCTGTTAGTCCACCTCAATTCAGCATATTCGAGTGCACATTCTAGACATAAATTGCATTAGGTGAGCTGTACTTGGGTAAAACTGGGATGCTGCATGGTCTCTGGCTGACTATTGCAGAGATAAAATCTTTCTGTTCAGTACCATTTTCATCAACCTGTTTGTTAAAAAAAAAGAGCCCACGAGGGCTTCCCTGGTGGTCCAGTGATTAAGACTCTGCATTTCCACTGCAGGGGGTGCGGGTTGGATCTCTGGTCCGGGAAGTTCTGCATACCACACAGTGTGGCCAAAAAAAAAAAAGAAAAGAAACAAAGAGTTTTTGATGGACTTCTTTTCCCAGCTTGCATATATCACATAACAATTTTTAAATATAATTTTTAAATGCATTTAAATACCATTTGCTTTTAAAAGTAAAAAAGGCAGAAAACCATCCCGGAAGCCCTAAGTATTTGTGAAGGTTGATAATTGGGTGAACTCATTAGGGGAAATCCTGTCATTATCATATGGTCTGGACAGAAAATTGTCATTGAGAGGCTGATGAGAATAAAATCATAGGTGGTTCTTTCCAACGTTTTAAAATACATCTATTCTAAAAATAAATACATTTTTACATCGTATTCATACTTCATTTTGAGGTTTCATCACATTCTTTAATCTCTTTTCTTGATGTCCTGAGATATATTCATTCATGTTTATGGTGATACTTGCATAAAGAAACCTCTTGACTGCTATGCTGCGACAGCAACAAATACCCAAACTTTGCCTCGTAGGCTTATCGTTGCCGTATCTTGCTTTCCTAGTTCTAGTTCATGTTATTTTTTGATGTGCTTAATTGTGGAGGAATTCATTGCCATCTGTTTAATTTTTTTTAATATTTATTTATTTATTTATTTATTTATTTATTTATTTATTTATTGGCTGCATTGGGTCTTCATTACTGCACACGGGCTTTTTTCTAGTTGTGGTGAGCAAGGGCTACTCTTCGTTGCCGTGCGCGGGCTCTCATTGCGGTGGCTTCTGTTGTTTGGGAGCATGGGCTCTAGGCATGCAGGCTTCAGTAGTTGTGGCTCGCGGGCTCTAGAGCACAGGCTCAGTAGTTGTGGCACATGGGCTTAGTTGCTCCGAGGCATGTGGGATCTTCCTGGCCCAGGGCTCAAACCCATGTCCCGGGCATTGGCAGGCAGATTTTTAACCACTGCGCCACCAGGGAAGCCCCATCTGTTTAATTTTAAGTTGATCATTTGAGATTCGACCTTGTCTTCTTAGACTGCCACGCTTAAACTTATGAGGCAATAATTGACGCCTTATGATTGTCTTTATTTTTTTCTTTGGGGGTTCATAATACATTTTAAGTACCTGTGTTTATGTAGCACTTTTCATTTATGGGGACTTCATGAGAAAAAAAAAAAGGGCTTCTAGATTGTTAGGTTTTCTTTTTCATGTCTTTATCTGCCACCTTATGAGAGAGGATCAGAAAGAACTGTAAACAAATTCCCTCACCTCGTTCCTTAGTCATGTGTAAATGCTACCCAGAAAAAGAACTATATGGCAGGATATATATATGGGGAGAGACTCCTGTGTAAAATCTTGTGCTTTACATACTTTCAAAATGTAATGCCCTCTTTTACTAAACTATCATTTGGTACTCAGCCTTCTCTCTCTAGTACATTCTCTCTCCTAGTATATGACCTGGCTTCTCCACTATCTTTTAAACTCTTTGAGAACCTAGTATCATTCTTTGGACATTTTGTACATGTAACATGTTTTTCACAAGTAGAAATTCAAAGGCACTGAAAGCTCACAGAGAACACCAGCTGCCTCTCCAAAGCAGAACACAGTTCTTTCAGCTCAAGACCACATGGCCTCTTTGGATGACTCAGTCTTGGAATAAAAATTATATTTTATTTGCGTATCTCTATGACAAATGAATTATGTATGGCTTGAGAAGGCTGAAAGACATCAAGGTTTATGTGTCTGTGTGGGTCATTCTCTCTGTGAATTAGATTTCATTTTATCTTTGATTGAATGTTTCTTAGAGATCTCGGCTGGTTGTAACATTTTCAGTAGGAGATAAAATGTACTATTAAGTTTATTTTACAAAACCCAGACTTCAGAGACTGACACACACTCTTAATAGCACCTGTTTTCTGCCTCTGGGAAAGCTCTGTTTTCATGAATAATATCTGCTTGCAGTAAACAGTGGCTCTGGTGTCAGGATGGGATGCCCAGGGCTGATTCATCTTTCTCCATCTGACATAATGCAAAGTGACTGCCTGGTCCCTGGATTCAGATGAGGAAAGCCTCCCAGAGCCTTCTCTCCTCTCACCCCTAAAGGAATCAAGCCATGGCCCCTCTCAGCTCCTGGTGGTCTCCACTTTGCCTGAATTATGAGCAGGTGATTTGTCTCATCTTTGCAGGACACAGAGCAAATTAACATGAAAATATCGCTTCCCAGAAAACAAGGCAGGCTTGAATGCCCAGTCGCTGCCGGTCATTAGCCATCTGCCACCGACACTCATACTCTGTTTATCACATTTGAAATTCAGAGCAGATGTTGCATAATAAAGTAATCCCAAAAACAAGACAAGAAATTCAAAGAACAAATACTTCACAATAATGATAAGGATCCTGGAAGGACATTTTTTTCAATCTAATATCAAGGGTGGACTTAACTGAATAGACCATGTTTTTTAAAACACATACAGGCACATGCACACACATCTCTTCTGGTGTTTAATGCAAACTGCTTTTTGTAGTCACATGAAATAATTTTTGAAGAAAGTGCGTTTGTGAAAGATGCCTGAGAAGACTGTTTAATAAGATTAATTGTAATAAGCAAAGTAGAATGTTGTAATAACACTAGTTGTGGTGCAAAGGACCTCCTAGGTCAGTCATGCCCGTGTTGGTTTTTAGTCTAGGATGGGCCTCAACTTACAGCAATTTTACTTAAAAATAGTTCACTCCTGTAGTACAGTTGGATCTCTCAGGGTTTGTAGGTAGCCAGTGGTTGCCCAGACAGCTTATTTTCTTCTTGGCACTCAAGATCTTTGTATCCCCTCTACCCTTTGCCTCCCCTGCCTCCTTCCCTGCCCCTCATTGTCCCCCGACCCCCAACCATCATCACCCCCCCACCCACTGCCCCCGCTCCCCAGTACACACACACACACACACACACACACACTCTCTCTCTCACACACACACACACACACACACACTCACACACACACTCCCACACACACACTCACATACACACACTCCCACACACACTCACACACATACACTCACACACACACCACACACACACTCACACACACACTCACACACATACACTCACACACACACACCACACACACACACTCACACACACACTCACACACACTCACACTCACACACACACACACTCACACACACACACACACACACACACACTCTCTCTCACACACACACACACACACACTCACACACACACACTCACATACACACACTCACACACACACTCACATACACTCACACACACACACCACACACACATTCACACACACACTCACACACACACACTCACACACACACACACACACACACACACACACACACACACACACTCTCTTAGCTTCCCCAGGCTCTGTATAGCTCTGCCCCAGCTTTCTCCTCAGCCCCTGGCTTTGGGCTCTCTCCAACCAGAGTCTTAAGAGTCTTTCATGTAAGTTTCACTACCCTTCCACATTAATGTAACATTTTATAGGATTGGTTGTTGTAATGTGTTACCTAAGCAGCCTGTGCACATTCTAAACCCTTATTATGCCTTATAAAAAGCACGTCATTCATGGCACAATAACAATTGTGCTTGGAGGCATTCTGCTTTTTAAAACTCAGGCCTCTGAACTTTCATCAGGAATGTAACCTGTGTCATAGTTTTCCTCTGTGGAAAATCAGCTTGGAATGTAGTCTTCTGACTCAAAAGAAAGGCTTTCTCCACACAAGCCACACCCTTGCCCGCACCCTTACCTGTGTACGTGCCCGCTGCCATTCCCCCACCCCAACACACACACAGAATTTGGGGGCATTTTTAGAAACCAGGAGCATCAGCCATAATGCGAAGCAAAAGTTAGGCAGCCAGCCTGGGTGTTGCTAGAGGGTTCAATCAGAGTGGCCCCAGCGATTGGCCGTCATCAGCCCTAATAGGAGAGGCGGAAGGAAGTGAGTCAGCACTGAGTTTACCTCACATGTAGGGGGAAATGTAGGGTGAGTGAGCTACATCTGTGGTAACTTTTAGTAACTCTTCAGGGAGAACATTGTAGATAATCTAGATTTTGATAACTCTCCCAGAAACAAATCCTTAAGCAATTTCCCAAGCCCTTGTAGTACCTGAAAATATTGGAGAAGGAGGACAGAATTATGCAAATACATGATTATCTAAAAGTATGTAGTAACAAACTATAAGAGTTATTTAGTGGTTGGTTGGTTTTTTTTTTTCCCGTAACAGGAAATATGGGTTTAGAAAAAAAAAAAAAAAACTAGTGTCTTTCTAAAGGTACTGTAAGACTGACTCACTAAAATAAATACTGACTCACTAAAGTAAACAAGTGACACTTTGATCAAGCTAATAATAGGTAAGTTGGAATCTCTTTAGAAAGTGCTTCCTTACCTTGGGCATTAAATGTGTTTATAGAGCCCACGAAAAAGTTGCAGGAGGTCTATACACTGTGTATATCACCATGGTGACAGATGGCAGAGTGATGCTCTACATAGAAGAGGGGATATTCCTCACCCCAGTTTAGTGTGTGCCTAAGCTCCCTAGTTACAATTTCTTTCCTGGCTCTCTTCCTCTAACTGTTAGAAGATCCAGAGCTTCACCTTCATCCCTCTTCTCTTTCCTGTCTACGCTTTCTGACCAGGTGATGCCGTTCAGTCCCGAAACTTCAGGTATCATTATTCTCCAGCCTGACCTCCCCGCCTTGCTCTAAATGCATTATAGTTGACCAGCCATTTGATATCTCACCACCAAAACATTGCCCAAGAATCTTCTCCCCAGCTCAGGCCGTCCCCATCTATCCAGTTGTTTGAGCCCCAAACCTGAGAATCCTTCTAGGTTTCTTTCTTTCTTTCCTTCACAATCTTCATCTAATCCCTTAGCAAGTACTTTTGGTTTCATCCTCTAAGGATAACCCCAACCCGGCTGCTTCTCAATATCTTTGTTGCTAAAGCTCTAGTCCAACCCATCAAACTAGCTTCCTAACTCAATATGCTGCTTCCACTCCAGCCCCTTTGTAGATCACCCTCTGTACAACAACCAGAGGCACCTTATTAAAGCATAAATAAAAGTATTACTCCCCTGCTGAAAACTTTTCTCCAGTAGTTTTCTATGACCTGTAGAATAAAATCAAAAGTCCTGCACGATCTAGTGCTCTTCCTTTCTACCTGCCCGCTCCCACCCCCCGAACTCTGATCTTCCTCTTCCCTTTTGGTTCACTATCCTTCAGCCACGCCTGCCTTTTTTCTTTTCTTCCAACATGCTTCCAGCTCAGTGTGGGTACTTATTGTTCACTCTGTTTGGAATGTTCCATGCCCCTCCCTCCCAAGCCCCACAATAGGGTGCCTATTTCTAACCATTCTAATCCCAGCTCATGCCGTATCCTAATGACTCCTTCTCTGACCACCTCACCTACCACTCCACATCTACATACAGTCTACTGCGTTACACCATGTTGTCCCATTTTATCTTCTTTACAACACTTAGCTGAAGTGATCTCATTTGTTTTTTTATGTTTGTGTTTATCTTTCCCAACTAGAAGGTAAGAGCTTTGAAGTCTGGACTCTAGTTTATTGCACTATGCCCTGTACTGTCTGGAATATATAGAGGACCCTCATAAACATGTGTTGGTAACTATATGTTGATGCCTACATTTGAGAGTTAATTAGAGGGTTGATTACGTAAGCACCTACTTTCCCATTGTACAAGTGAGGAAGTTGTACTTTTTCAGGGATAGATTTGTATATATTTATATATATTTACTTTTCTATTATATATGCATATACATATATAATAGAATAATATATGTATGCATATACATGTATATAATAGAAAAATAAGCTGAGAATATGCCATATCTCAACACATCTACTTGGTTCTTTCTTCACAGTGGGCAGGGACACTGTGGGATTATCCGTATTGCTTGATTGGTTTGGCTTAGATAGTCTAAAACCAATAACCGATCTCCACTAGAACTATAGGGCATTTTCTCCTTTAATATTATACTGACTTAACTAAACTCCAGAAATTGTTCTCTTTTCAATGTTGGACTCTGCTAAGTGTGTTTTATACTAAGGATGGGAAACTGAGTCCAGTGAAGCGATTGATTGATGCTGTGAGTCTTAGAGCCCATTCTCATTTCTCAGGGGTGTACAGCTAAAAGATAATTTGGTGGTGACTTTTTTTTTTATTTAAAGCTTAATTTCCACATGTCCACTGTTGTGTGCAAAGTTCTTTCTCATCCCCACCATGAGAAGTAGCAGCTTCAAAGAGTTGTTACTTTAAAAAACCTAATTGGAAATACTCTCCTATATTTATTCATTTGGATTTTTATCATTCTTATCCAGAAATTTCAGATACCCATGTGATTGTGTAGTTTGGAAGTTAAGAAAGCACATTCTCCTAGAGCGGTTGCTAATGATTTGCAGTTGCTAATGATTTGCCGTCACTAATTTTTAAATTAGTGAAAAGCATCTAGGGAAAGTATCCACCAGTTATCTAAGATTGTAACTTCTTCCTCATTCCTAAGCAAGGTGGAAAGTCTTAATCAATAGTTTCATTGCAGTTAAAATCATTGTTAGTTCTATCAAATATTTGTTGAAATGAATAAGCACTTTCACAAACAGTTGTGCAGTGAAGCTTGTAATGAAAACCCCATAATGGTAGTCATGAGAATCGATTATCTCCAGCAAATGAAATATTGTTGCAGATATTTTCATTCTGCTCTTCCTCTTTCTCATCATCACTATTTAGAGCAAAATTCTCCAAAAAAGATTGACTCCAGTGGAAAAATCAAATGAGGAGAGTTTGACCTGAATTTGGATTTATGTATCTAAATCAGTACCTTGATGCAATTACCTGGACACTCTGACTCCTGATGTCTTAGGAAGTAAAAGAGAATTCCATGAATATTAGAAATGACCAAGTATAAATCTAATCTTTAAAAACTCTAGCTACTACCATATGATGGAAGCCTAATTTGGATGCCTGGAAAATAGACTAAGCCCAACTAATTTTGCAGAAGTGAGTTTCCATCTAATAAGGGGTTAATGAAGCTAAGTTAAACATAATGCTCTTTCTCCAGGTGTGGTCAATGAATCACCTGTGTAATCACCGCCTGGGGTGCTCATTTAAATCCACAGCCTTGCCCTAAACATAATTTCAGGAGGGAGTTTCCAATAAGTACCCTCTGCTGATGCTGATAGACACTACTGTTTAAGAAACACTCTCTTACAGTTTGACATATGACCCTACTTGGAAATGGAAAATGTTTGAGATGATTCAAACCTCTGGAATATTTGCTTGTCTGTGCATACATGGCCCCAGCCATTCAGAGGACTCTAATCTAAGCCCAGGTGAATCAGGTGTGGTGTTTTAACTACAGTTGTCCATATATATTGAATACTTGATTAAAAGCACTAATTTTTATTCCTTAAGACAGTCTATTGGAAAATGCTAACTCATTAATATAAATTAAAGAGAAGATGCTTAGGAGCATGAGAATTCTAACTAGAAATTCTTAAGCCTCCCAGAAAGCTACTCTTTTGAAAAAAAAAGTGTTCATGACATCATGATTTGACCTTTGAAAGATGCTTTTTGTTTCATTTCACTTAATGTTCTCACAGTTCTCTGTGGTCCTAAATTAGTAAACCATTACCAGACTTGCAAATGTAACTGATCAGAATTCCTAACCCTGTTTTATTGATGAGCAGCCAAAGCCATATGAAAGTTAAGTGGATCATAGGTGTAGATTTTTAGCACTGACACTGACGTGGCCAGAGTGTTCAGGTACTTATTTTGAGTACTCACTCATGTATTAAAAGATGTGAGTGCTCAGAATTTCTTCCACTTGTGGTTCTAAGCCTTTAACAAATATAAGCTAGTAGCTTTGTTGCTTTTTATATTTACCATTGCTCTCTGCTGTCCCTGACCATACTTGTTCATTTTTCCTTTCTTGGACAAAACCAAAGAAATATTTATCATTCTACTCTAGTATAGTCACACCACTTTTAGATTGGAAAGCTAAAATAGAACATAGCAGGAAATTGGGGACCACAGGGCATAGGAGGTTTCACTCTGAATTAAGTTTAGGAACTGCAACATTAAAGGTTTAAGCCTACACTGAACCATCAGATAATGATTGATCGGAAACAGATATCCTTAATTGAAGTTGTTCTGTGAATATGTGTAGTTCTATGAATATGTTGAATATGTTGGAACACTTACTGAACACTTAACGTTTTAATTTCACTAATAGATCATATTTTATTGTTTACATCTGGGACTCACCATCACCCATAGCTGAAGACCTGAAGTGTTTACTGAGAAAAAAGTAGTATAAAAGCTGTACGTGAAGGAGGGCCCTACTTCCCCCCATCCTTTCCCTCTGTAAAAATATAGTCTGCGTCAGAAGGATGGGGGTACGAGAAGAGGGAAGACATAGGTTTGTAGTAGCAAGAGAAGAATTGATTCCGTGGGTTCCAGGGAAAAAGGAGAGATGTATGTACCCTCAATAAAGACCCCTAAAAGTTAGCTCTTTTAAAAGTACGTGATGCTGAGTGTAGATATCTGAAACATTACATTAGTAACTGTTGTTTCCCCCGTTATGATTCTTACTCTAGTCATAGCAGTTTATCTTATAGTCCTTTAGTGTTTCAACCAGTTATTAGAGATGGCTTGATTCATGTCTTCAGTGTAAAACTACATGAATCCAAATAAATGAAAATCAAGGACATAACTATTCGTTTTGTCTTTGGCATCATCTATTCTAAATGTTGCCATTGTAGTAACAGCCCTTGATATGTCATTGCCATAAGATCTTGATTAAAAAACAAGAGTTGGGAAGAAAGTAAAATATAAATTACGTTAGAATGAATTAAGAAAAGAGTTGCATTTTGGTGTCCTCCCAATCTCAGGGAGATTTATGAAAGCATCACACAGCAAGAGAAAGGCCTTCTTTCCTTTTCTGTTTCAACTCCATCACTTTCGCCACCAGTTTCACAGGACTTCTTACTTTATTTATCACCAAGTTCCATAATTAACATATGGTTCATGTTATTGATTTCTCAGGTTTCAAAGTAAAATAAATTGAGCTTTCTTCCACATTTAGAATATACAGTTTTTTTAAGGAACTCTAAACAAAGACATGCATTATTTGTAAGTTAGAGAGCAGCTGCCAGAAAACAGAAAATTAGGAATGGAGTCATGGGTGAAATAATGGAGATACTGTTCAGAGGTAACCCTTTGTACAGCAGGAAATTTTCCTTAGAAAAGAGACAGCTGAGTTTGCTTGTAAATTTTGCTAGAAACAGGCCTGATTTAGTAACATTTAGTGCTGGTTAGGAGGCTGAAGACAGCATTTCAGCTTTGGATACCGAGCAAGTGCTCTCTTTTGTGGTTTTGTATAAAGTCTAAACACTTTATAGTTTTAAAAGCTGTGTTGTAGATGAGGGGGGTGCCGCTATTAATTTTTTTAATGAATAGAGTAATATATGAAATGTCAGATCTGAGAGTAGAGCAGGGTTTTCTAAGCATAAAACAGTAGAAATTATCACAAAGGAAACAATTCATGGATTAGACCATAAAAATTTTAAACTTAAAATATTGCAAATAGAACTAAAAGGCAAATAAAATATTTGCCAAAAATACAGCAGAGCTTTAATATCCTTAACATATAAAAAGCCCTTAGAAACCAATAAGAAAAAGAAAATTACCTAATTTAGATATGAATAAAGAAGCATGAACAAATTCACAAAGAAATACATATACACAGAATGGCTAGTAGATAGGTAGGGGAAGTATTCCACTGTGCAAATAATCAGTGAAATGTGCATTAAAATCAGAATGTATCATGACAGGAGATAAACGAATTATGAAAATACATTTTAACAGAATGATTTTTCAAAAAGACTCATTTTTGAAGAATTGCCTAAAGAAAGATAAAATTCAAACTGTATATATAATACAGTCCCAATTTTGAAATTGTTTCAAATACACATGTAGAGAAGGAAATATGCTAAAATACTAAGTGTATATCTTTGTTAAGGTATTATGGGTTGTTAATGTATAAATGAGCGTGTACATTAAAGCCATATGAAATTGTCGGTAGTTGACTGATTCAACCTAATATTTTTATAATCTGACAAAAGGGTGTTATAACATATTTTAGTGTGGAATGCCTTCTATTATAGAAAAGTTAAAGTTCTTATATCCAAATCTTTTCTTGAGCCCAACATAAGAATTAGTAACATAATATCATGTCGTTTGTTGTTAGGCAACACAATAGGACAGATTTTGTAAAATAACGTGTGTACATTAAAAACATTTAGTATGTGTTTATTGATACTGATGATATGGTTAAAAGGGCAAATGTTGAAAGACTGGAAAAAAATCATGTGATTGGTTTTCTCCTAAGACTTACTGACACCATTGTTAGTATCTCCTTTAATCTTATCAGCATTTTACCATTAAGTAATATAAATGGGCAATGAAGGAATTTCACTTTATTGTAAATGGAAGCAACTGCTGGTGAGTAGTAAACTTTTAAATTAATGTCTGCATGTAAAATAAAGTTACAAGCCTGTTTTTACTACAGTGGCAGGTAGTGGTGTGGGTTTCTTTAATGATCTTTAGGTTTTCAGTATTTTTTACATGAAATCAACTTTCAGTCCTCTTGTTAAAATGAGCTCATAACACTTACAGTATATAGTTCAGCAAAGGCTTTGTAGGACTATGCATTATTCTGTGCCTGCTAAAAAAGGAACATTTCTTTTCAAATCCTGGATCAGCCTCTACAGGAAGATTGCCCACAAACTGAATAGATAAGATGTTGTGAATGCAGAATTAGTTTATTGAAAGACTGTCAGATGTCTTTCCAATTTTTCCCGAAGTAAATTATTTAATTTGAGACTCAAAATGCTAACAGCGACCTTGATAACATGCACTTGCCCTTATAATATCGTGAATAACTCCACTATCCACTCAAAGACAACCTACATTTCTTTCAAAATTAAAAGGAGAACGTGATGCCAAACAAAGGGAATTTGAATATATGTTTATTATTATTATTTTTTAACCTCCCCTTAGTCTATTGTCTCTTCCCACTGTGGCCTTTTGAACTTACGAAGGTGAAAATCCATGGAAAATGATAGTAAATGAAAACCGTTGAAGATACATCGTTTATAGAAAGATGAATACCCGCAGCTTTGTTGGTCCCCTTGTTGGGTTTAGAAAACTACATCACCAAACACATTCAAAATATTGAATAGCTTGTATCCCAGACTGCATCCTCGGTACAGCAGGTAAAATTGCTGTGTTCCGGCTTAGCCCTGTGAGCCCCTAAGCAGATACTCTTAAGGTGGACACAGCAGCAGCTCTTGATGATAACCTAAAGTATTGGGTAGGAGAGAGTTCCATTTCACTTGGAGAGAGACCACTGAGCTTTCTTTCCTCTAGCCAAAATAACAAAGTCCTAGCCTCTGGTGATTGATGAGCATGTTGCCAGGGGAAATGGACTGGAAAATCATTCCCTTGTCTTTTACTTGCCACAGGAAATCCATAACAGAGAGCTCTATTCTTCTTGTTCTGATAAGAGGCCCAACGAAGCATCAAGAAGGGCCTGAAGCCTGGAAATATGTTATATCCAGCTGCTTGCGAGGTTGCCTTTTAAAATACGACTTATAGTTCCCTAACTCACAAATCGAACATGTGTGCAGTTGATAGCCTTTCACAAGTCGTGCAGCTTTTTGAGCATTACAATGTGGCATTTGAGCTGAGAGAGGCTATTTTAATAAGTACAGGTATCCAATCTAAAACTATGCATTTCAAAGTGTATCTGTGCAATCAGATTCCATATGTAGCAGTCTTTTACTCCATCTGGCATTGCTAAATTGGATATTTATAGGCTGGAAAACCCTGGTAGCTCAGAAATGAAAGCTCGGGCTAAGTTCGTAAATGCAAATAATATTTTAACTCACGAGAAACACTGTGAGAAGCACCCCCCCACCCCCACCCCCACCCCCAGCACACCTCCTGCCCTTCATGGGTAAGACTGCAGAGCTGCCACGGAAGCTGTGGGCATCACACTGCAAGTTCAGGATTTCACATGCACATGTCTTCGGGAATACCTGCAGAGTCAAGTTTGAGATGTTCAAATTCAGACCGTGCAGTTGTCACGTGAGAAGGAATATCTGAATTTGTTTGGAATTCCTGTTTATTAAGGTTTCCACATTGGTCTTGGCAAAAAGGACCTATTATTTACACAGTAGGTTCTCAGCACTCTTTGGATTTGGTGTGTTTGGATTTTCCTTAAAATACTACTTTGTTATCAGAAAGCAGGAGTCCTTAAAGACTGTATTGGCAGTGAACACTGAGAAAAGGTTCAGGTAGCCTTATATAGTATATTTTGGAAATGTGTTTGTTTAAGAGATTAGAGTTTCCACTTCCATGGCTTCTTCCTTTGTGTTTTTTCTAGGCCTGCATTCCAATTCTGAGTTAGAAATGTTTTAAACTTTCCTAAATTATATTTATAGAAATAACAGCCCATCCACTGAAGTTATTCCCAGAGCCTTTATCTGCTAGCGGTGAGCATGTGAGCTGTTTTATTCTTTCTCTCTGGTCTTAAGCTTCTTGCCCAAACGACTTCGAGAATTTTGTTCATTCCGTTTGTTGGTGGAAAGATAGATGCCAAAGAATGACCATCCTGAGGCCATCAATCTACTGCTGGCTTTGAAAAGTCCTCTTGGAAGTGGAAGCACATGTCCTTTCTCCCCAGCGCCAACCTGGTAACACTGCAGGTTACTTCCCACCCTGCAGACGAGGTCTGTTGAACTTAGACCAAAACCTCTACATTGTTCATTTGCTGAGTGTTCCTTATGTTCTCAGAAACTGGCTACATCGTCACATCAGTTAGTACACTATAAAACTTGGAAGAGAAAGTGAATTGAACAGATTCTTGTTTTTATGAGAGCATCCACTACTTCAGAGCACCCAAATTTCACTTCATGCCATGCCCAGACACAAAATTGAGGCACCTCTTTGTTGTGCCTTTGTGCCATGCCCTCAGGGCTTCCAAATTTATTGTAAAACGCTTACCAGTGTAATTTTCCCATCGTAGCTTTCCATCTTTCTCCTTAAACTTGACTTTTGAGTCATACACAACACACAGGTGAAGTTTCTGCTTGCTCCTCGCCCCCCACTTTAAAAGTTTATATGCCTTTATGTGTTCTTCTGAGCCAAAATCAGCAGGGCATGATCTGTAACAGAGCCACCATTTTAAGTGCCCACCAGCTGAGTTTGATTCCCGATTATGTAAAGAGGAGAAAGCGGGTCTTGCCAAGATTGGGGCAGATTCCCCAACCTCGCAGAACGTTGCGGACAATTAACGGGCTTGAACTCGAGATGCTTTTGTGTGTGTGCTTGTATGTGTGAGAAGGAGTGAAAAAGATACCCCATGCATAGACTTTTTTAACTGGGCAGCCCCATGGTAGTTCGCTAGAGGCGAGATGTACCCCGTTGGCTCCTAGGCCTTCCTGGAAGCCGCCTGCTGGAAAAGCTTCCTTGGAGATGAATCTTGCATGGCTTCCTTTGGCCTGAATGATGTTCCTGCCAGGGCTTATACCTGAGGAGGCCTTGGAAGAGGAAAACTTCTTATACCCAAAGCACTGTGGAGGTTGGAATCCTGCCGTTCACCACTCGGGAAAATAAACCGGCGTGTGAACTCCCAGCAAACGCTACCTCCTTGGTTTGAAGCGGTTTGTGCAGCATTTTCTTCCTGGTTTGTACGCCCCACATTGTTTCGGCCCCTCTCATCACTGACCAGCTGGCTCGTTGGTGAATAGAGCTGTGGGCCCCTCGCCACGTTTCATGTGAGGTCTTGGCTGGGTGGCAAACGGGCAGCCTGTAGCCAGTGTCAGCAATTCAGGAGGAATTGGCACAGCAGTGTCCCCATTAATTTCTGCTTGTCACATACTGTCATGCAAGTTACACCAGAGAGGAAATGACCGTTAAAAAAAAAAAAGGTACCCTTGTGGCGCTGGGTGCCCTCCAGACGTTCCCCGAGGTTAAACAAGTGGATACAATTAGCTCTACACAGACAGCTGCGGGGAAGCGAACGCCTAGACGTGGGCCCCCACAGCCGTGTGTCTTTCCTGTTCGCAAGGAGTGTCAGCTATCAGCATCTGCCGTGTTTTAACCCTTCAAAGGGGCCGGTGAATTAAGGGGGGCTCTCATTCCACGGTCTGCTGATCATTGTCGGTCACGATGCTTCGGGAAGTCACCACCGTGCTGCTGCCTCGGTGGCAGGTTTTGTCCTTTGGGGAGTGTTTGTTTTTGTATTTTTATGTTTTTGCTGGGGGCACAGAGGATGTGGGGAAACTGGCTCTTTAATCGTTGGTAATTTACTGCCACAGGGAAGGGGACTGAAGTGGCAATAAACTCTTCTTCAGTTCAAACTGAAGTCGTTAAAATCGGTGGGCTCCAGCCGTCTTCCATTTCCAAAGAGACCCATCTCGCTGACTGAGTTTTGTCCATCTGTCTTCGCTGAGAGCGATGGCGGCTTTTAGAGCACAAGCAAGAGCTTTGGGAAGTGAGAACCAGTTTTAGAGGAGGAAGGCGGTCCAGGATGAGAAAAGACACTCTAAAATAAAGTAGAGGCTTCCAAAAACTGTTGTTTTATTTTTTAAAGATTGAAATGATAAAGCTGCTGTTATCCAGAGTCCTGACTAACTTTTGTAAGCACATACTGTGCTTTGAGGTAGATTTGTCTGGTGGAAATCTGATTGCCAGCACGAAGGGATGGGTGAATGAGGCAGTCCCATGTGAAAATTCGCTTGTTGAAATGTACTCGTTTGAACTCATCCTTAAAATGGGAGGAAAAAAAAAAAGAGACTGGGTAATTACAATGTTTTGACCCCCACAGGTATTGGGTTCATATTTGTGTACTTAAAACGTTATTTTCTGAAAATATATCAGTTTTCTTGGGGCCATGAGTGTTTATTTCTCTATCAGACAGGAGTTCTGCAGATGGTCAGTCAGGATGACTGTAGGAGACCTGAGCTGATGTTCACCTGTGTGATTGCTCAAGGACAAGGCAGTGGAGGGAACAGTCCATCCTTGGATTTTCCTGAGTCCTTACTTAATGTTACTGAGGAAGATTCTGGCATCATTTAAAATAACTTTAAGCCGCCACCAGAATAACCGAGTAGAAGTAACACTGTGTCATATTATCTAGACTTCATCTCTTACTATATGGAAGAAAAGGTGACATGATCACCAAGGAGAGCCTGGAGGTATTGTCAGCCGTGAATGCTAAAGCTATTCCAATCCTATGGTATCATTAGTCTGAGACCCTCATTTTATAGAATAGGAAACAGAATCTTAGGGGTTTAAGATCTCACAGTGACGTAGAGGCAGAACTTGTCTCTCCTTCCCAGGTGAATTGTTCATATCATTCCATGGGCTGCTCAGTAGAGCCCATCTCAGCGGCAACAGATTGGTCCCCTTGTCCTGTTGAGAGCAGGGAGTAGGAAGGAACCACAAATCTGGGGTGGAGGTGACTTTCTTCAGGAAGGGGCACAGTCAACTTCTGCTGTGATGTCAGGCTGTGAATTTGATGCACCAGTTTTTGTTGGCCCTATTAGAGAAAGAGATGCCAATGTTAAAAGATGGTCTTGTCCAATTTTAAGTGTGTCTAGAAATACCTAGAAGTATTTCTTAATTTTAATGTCAAGATAATATATAGATTTGGAGAAATTAACCTCTTTAAGTATTTATAATCTTTTAAATGTTAGATCACAAAGAAGAATCAGTAAAGTAAACATAAATGTGAGCCCATATGAATATGTGGTCAGTCCCTAACTATGAGATCTCTTCTTGTCTTGTAGATGTCTTGTAGACTAAATAGGAGTTTCTCTATCACTCATGTTAACGATCCCTGATTTAGGGGATAATCAGTAATTGACTTCTGTTTGAGCTTAGGTGAATATTGAAGAATATAATTTAATAAGCTATTAAATGTCACAATTTGATGTTCAGGAATGGATTTATTCACCATAAAGCAGATTCTTATTTCAGTTAAAAATGAGAACACAGAGAAACTAAATTACTATACTTACTGATGTTTAAATAGCATTGTTTGCTCAGAATTGTTTCTTAGGCCTGATTTCAGGATCTGACGTACAATGTCAGGCTTCAGTTGAAGCACATACCTGAAGACTGCGTAGGCTCCAGAGGAATACCAGATGATTGGAAACAGGATAGCAGAGAAAATACCAATTTAGTGAACAATGATGAGCCAATTAGTCAAAAAACATTGGCTTGAACTTCATGGGAAGGCACCGAATCATTACTAACTCCTGTGGTATTCAGAATCATAACATCAATCATGATGAACCACTTTGGTAGTAGTCATGTGTCCATAATATGTAATTCCATAAAAATTCCCTTGGTTTTGGCATTAATTAATAGTGACTCTATTTTATAAAATGGCATATTTCATTGAAAACACTTGTATTTAAAAACATCAACTAAGACCTTGAAAAATCTTTCCTAGCATTCATTAGAATTATAATTGCTTGAGTTCTCATGGGAAAAAGTAGTTTCTCATTTTAAGTCCCAGAGTTTCGATGGGGTTTGGTATAGCATTTCATTTCGCTTCTAGTCCTAATGACTCACTGCATTCTTTTCCCCAGAACTTATCCCCTATTTACCCTCAGCATTCTCTCTCATGTAGACACAAGCCTAGTGAATCAATAAGCATGATCTATTTGCATGAACAGTTGAATAGTTCAGCATCTGCAATGCCATTGGGAAACATTGTCTAGTTTGCAAGTTTAAGGAAAATTAACATTTCTTATACCTTTATATCTTGGTTGAATTTGGTTTTTTAAAAAGATTAAAATCTGGGGGAAACTTGTCAAAACTGAGCCTGGCATGTTCTCACGCAGTTGGGAAGTAGCACTGTCCTCATTTTACCGATGGAGGCAGCTGGCATCACCAGCTAATTAATGACTTGCCCAAGTTCACACAAGTAAAAAGCCAGGAGCTAGATTTGTGACTCTTGCACAATCCATTAGACTGTTTTCATCTAAGTCATCATAGTGGAATTAAATGTAATTTATATATCTTTGTCAGTACTATTTAAGTCCTATTTACATAAATGTTTTAGCATTTCCGTGCCCTCCAGACCATTAAAGCAATTAATTTTTACAATTTTAATTATTCAAAACCTCTAAGTGTGTAAAATAAATTCAGAAACAAAATGAAGACAGATACATATAATTTTATTATTATTAAATCCCATGGTGTCAGTGATAGGATTCAGAAATAAAAACTTTTCGTTAGATATTGACTGCTCATTCCATTATATTGTGTTTTGTTTAACACCTCTAAGATTATATTCAGAGTTAAGGAGAATATATTCTTATTTCTGCAGATTTACATAGTGTGTTTTCAGATATAGCTTGTTTCTTTAACATAACAACCCTGTAAAAAGTTAACAGAACTGCCCATGTGATCACTACTTTTGTGATGTGTCCGCGCAGATCTGTAAACTCTCACCTGTTTATGGTTGTTTTTGCCATATTGTTGTCATTAAGAAAAAAATTCCACTTTGGGATAGTCTCTAGTTAAATTCTCTTCTCTCCAATGAAAAGGTCCTGCCCCTTCCCCCCCTTTTTTAAATTTTGGGAGAATGACACAGGAACTTCAAAACAATTGTGAATTAGAGCCCAGCTTAGTTTAAGACAAAAAAATTATCCCAAATACGCTTTTTCTTCTTAAAATATCAGTAATAATCTGGCATCTGAAACAGGAGATTCATTATCACCTTAAGACTTCTTAGCAGTTTTTCTTGTGACTTAGTATCTTATGCCTTTGAGAACAGATAAAGATTGTGAAAGACCACTGAAAATAGAATTTCAGCATTTTGAAAGAATTATTGTATTACATTGTTCCTCCAAGCAGTTTAGAAACCACTCCTGGAATTTCTTTTTGTTTATTTAGTGTTTTGTAGATTTTAGAATCTGTGTCTACTTCCTTTGTGAAAAATAGGAAGACCTCCCAGACTGTAATTTTTACAGTCAGCTTCTGTAATGATCAAATATGACATCCCTATAGAAAATGTACCTTATAGTTGTTTAGGTGGTAATCCATACTCTGCCTCAGAACCTAGGGATAGTTTTAATAAGCCATTATAAACTCTATCATTAAATATCATTACATCCTTTTTTTTTAACTTCATTTATGCCAGGTACACTTTTATGTTGTGAAAGCTGGATTAAACCAAAACAGCTTACAGAAACCTATCAGAATGCACTTGAAATTTACATTGCAAGTGTAACAGGGCAGATTTTGAAAGCCAATGTTCTTTCTAGTTGTTCCATCAGGTCCCTAAAAATGACTGGGATGTTGAGAAGGCTCACCTTCCATAATGTGACATAAACTCGTTTCTTTGCTTTACTTTTCTTCAGAAATGGCTTATTGTAATAAGGTTTTGTCACCATGACAGTATATTCTTTATAGATCATGTGCATGTATCCCATTCCCATTTTACCCTTTCTTGTAATTTCCCAAATATGGTATAGTGCCAGTTCAACTTGAAATCTTGAGAAGTTGACAAGGTTTATCTAGTAGAATCTATTAGTTAAAAGTGTCAACAAAACCAGAAGAATCATTTTTAACCTACTTAGGAAGGCATTTTTAATAGCTTGAAGGCATCACATATACACAAATCAATGAAATTGTAAAATTTTCAAAATTAAAAAATACCTTGGAATTTATATAGCCTAACCTTCAGACGTTACATTTAAGGAAGTGCGTTCCAAAAAAGTTGGGTAATTTGCTGAAACTCATACAGTTTGGACTAGTCCTTCAACTGTATCCCATGCCCTGGTATTCTAGTCCAGTGGGCGTTCCAAAAGCCATATAAATGTGGTTTTGTTCTGATTTCTAATTATTTACTATAATAAAGACCTATACTTAAAACATTTTGTTGTTGGTTTGGATGAGTTACTATACTTACTTGCACATTCCTCTAAAAACAATGTTAGTCTGAACTTTGCCCTTGTTTTTTTTTACTTACCTAACCCCAGAATCCTGGAATGCTTTCTTTGCCAGAACTTTCATTCTTAACATTTTACTCTCTTTAAATACAGCTTCATTCCACATGTATTTTTTTTTCTCCATAAAGAGTTGTAATGATTTGTCTACCTATTTCATTTCAGTAATGTTCATGCACTGTCCAAGCTGCTGTTCCTTATTCTGTTTCCCTGGTAGCTTCTAGCACAGTTACTTGTATATTTGTCAAATAACCTATTGAATTCAATAAGTGTTTATAGACACCTTCTATATGCAAAGCTCTGTGCCATCCCAGTACTCTAGAGATGGCTAAAAAAAGTAAAGCAGAATGCCTTCGAAAACTTAAAGGACACACAAGACACGTGCTGCAAAGCAGTCACACCTTCCCCGTGAGATATGAAAAGCAGGTAAAGGAGGTGCAGTAGAGGCTCAAAGAATCAGAAATGCACACATGATTACAAGAATGAGAACTTAGCATCCCCACCCTGAAAAATTTGAGATTTGGCTTTGCTTCTTTGCTTATACTTTATTTTATAAGTTGATCTTACGTTACAAAAATCACCTTGCAAACTTCATCTTTACATTCATTAATTCCACAGGTGTGGTTGAGGGGAGGAGAAAACAAGTAATCATGTATTTGCCTTTTGTTGAGCCTTAGGAAGCGGCGCTTCAGCTGGATTTGGGGAAACACTAAAGTGCTAAAAGGTCTTAAGGCTCTAGAGATACTGTCTGCTTATTTCATTTTATTTAATTGATGTGGAGAAAGAGAGTCCATGGCAACAAGACTTCTGGTTACTAGCCATGTGACCTTAGCAAGACACAACTTCTCTGAGGCTCAGTTTCCGTATGTGTAAAACAAGGATTAAAATGAGTTTAAAAGGTATAAAGTATTTTATAAACAGCCCACCATCCTAAGGAGATAAAAGGTAATGATTGTTCACCTATGTACTTTCTAGTTACCCTCATGTACTTTTCAAATGTAGAGGCCCAAGCTAGTCACCGTACTACAACCAGGGTCTGACCAGTGATGACAGTGGTTTATTAGATTATCTAAAATGATACCAGGTGGATTATACACAGAGGCCTTAATGATCCACAAAGGTCACTTGCTCTATTTGGTGTCTCTAAAGCCGTTTCTTCCTTCTGCTTTGGGCTTTGTTGACTGTAAAACTCCTTTTGTATTCCCTTCTGTCTCTTACTGATGATACAACAGTACCTCCTTGCTGTAAAAAAAAACTTCAGATTCTCTGGAAAGTCAAATCCTATAAACTTTTATCTCTGAAGTTTCTGAGTATAAAACATAGAGTATGTCATCATAAGTTTGAGTTGATTTTAAGAATTTTCCATTGTGTACTGGCACACCTGAGAAGTGAAAGCCCTGGAAATAACATAGTATATTTAACATCTGTGCATTTTCCCTCAATTTTTAGTCTTGTTTTCCTGATGACAGCTGACCAAATTGAAATGGTAATTTTTAAAATAGTCTAATATTTGACGTACTTCAAATGCATCAACTTTTATTGGCATGCTTTAAATGGGACAAGAAGACCTGTCTAGCGAAGAAATATACTATAGTTTTTTATCTAATTTATTCTGTAAGTCCTTGTGCAGCAGAATGTTGAAGCCACTATGCTGAATAATATGAATACATCATATAAACACAACTTACAGTTTAAAATCTAGAAAGAGAAAATATATAAGTAGCCACCACGTAAGGCAGTATATGACAATGCCATGTGAGTGTTACAACATGACAAATGCTGCAGGGATTCAGAGGGGAAAATAAGCAGTGGCTTTTTGAAGAAAGTGGTAGTTGTGTAGTACCCTGAAGATATTGCTTTGAGACAACAAGTTACACAAAACAGAAGAAGCTAAGAGATAACAAGAAGTTGGTTGAGCAGGAGAGAAATGGGAAATAATGGCAGGCTTTTGGGTGGTGGCTTACATTATCGTTGTAGGGTTTTAAGCTGATTAGTCTGCTGGCAATGTGCTCATTTAGGAGAGCGTACAATAGGTCAGTCACAGGGGCTACTGCACGAGTAGTTTAGGAATGAGATAACCGGGGCTATACTACAAGGGTGGCAATGGTGGTTAAATGGAAAGAAAGGAGAAATCGTGAAGAAAGACTTGACAGGACTTGGTTACTCGTCCAGAGTAGTAAAGGAGAAGCAGAAATAAGTAAGTAGAGAGCAATTGTCAGTTTGGAGAAGAAGGTGGTTATTTACTTTAGCCTTGTTGAATTTGGCATGGAGTGGGAAATTATATCTGAGGGCATTGCAAGAACTTGTGGCTGCAGCAGCTGAGCCCCAGGTAACCTTTGAGGATTCATGGAATTTAGGAGAGGTGCCAAAATACTGGAAATGGGAAATGGTCTGGTTTTTTAAAGATAGGAAAAACATGGATTCTACAAAATGATTGATACTGGTGTTTGGTTATTAAAAGGATGAGCTGTGAGCATATAGAAAAATAACTGGTTCATGAATATGCAAAGCTGTCCAAATAGCACTATAATCAGAAATGAAAAGCCAAACAGTACTGAAATACTTCTCCCGTCAAACTGGGGCAAGCAAAACAAACCAAAAAAAGTTTGGTAATGTCAGCTATTGTTGAGACCGTTGAGAAATGGATAGCCTCAGATACGTCTGGGGGACTATCAGTTGGTTCAGCATTTTGGAAGCAGTTTGACTGTATTTATTAAAACTGAAAATGCATGTATTCAGTGACCAAGCATTTTCACTTCTCAGAGAAACCCTGGTACTATTTAGTGCAAAGGAGGTATATGTAAGGAACATTCCCTTAATAGTGGAAAAATAGAAATAATCTGTGTTCCTCAGTAGAGGGACAACCAAACAGACCTCAGTACTATGGAATAGTGACAGTTGAAAAGAGTGAGATAGATCTGTAAGAAATGACTTTTAAAGCATAGTGCTGAATGAGGAAAAGGAAGAAAGAGCCAATTTTAGAACTGTCCGTATACCCTGGCTCCATGTGGGTACATGTATGTCTCATGTAATCCACAGGCCCAAGTCTTGAAAAATATATGAACAAACTGATAATAATGGCTGCCTCTTTGGAGGAGATGAAGGTTAGAGCCTGTGTTCCACAGCAAGAGAAGCCAACGCAATGAGAAACCCACGCACCGCAAAGAAGAGCAGCCCCCGAAGAGCAGCATCGAAGACCCAGTGCAGCCAAAAATAAATAAATAAATTTAAAAACAGAGGAAACTGGGTTTCAAAGAGGTTAAATACCGTATTTCATGAGTTCTAAGATGCCCTTTTGGAATGCGTTTTCAGTCACTGTCATTGGGCTCCTGATTGGTTTGTTACTGACTGCATACATTCTTGAGAACTTGCAGAATTAGTCGATGGCTTGGATAGAAATCCTAGAGATAACATTAGAGCTTGACTGCTCAACCATCAATACTTTTGAATGTACAAAGGATAAAATTGTGTGGGAAACCCAGATATGGAGAGCTCTGAGTGGAAACTTGATGTGAAGGAGCAGAACTATGAGTGTAAAGAAATTCTTGGAATGCCAAAATCAGATTATTCCACTTAATTTTAATTTTGATGTATGTTCAAGAATGATGCACAGTGAAAATCCAAATCCAAAGAAGCCTGCAAGGCCCCTTTAATTTGTATAACTAAGACTTCTATATAAGAAAGAGTTGTGTCATCGTTTATTTGGCAATCCTTTTTCTTTCTTAGAGGTACATTGAAATAATAGTAAATCTTAAAATAGATGATGTTTTATTTAGAGTTGATGAAATACACAAACATACCCAAGGTCACCCAGTGGGAAGGGTCCAGAGTCAGAACCTCGTAAGCCTGTACCCCAAGTCACTGCAGTGAACTGTAGGGTGAAAGGAAGAGGATTGGGCACTCTTAATTAACTGTCGACATTTTGTGTTTCAAGAAGTTGAGAATTGTCAGGGAATTGGCAGCGATAAAAATATTGTGTCCTTAATATTATTTGGTGAAACCTGGATTCTTCCAAATGCTGGACACTTAATGCTTTTCAAAGCACTTACAGACATGCATATTGCCTGATTATTATAATAGGATATGAAAAACATGTGTCATCCCTCCATATACCAGTGAAGAAACTGATACAGGTGGAAATTAGGCAAAGCGATTATATTACTCAGAGGTAAGAAGAAGCAGATCCCAAGGGAAAACAGAGATACCTCTCTCTCTCTCTCTCTCCCCCCCCCCCCCCCCCCGTGATGAGGCATCCAATGGTGAGCCTACCAGAGAGGTCCTGCAAAGCATGCCTGAACTGGGAAAAATTCCCAGATTTGGATGAATATTGGAAAGACAGGGATTTTTTTTTTCTAATTGAGGTATAAGAGACATATAATAAAGTTAGCGCACTAATCTCAAGTGTGCATACAACTTGATGTTTTTTCTTTGCTAATGTAACCGCCATCCAGATCAAGAAAGAGAGTATTTCCGAAGGCTTCTTCCTGACCCTCCCCAGTCTGTAACCCCTTCCCTAGAGATAATCACTACCGTGGCTTATTTCATGTAAAAGTGTGTACTGTTTTGTGTGTAGCTTCTACTATTCAACATCCTATCTGTGAGACAAATTTTTGTTCTTCTGTGTACCAGTAGTCCTGCCAGTTTCCCAAGTGCTTTAAACTATTTTGTTTTTCCATCAGTGCTGTGAGAGGGTCAGTTGCTCCATATCTTTGTCAACATTTAGTGTTGTCAGCTTAAACCATTCTAGTCGTATCCTGTTATGCTTTTAATTTCCAACGCTGTGATGACTAAAAAGGGTAAACACCTTTTCGTAAGCGCTGGACATTTGGATTTTCTCTTTTGTAAAATGCTTGTTCATATTTTTCACCATTTTTAAACATTGGTGTCTTTGTCTAGTAGATTTGTAGGAATTCTTTATATATTGTGGGTAATGCTAAAATCTTCTCCCAGTGGTTAGGAATTTGAATGGGATATTTCCTCTCTCTCTTTATTCAGGTAGAGCATCAGGCATGATTTAATCATCACTTGGACCTCTCTTATATCTGAGCACTTTAAAAATGCATAGAGACAAAATGTTTCCCTAATGCCTTTTTAGCCTATTTTGATAACTCATGATATAGAATTCAAATATCCTATATTGGTACACTTTAAGTTTCCAGTAAAATATTTTTGACTATGAACTAAATATATGTGACAGGTAGTGAAACCTCATAGCTAGCCTGTTAAATGTTAAAAACTTTCAATTTTCAGTCTGCATCTTGTCTACCAAGAAAATGCTGAAAATACAATGCCAGAAGAGAAGAGTTTTATGAACTTAAAGGATGAAAAACAATTCTTTTAGCTTATCCATTGAACTACTTTATAAGTACTTTCGGGGGTGTGTGTGTGTGTGTGTGTATGTTTAGGGGGTGCAAATACCCTGTTCCTCTTAGATGTACAGTAGTATAAAAGTATAAAATAAAAGGAAACTATATTGAAGTATAAGCTACTAAGGAAACACCAGTAAGCACTAGCAGACCTGGTACCACTGGGCTAACAAATGTCACGTCTGACAGAGTCTGAGATGACCCTAAAATAGTGCTAAAAGCTGGCTTACAGCTTTACAGGCCAGATAAAACATTTCAGAAACCATTTTGAAAGACCATGCATGCTGATTCCAAGAAATAAGAGGAAAGAAGCAGGGAATGGAAATAGTCAAGGCAAAATAAAGTCTTATTGTGATGGGTGCTACTCGAAGATTTTACATTGATTATTTTGCCTGCAAACTTTTTAAGCTTTTCTCAGCCTAAAGAAAGTTTGGGGTTATTCTGAGAGGGCATTATTGATTTAGCTTTCATTCTAAAATATTTCAACAGTTAAACTAAATAAGAGTCTAAAAAACAAGCCAATAACTGTTTGTATCATTAGCTCTCCCCTAAGATGGATTATTTTACTGTCTTTCTGAACCACCTCTCGCTCTTACTTAATTAGTAAAAGTATAAAATTTATTGAGCACCTATTCTTCTGTAGGATCTGTGTCAGGAAGTGGAGGTTAAAAAAAAGGTGTACTCACAATTTTTAAGCAGCAGTAGTCTATTGAAGACATATAGCAACACAGTTAACTATAATTTAGAAAATGAGCTATCATTTCTTAGAAAATTCTGAAGCTTTCTGATTTCTTGTTTTTATGGAGTATTTTATAAGTGATCCTTGTAGGAATATTCTTAGTTCACCAACTTTATCGAAGACTTATTAAATTTTATATTTTCGAAAGACTGCTGGCTAGTAACAAGGGACATTTAAATAAATAAATACATATATAATTTTAACTGGCAATTTTAGAAGAACATAAAAACATAAAGATTACCTACAATTCTACCACTTTAAGCACTTGACGTAAAAAGCAGAAGTCTTTTCCCTTTGTTCCTCCTTTTTACCCCAACCTCCAGAGGTAACAATCTTTAACTGTAGCTATATCTCTTACACATTTTTATATGTATCCACATAGGGTTGGCAGATTTACAAGATAAAATAAAGACATTCAGTTAAATTTGAATTTCAGTAAACAACAGATAATTTTTTCACGTAAATATGTCCCTTATATTGCAAGGGACATATTTACACTAAAAAATTATCTGTTGTTTATCTAAAATTCAAACAACTCAGTGTTCTATATTTTATCTGGCCACCCTCATGCAGACGTGTTTACACACCCATAAATATGTACACTTTTACCAAAGTAGAATCAAGCTGTATGTGTTACTGTAACTAAGGCGTGTTCCCTTCGATATCAGTTTATCTAGTTAGCATGTTAGAATTACCCAGCTTCTTCCTATTGGCTGCTTGGTATTACATTGTAGACTCAATTTATTTAACTATTGCTTATTGGTGGACATTTTAGGTGCTTTTTGTGGATTTTTTTGTGTTTTGTTTTGTTTTTTACTCTTTCAGACAAAATAACATTGACCCTCTTTGTACAGACTTATTCTGAACTGTGCTGTTGGTTCTGTAGGGTGAATTCCTGGAAGTAGAATTGCTAGGTCACAGCACATTTTTAAAACGTTTTCTGTTCATTTCCTTCGTACTCATTCACTGTACAGCTGAAGAGGCCAAATACAGCTGGGGCACCGGTCAGACGGAGCCAGTACTGCGTGGGAGGCACCTTCTTGATTCTCACAGAATCAGCGTCCTTCCTCCTCCGCCGATAGGTCCATGAGACCAGGCACTGTGGGTCTCCGGCCCGGCACAGCGCCTGCCTCAAGAGCTGGCCTTAGAATCATGAATATGAGTTCACCTGAGGGGCTGCTGTGAGAATTACATGAAATCATGTATGCAAAGTGCCTAGGTAAAAAAAATGTCTGTGACATGCTTTGGATGCGCCTTTGTTTTTCTCACCTCCCCCCCGTTTCCAGTTCCGTCCGTAGCGTCAGAGGGGCTCTCATCTAGTGGGGGCGACGTCCTGGGCACAGTAAAGTAGGGTGAGCTCCGTGACAGAACCAGACTGAGGGCTACGGGCTTATAGACGCGGGGGCACTTGGCTGAGCCTGTGGGTATGAGGGGGTTTGTCGGAAGTTGGCCAAGATCTACTTAAAATAAGTCCCGAAAGACGAATTGGAAAGAGCCAGAGGGACACGATACGCGTGTTGGGGAGCAGAGCAGTAGAGGGAATTCCTGGGCGCAGGGAACAGCATTGCAAAGAGACAAAGGTGTAATAGAGCAGTCACCTTCAGAGCATAGAAACAGCTGGAAATGAAACCAGAGGTAGTTCGGGATCGGACATCAAAGTGATTTAGGCAGCAGCTAAGTTCTACCTTTGTCTTATACTGAACAGTAGATGACTTCCGTATGATTCAGATTTAGATTTTAGAAATATCATGTAGTCAACACTGTGGAGAAAAGATTTAAAATGCTTAAATTGAAAGACAGGCACTGTGTTGGGACACATTGGAGTCATACAGGCAGGAGATACTGGCAGCTTGACAAGGACTGTAGAGATCGGATTCGAGAGGTAATTTAGGAACTACAGTTACTAGGACTAGGTGACTAATTAGCTCTGTGGTTGGGAGAAGAGAAGGAATCTAAAATGTTTGTCAGATTTGTGGATCAGTCATTTGGGTAGATGGTGATGCCATTATACACAAGAACAGAGTTTGATAGCGGTAAAGAAACTGTATTGTTATTTTGGGACATACTGAAATCAGTTGCTGTGGAATATTCTAGAAAACATGAGCAGAAAGCATTGAAGTTTGTGTGTCTGAAACTCAAGAGGGTAGTCCCAGCTGCCATTATGACTTGGGATGCTCAGAATGTGACTAAATGTTGGAGCCATGAGTGAGTGAGGTGAGGAGGTGAGGCAGAATTTAGAATTTAAGATTCTTTTGAGACACATAATTGGAAACACAAACAAATGCTGAATGTTTGTGGTAACCATTGTGGACAACAAAAGGAAGCTTGCCAGAGACCCAGAGAAGGCCGTACTGAGAGCCCAGATGAAATTGGAGACTAGGACAGGTAACCATTCCAGCCTTTGTGTGGTGATTTTTCCTCCACAGTCTTAATCATAGGAGTTGGGATGGGCAGGTAGTTACTGATCCTTGGAGGATCAGTGTAAGGAGAAATGGAAGATGATTTTGCGGTGCCTGGGAAGAGAATGACCCAAAAGACTGACTGGGGGTTTTAGGTGGGCCGGGAAAAGGTTTAAAGGCAAAGAGGGGCATATTCAAGACCACAATCCTGCATTTAGGGGAGGTGCACCCTTAAACCAGGACAGCACTCAGTGTATAAAACCTACCTGCACTTAGTGCCTGGGTGCTCTTGAGACTAAGAGTTTCCTAGCCTTGGTACCACCCATCTTTCCCTGGACAATTCCTACTGTATGGCCTATTTTCATGTTAACTTGCTGAATTCTTTGTAAGATAGTCATGAGATTCTTAACCAAGTTCTCAGGGGTTTTTTTTGCCACGGTGAATACTCTTATGTTCAATTTAGCCTAAAGATCCGCCCTTTTCTCTTGGCCTCCATGCTTTTCCTGACTAGATATGACCACCCAGAGTCTCTTCTTCCTGTAGATTGAAGAAGTTATTAGCCAGGAGCATATGGTCCTCCTTCCCCTGGAGATGCATTTGCTGCCTCTCTCCTAACAGGCTTCAGCTTAAAAATTCAGTCCTTGAAACAACACGAAATAAAAAATGTTGAAGCGCTGCCTCTTCTGAGCCCCCATAAACAGCTGTGCATGCAGCTCAACCCAAAACAGATAATATGCACAGATGTGTTTATGGGAAGGAGGCACGAATACTCTCAGTGTGTTGTTTTCAGCTTCTTACCACTGCAGGGATTCCTCTTCATTTTCAAGGAAGAGGTACATTGTGGTAAGCAGTGTTTTATGACCTATAATAAAAACCCTTGTAAAGACCATTTTTTTGACCAAATGAAGCTGTGTTCTTTTCAGAGAACACTTTCGTTTGCGCCTCTCCCCCTCTCTGTATTGGAATGCACACAGTTCAGCATTAATACATAACATAAGGAAATAATATCACAAATTCTAGTTCTTATTTAAGCTGGGAAAGCAACCAAAGTTAATTACGTAAGAAAATTCATTAGTAATGTTTTTTCCCTACTCAGTAGTAGCTTTTGAACATATATATTGATTTAAGTAAAAATTTATATTGCATTTTTATAGTAAATTGTTACTTTAATTTTTTTAATGTATTTATTTATTTATTGGCTGTGTTGGGTCTTCATTGCTGCACGCGGGCTTTCTCTAGTTGCAGTGAGCAGGGGCTACTCTTTGTTGTGGTGCGTGGGCTTCTCATTGTGGTGGCATCTCTTATTGCAGAGCACAGGCTCTAGGCGTGCGGGCTTCAGTAATTGCAGCACATGGGCTCAATAATTGTGGCTTACGGGCTCTAGAGCACAGGCTCAGAGGTTGTGGCACACAGGCTTAGTTGCTCCGTGGCATATGGAATCTTCCTGGCCCAGGGATCGAACCTGAGTCCCCTGCATTGGCAGGTGGATTCTAAACCACTGCATCATCAGGGAAGTCCAGTAAATTGTTATTATCCTGTGAAACCACCCATGGGACAGTTTGAGGGAACCACAGCAGTTGGAGGCGCCAGAGAAAAGTCCGTCCCAGGATAGGTAAAAAGCAGCTTAAAGCCACCTTAGAAAGTTGGGTCATGTAGACATACAATACACTCAATGAATAATAACAAATGATTTCTAAAGACCCCTCTAGACCTAAAATGCTAGCAATCTTTAGACTCTCAGAATTAAGAACAGGCAACATAATAGTTGATTTAAATAAAATAATAAATATTTTTAAGATTGTATGCTCTAATATGCACACAGTGGTGTTTGTTGACCTTAGTAATGGCTGTTTGGGAAGAGGGGAGACTATTCGTGTCCTAACTAGAGAAAACCAGATGTATCTGAACTTAGGGTGTTGCTAGATGCCATTGCTAAGGGCAGGTCCTCTTCTTGATTTCGTGGCACCAGTTCCACACCTGGCAGCAAGCTGGGAAATTCACACGTTGTTTTTAGTCCTCACAACCTCCCTCAGGGAGGTGTTATCCTCATTTTACAAATGAGGAAACCAAGGCTGGATGCAAGAGGAGGGGAGGTGGAGGTTAAATAGCAGGTCCAAGTTCACCTAGTGTGTAACCTGGAGATGCAACAGAGCTCTCAGAAGATGACTCACTGAAGTTGACCTGTGGAAACAATCAGTAACATATTACATTTGTCTCTTGGATTGCCTTTCCTCTCTTTCTGATGTTCTAGTTCAGACTGTTACTGTCTTATGTCCAGAGTAGAGTAATAGCTTTCTTACAACACCTCCCATCCATTCCGTGTTCTAAAATATCAATAATAATATACCATTTTTTACACATTTTCACCAGTTTTCTATTGACTATAAGACATGACATTATAAACTCCCTGCACCAGCCCAGCAATAAAACCCTTTGCAGTGTGGTCCTATTTAGCAGTGAAACCCCTCTGGGGGCTGTTTCTGGTCTCCAAATACCCAAGCACTTGCCTTCCTCTAAGCCTCTGCCAGTGTGGTCTTCTAGGCAGATGTTTCCCCACCTCAAACTGAATAGTAGCCCACCTCCAAGATGGGCTGGGATGCTGTTTTCTCATTGATGCTTACTCAGTGCCTGTAGCCTCTATGCCATTGTGGTCCTTGCCATATACTGACTGAAGTGTGTAGGTACATATTTATGTCTTCTCTCCCTGTTAAAACAGAAGCTCCCTGGGTCTCTGTCTTAGGTGTTTGTGTGTAACGTCTCCTAGCACAATGCCTTACACATAACAGCGGTTTCATATTTCTTTTCAGTAAATGGTAGCAATTCATGATGTGTGTGTACTTTACACTATATAAAGTACTTAAATATTTAATATCCTACTTAAATACTGTATATAATTATATATACATATGTAGTATATTATTATATAATATCTTATTAAATCTCTCCTTTTTGAGATTATTTCCATTTTTATAAATGTGGAAACCCAGGCCCATAACAGTTGCGGGTGACCAGGCTTAGATTATAGAACTAATAAGCAAAGATTCATACCCAACACTTTCAGCTCTAAATCCACTGTTCTTTCCTTTGAATCATATTGTCCTCAAAAATGGAAATTTACATCTCACGTGCAGGTGGCTCCCTTAAGGTATATACATTTCCAAGCAGAATTTCTTTTGTACTTGTTTTGTGCCTCCGCTTGGCAGGCATTCAATAAATTCTCAGTGAATAACAGATAAACCACAATGCAGGATCGTACGTAGCCTTTTCACTAACTCAGGAATCAGTTTAATTAGTGAGGATATTCTGTGTAACTCCTGTGCAGAGCCAAGAGCAAAAGTCATTCTATTTCAGCCTAATGCCTATGTATAGACTATTGAGTGATTCATCACATGGAGTAAAACCAACAGATTTCTCTGTGTAAGGTGTCCTGTTGGATTCTGTGGAGACTATAAAGGTGCACCACATTCCTATTCCTCAGAGAATTTACAGGCCAGCTCAAAAGCACTTAATATTTTGTATTATATACTTGACAAACCAAGTATTTAATATAAAATAAGAAAATATCTCAGTTCTCTCCACAGAGGCAGGGCAGGATTTATCCTGATTTTTGTGAATGAAAAACAGGTCCAGAAAAGTTAGGACTCGGTTAGTCAGCTGGCTAGTGGCAAAGATGAAATAGAATTTAGTCAATAGCATGGAATTAAAAGACTACACTTTGAGAAACACTGATGTGACAATATGAAATTAAAGTATTATTAGGAGATTTAGCCAGTTGTCCAGTTCTGCATCCAAGTTATGACTCAGGCAAAGCGATTTGATCCATAGAATGCTTCTCTTAGGGATGAGAGAGGGTAAGTGACTTGCTTTTAGTCACGCCCCTAGCTGTAGAACAATGTGCTAAAATCCATGTCCCTTGATGGGCAGGTTGCTAGAAGAATTCAGAATAGAGGGGGTAAAATAGAAAGGAAATGTCCTTCACTGTAGTTATTCCATGTTTCTGTGTTCCTTATAGGCCTAGGAGTATTATATTTATGAAACAATGAACCGAAAGTTTTAACACACATATAAAGATGTTTTAATAACTAATAGGATAGGAATACTGATTTATATGCTATGCCTCTTTGGTCCCTGTGCCCTCATCCAAACCTATTTTTTTCTGATTACCCTGGAGTTTTATCACCCACTAAAGGATTCCTTCTTGGGAGGAGTCAGTAAGTTCTTTTATAGATTTCTTGGTCATTTCCAATTTAGTTTAGGCCTCACTTCTCTATGAAAAGTCATTGAACATTTATTGGTACCTGTTAATGCAGTGTGAGCTAGTCTAGTATATGTGGAGGAAGAGTGATTGAAACAGACCCTATTCTCATCAGAAGATGAGCCCATAGGGCAGTGAGTGAGTGAAGATGGAGCAAGTCCACAGGAGTTCGAGGAGGCAAGGCCTGAGAGCTAGATGGGCTTTGTCTGAGGGTGTTGAAGCATAAGAATGATCTGGTAGGTTCAGGTTTGCAGATAAGCTTTGCAGGTTTAAGATCAGCTTAGCCAGAGAGTAAATGATGGACTTGAGGAGTGGGGAAACAGTTGGAACACTACACGTAAGGAAGGAGGAGTATGAGATCCACTGTAGTGGGGGCCTCAGAGGTGTAGGAATTATATTTTTTAAAATGACAGAACTTTACTGAGGAACCTAGAAGAAGGCCTGAATAAAAAAAAGAACCATACCATGTTGTGTAAAGAAAGACTCACTATTGTAGAAGTATCAGTTTTCTCCCAATTAATCTGTAATTTCTTAAAAATCAGTGAAAATACTAAAAGAATTTGAGGGAAGATATGGGAAGTCAATAAAATGATCTTAAAAATCAGTCCAGCATAGTAACATGTAAGAATATCCAGGAATGTTTTACAAAGAATGGGAAGAGGAAACCAGCCCTACTGGATATTAAAACATATTGTAAGTATTTTATTATTAAAAGTGAAAAATACTCTAAACTGAACCAAATGAGTCAAAATCCAGGAACAAGTTCAAGTAATATAGAACGTGATAAAAATGGCATTTAAAAACTGGATAATGTAATAAATGCTTAAAACCTTTGGCTAAAGGTAGTATATAAAAAAATAGAATCGCACACAGCCATTAAAAATTGAGCAATAGACCTGTATTTATTGACATGCAAATACGTTCAATATACATTATGATGTGAAAAGACAATTACAAAATTGTATACGCTAGCATTTCATTTCTAAAACAGAAAATAACTGTGTATGATTATATATGTATAGAAAAATTATGAAGGGATACACTAATATGTTAATTGTGGTTATCTCTAGATGGAGGAATTGTGGGTGGTATTTCTTTCCTTTTTTTCTTGTGTTTTTCTTTTTAATTTAACAGTGAATATGCATTACATTTCTAATCAGAAACTTAGAAGATCTTTCCATTTTGGAGACCAGTGAAGAGGAGGGAGGGATCCAGTGTGAAATGCCATGGCAGGGTTCAGTTAGAAGTGGAACATCCTGTTGGTTGTGGCAAGCCAGGTGGTTATTGGTGGTCTTGCAAAAGCTGCTGCATCTCCATTCACTGCAGCCATGTGATGTGGATGGAGAATGAGAAAATGTGCGCCGCTGGCTAAGAAAAGAAGGGGGTTGCTTGGGTTATTTATTAGTCAAGGGACAGTAGAAAGGGAAATCCCAGATACAGAAAAGGGAGATGGCTAATAGAGCAAGGTGAAGGACCTAAGGGAGTTGGAATGAAGGAGATCTAGAGCATAGGAGGAAGATGAATACTGCATAGAAGGAAGGAAAGCTTTTCCACCAGGACGTGAGAGAGAGGGGTAGATGTCGGTGCTTATAAACGTATAGGTGAAGCACAGGGAGTTAATAGCATTCTCTTGATGGTCTGTGTTTCTCTCTGAAGAGGAGTGCACACTAGCGTGCTAAGAGAAGGAAGAGAGATGATAAAGTAGGGGGACAGCTGTGAGAATTTAGCCTACAGGGACAGCAAGAGGGTTAACTAGGGACCTGTACGATTACCTGGTGGCATTAACATAGTCAGGGTTGGAGACTGACTTCATGTTGATAATAGACATGTATGTGATCATTTTTCTTCCTTAACAGATCTCTGCAACACAGGTATTGCAGCTAAGAGAGAGCAGGTGGGCTAATTGAGGATTAAGCTTTGTATAGAAGATAAGATAGAGTGACCACGGAACCAGAGAGGTGAGGGAGTTGGCAGATTTAGTGAATGATACATGAAGAAGTTGCTCTCCAAGTTTAATTAATTATGCTGTGGTATTTTGATATCCAAATTAATGTAATTAAAGTAACTCTTAAATTTTTTAATTTAAAAAAAGATCAGAGTTAAGTAATAACACATTCCTAGTTTTAGCTGTGGGAAATGGAGTGGCTGTGGCACAAAATGGAGTTGGAGTTGAAGAAATCAAAGTTCTCCGAAGCTAAGGTGTTAGCGAGGGTGTTCTTGGGATGCTGAAGCTGGAATATGGTGAGTGTGGGGTAGAGAGGATGAGCCACAGTCCCTGGGAATATGAAGGATTGACAGCAAATGATAGCAGTGAGGAAGGGGATTTTATGAGCATTCATGGAAGGTGTAAGTCTCAGAGACAAAAGCATAACCACTTGGATGGGATAATTGGCAACAAAAGAATGTTGGTACAGACCCCCTGGGGGGATGTGTTTTGGTGGGGGAAGGGCTGTAAATGAAAGGTAATGACCTTAGCAGGTTTTAGTTAATATAATTTTAGTTAAGTTACATTTGTTAGAATAATCTTCAACTGCAAACATAGAACACTTGATGAAAAAAAATGGCTTAAAGTAAGAGCATTATTGTTGCCCTAGCTGTAAGGCTAGAGGTGGGCAGCCCCTAAGTTGATTTAACTATTCAGTGATGTCATCAAAGACCCAGACTCTTTCCTTCATTCTGCTCTGCCATTTCATGTGTGCAGGTGTTGTCTCCCCTCTGTTGCTACAGTGGCAAGCTCACGCCCTCACGCAATAGCATTTAGTGTAAGATGCACAGGTGGCGAGTGAGGGCTGGGAAGTGAGGAGGAAGTACAGCAGAGAGTTTTCTACAGTGGTCTTTTTATTAGGAGAAAAGTGCTTTCCAAACCTTGCCCATATGCCTCATTAGCCAGGCCTGGGTCTCATGTCCATCTCTGGATCAATTCCTAGCAAATGGGAATGTGATGGCCTCAGACTTTTGTCCTTCATGGCTGGCAACCAGCAATTTCTACTACAGTAGGCAAATTATAATATGTTCCACTCTGTGGAAAACCAGCTTCTCAAATACATTACCTCATTTGGAGAGGAGGGAAGTACAGCGTGAGAGGAAAATTCTCAAAAGAGGGAATTGAGGAGAATGGGGAAAGACAGGAAGGTATTTTGTCCACATGCAGCCATTAAAAAACATACTGTTAAGAAATTTTTGTTAAAAAGAATATGTGTTAAAATGGGGAAATATCCACAGTATATTGTTAAATGGTTTTAGAAGGATCACAAAACAATGTGTCTAGAACAAAAACCATTTGGGTTATTAGCCAACCACCTAGGGCTTTTACTTTGTATTTTCTTATTTATGCAATGTTGATTTTTATAACCTGCTCTGAAGAAGTTATAATTAACATCTTTTTTTGTAGTTTCAGTTCCCAGTGACTTTCCACTGTGGGTTAATAATAGCCACCATGATGAGGTAATGATTCCTCCTTTCAGACTGTCCATTTAGCTATTGCATTGTCCCTCAACCACCAACATTTCCAGGCTTGGTGAAAATCAGCTGTGATTTTCTTATTCTTATAGTTAGTTGAGACTGATCCTTCACTTACTCAGCATTATCATCACTTTCAGGAATGAATAATATACGGCTCCTTTTCATTCTCTCTTCAGAATATGTATTTTGTTAATAAAATTTATATAGGAAACCACTTTTATTATGCTTTCATCAGTTGCCTAGAAGCAGTAAAAGTAGAAAGCCAGCACTTGCAATGAGGGAGGAGCCTTGCCTTCGTTTCTGCTGCAGAGCCCCAAGGCCACGTGTCGCCTTCCTCAGCTATCTCACCTCCCCTCCCTTCGGAGCAAAGCTGCCATGTGGCTTGGGGCTCATCTCCCGGTCCTCCCTTTTATTCCTTACTTTCAGTTTACCACTTACTACTTTCCAGGTGATCTGAAGCTTTGAGGAACCTGCTTTCACCCTCCTCTTGCTTTGTCAGAATTTGTTTTGCCCTTAGTGATTTGGGATGGAGCATGCTCTGGGTAGGCCTGAGGACAGAGTGAGAAGTAGGGGATCCTGTTTCTGATGCCATCTTTGCGGTCCATTGTTAACGTTGTGAATTGATCAGTGAAAGCGTGAAGAAGCCACGGTCAAGTTTTGGAGTAGAGTACCATGTGGACTGTACAATAAGCTTGATGCAGTAACTTCAGGCAGACTCTCCTTGAGCGCACAAGTGGAAGGAGTGCATGAATGAACCCACCTGAGTGACTGCCCAGGACCAGGCTTTGCTATTCACGACTTCACTGCTTATGTAGTAATAAAACCCACATTTTACAGGAGAACTGTGATTTTCAAAAGATCCTGGGACTAGATTCAGCAATTCAGTGTCTGGGCATATACATCTGAAAGAAATGAAAGCAGGGTCACAAAGAGATATTTATATTTATACACCTGTGTTCATAGCAAATTCTTCACAGTAGCCAAAACAACCCAAACATCCATCAGCAGATGAATGGGTAAGCAAAATATAGTATATCCATACAGTGGAATGTTATTCAGCTTTCAAAAGGAAGGAAATTCGGACACATGCTACAACATGGATGAACTTTGAGGACATTATGCTAAATGATAACCTACAAAAAGAGAAATACATTATGATTCCACTCATATAGGGTATCTAGAGTAGCCAAATTCACAGAAACAGAAAGTTAGAAGGGTGGTTGCCAAGGTCTGCGAAGAAGGGAGAAATGAGGTGTTTAGTGGATATAGAATAGAGTGCAAGATAGAAAAGTTCTGAAGATTGGTTTTATAGCAGTGTGAATATACTTACTGCTGAACTATACACTTACAAATGCTTAAGATGGGAAATTTTATGTGTATCTTACCACAATTAAAATTTTAAAATATATGTTAGTAATCAGCAAAAAAGGAAAAAGAAAGAGGTCCTGGGACTAGACCTCATTATTGTCAGTAGTCCTCTGCTTTATGACTTTGTCATCACAGGATCTGTTACTTCTTTTCCTATCGTTATAATCCCTACCTTAAGCCAACATGTTGTCAGTTTAGTGTAAAAAACCTTTGTTGTATTGATCTATGAGATTCCTCTAACATCCTTCATAAGTGATAAACCGGATAGGAGACCTTTGTAGGAAACAGCAAATCATTATGAAGACACTTCTGTCAAAACTTGGATAACAAATTTGAAAAGACTGTGGTTTACACAGGGTAAGGAGAAAAAAATGGTTATCCTTGTACAAGTTGTATATGTCTTATTCTTAATTTTTAAATAGAAGAGCTGTTGATGTACATTTTTGTTGCTGAAACCTTGAGGATGTGAATACATCACTTAGATTTAGGTAGATACATCGAAAAATCCAGAATTGTCTATTGAGAGTTGTCATTTCTGTGATTTCCTGTATGGTATAAATTGGTGTTTTTAGTATCTTTTGAAATTAATCATACTTTTTTTATAGTTGGAAAAAAAGACTCAATGATAAAACTTTTTACCATTAGAAAAGCTTGAGGTAGATTTTCAGTTTGCTTGTTTGTTTTGTTTTCAAAGAAATAAGAGGATTAGAGCTCTAGAACACCTCCGAGAAACTAATTGTTGTTACGAGGCTTTGAAGACTTCTAGTGTCCAGACTGAAGTCCAGAGTCTTGTTAGGGGGGTTGCCAAGGATAAAACCCCATTTAATGTCACTGGGAGCCAGACTTCATTCCATGATGATGTCCTGTTGAACATGCTCCCATGTCACATGTTTCAGAAAGATACAGAATGGGGGCTTCCAGTGACTGTTTATCATTAGTGTGACTAGACCTTCAAACCTTTTATACCAGAGTTGTGCAGTCGTAACATTAAAAGGTTTTAAACCTATGTTTAACTTAATTGGCAGTATCCGTAGTTTCATTGCATTGCATCACTAGGATTACTGTGAAATATTTGAGCCTTGTATAAGACAGATTAATTAAGATTAAAATCTCGAGGAGCTAATTTAAAAGTGTCTCACGATACTATAAATTGAGATAGAACAGATAATAAGCTTAAGCAGAGAATCCTTTGAAATGTCTTTGATCAAAGCACTTGTGATTCTGAAGGAAAGGTGTGTTTTTTTTTCTTTCTTTGTTTACTGTTACAGTTTATTCATTCATGTAATTCTCAGGAATTGGGACCAGAGTTCTCATTCCTTTTTGTGACCAGAGCTCCTGACGTAGCTGAATATATTTCCCTTTTCAGATTAGGTGTTCTGATGAATGATAGCTAAAGATTGAGGCGGCGGGGGGCGGGTCCCCAGATCATACTTATTTCAAGTCCATAACGCTCAGCAACCTACCTCGCAATGGAATTACTGAAGGAAATGAGATTTTTGGCAATTTTTTAAAAAATCAACTCAAGCCTCACTAGTTTGAAACTCTTATTGTAGCTGGATATTGTAGGATTAAAAGAAAACCCAGTTTGCTAACCAAAAAAAATTTTAAGTAGCCTAATAAAGTCTAAAGAGTGGTAATTCTTGCATAGAACCAACTTTTTATACATCCATAGGTGTCATCTACATGGAATCAGTGCTCGTGCCGGTATATGTGTTCTCACTGCCTCAACTGTGCTTTTATATGATGTTAATCACTCATTTTCATCTATACTAGCCTTTAAACAGAGGAGGACTAGACTCTTAGTATAAGTACCAAAATAACACACCTAAAACCAAATAATAATGATTATGGTATAGGGAGGAAAACTATGCAGCCATTAAAAGTCATACTGTATAAAAAAGTTATATTTTAAAAGAATTTTGTTGAAGTGGTGAAATATTCATAAGGAATTGTTAAATGTTTTTAAAACAACTATAAAATGTGTCCAAAATAACAATTTTTATTTATAAATAGGTTATATTTATATATTAGTATTATATTGTATGTGATATGTTGTATATAATGTATATTATATAGAAATATAATGTATTTAAACCTACAAATATAGCAATATCTGTATAAAAGACATGAAGGACAAAAGTTGCTTAACAGCAGAGTTTTCTCTGTTCTCTGAGTGCTGGGATTTTGCATGATTTTTCTTCTCCGGATTTTTAATAAATTTCTCAAAAAGTTTCTATATGCATTAAGCATGTACCAATTCTGTAATTAAGAAAAATGTAGTAGTATGTGTTATATAAATACACAAAGGAAAGCAATACACATGTATTTGAACTCAGTAGTTCAGTCTTTTCATAGCTTAGATGGGCCTTATTAGTATAATTAATTGGTTCCAATTTTTACATATTTATTCTACTGATTGGCTGCTTAAACTGTTTGAACAGTGAAACATGAACCAAGCACATTTATTCTTTGCACTGTTTTCAATGGTTAGTGCTTAGTGTATAAGAAGCTAAAAAAAAAGAAGAAGCTAAAGATGACAAGCCAGCATGACATTACTTTAGGTTAGTCATGCTGTTTAAAACCCACTGCTTACAAGTTGTGTGCGTGTGTTTCCAATAAAGACTTATTTGCCGCAGCAGCAGATTACTTTCATTAACACTTTGTGCTTCATTTTCACACTCTTGTGTATTCCCTGCCAGTCGTTTTACCCTCAGTGGTTCTTAGGTCTTGAAGGACTGTCCCTCAACAGTGCCGTCTTCTCCAGAGTTTTCATCTTTGGAGACTTAGAAGGTAACCCCAGCCAGTTCATTAGATCCATTTAGGTGGAGCTCAGAAAGAATTCCAGTACACCTGTGTCATTGCACACTTGCTTAGTGCTTTGTTCACTGACCTTGTGGCACTGGCCACATTTTCTCCTAGTTGTTTGTTAATCTGTCTCTCCCAGGAAACAGGACACTTCAACGATTATCACTTGTTGAGTGCTTACCATGTGCCAGAAACTGCACTACCTCTTTACATGCATTACTTCCTGTAAATCTCGTGTTATTAAAAGTAAGCACTATTTTCTCCTTTTTATAGGTGGAAAACTAAGGCTTTGGTTTTGAATAAGCCAGGGTATAAAGGTAGAACTCCTTGAAGGAAATACCAATACTGTAGACCAATAACCAAATGTGGTCCGGCTGATGAACAAGTGTGTCCTCACAGCCCCTGCCAGCTCTGAAGCCCCTGATGCTGTCTAATCATTTTTCTAAACTTTATATGAACAAAATTATTCCATTCTCCCATAACACACCATTTTCACAATATTTGGCAGCGAGGGAGGGTAGGTCAATCTTATTAACCCCAGATTTCAGAGGATCATGTCATGGTCACTATCTTAAATTCCTACTTTCAGACAGTTTCTGAGTTTTAAATTTTGTATCTGATTTTATCAGTTCTAAAATTAGGAGAAGGTGTGATACTGGTTTATTTTCCAAATGCCCCCCCTGCTCCATGCTGGCTGATACTGTCAGCAGTAAGTGCTGCCATTTTTGAATCTTACTACTGTCAGTGCTTTACAAACAGTGATCCTATGAAGTAGGTTTTGTCAGTTTCCTGTTTTTACAGACAGGAAAACTGAACCTTCGTGAGGTTAAATGGCTTACCTGGTTTTCCGTGCTCATTTGATCATTGATCTAATGAAGGAGTGCACTAGGGATTTGAATCCAGTTTTCCTGGACTCTGGTTCCAATCAAGCCTCTGCCTTTTGCTAGTGGTGTTACTTTGGGCTAATTACATACACCTGCTGTGTATCAGTTTCTTGACCTATAAAATGGGTTGACGATATTGTTTACCTCGGTGCTGTGGTGTGGATTAAGTGAGTTACTAAAGAGAAAATGTTTAGAGCAATGCCCAACACATAGTGACTGCTAAGTAATAGGTGCTAGAAAAATAATGACTACCATTAATGTTATCATTGTTTACTGGATTTTAATTGTTGAAATCGTGTGTTAAATCATATAAAAGTATATGAAGTAAAAAGTGTCCCTCTCTCACTAACTACTTCCTCTCCCCAGCATTAACCATGGACACCAGTTCGGTATCTATCCTTCTAGAATATTTTCTATGCCATCTGAAACTATTTTAAAATCGTCTTTCATTAATGAAATACAGGTCAAGAGTGAAATTTTTTGTAGTGATCTTGAGAATGGGAGAGTGGAGCAGTAGAAGAGGAGACAAATTCACTCATTCAGCAGATATTTATCGGATGCTTTCTGTGTGCCAAGCGCTCTTCTAGGTGCTGAGGATTCAACAGTTGAATTTCTGTTTTGACCATTGATTGATTTTCTTTTTTGGTTTTATTTAGGATATGATGTTTCAGCTTCTCCAAGGTCTGGACTTTCTTCATTCTCACCGAGTGGTGCATCGTGATCTAAAACCACAGAACATTCTGGTGACCAGCAGTGGACAAATAAAACTGGCTGACTTTGGCCTTGCCCGCATCTACAGTTTTCAGATGGCTCTTACCTCAGTGGTGAGTGAGAAAGTGCTGTTCTTTCATTAAACTTAGTTTTCCTCTTTTGAATGACAAACTGCTCCCATTCCAGACCCCTCATGTTATTACCGCCCATGGTCAGTGGACAGAATGTCTTTGCACTTTTTATATAGCAGGCAGTAGGAGGAAAGTGTTCCGCTTACAACTACAGACACATCCGGGCTGGGCTTGTTGTGGACAGAACCCATTGCAGAAATAGACGGTTGCTTCTTAGCCACTAGAAAGGAATCAGTTACAAGTTTCCAAATGGTTTTGCCTTATGGCTTTTTGCCATAACCACTCTTTTCAGAGCTGCGTGTACAGTGTCTGGGGAAACACAGCCCAAGGTCAGGGAGGGGAGAGCATCAGGAATGTTGACCTGTCTGCAGCATCCTAGTGTAAGAAACAGCCAGGTACCCGCAGAGGTGTGTGAAAGCACTCCTGTGAAGCTGTGGTGCTGACTGTGAAGAAATTAAATGTACAGTGAACTTGGATGATCCATGAACAAGTAGCACCACCCTGCCTGGTGAAGGCTTCATCCAAGCCAAAATACAAAGAGTAAACCCAAAGGCCATGTTTTGGCAAAGAATGACAGTTATAATATTCTGTTTTTTGTCTCATTCAGACACAAAACCATAATAGCTACTGGCTTCAGTTAGCTTCTGTTTCTCCTTATAGTTCATTGTTTCTGAGATGAATTTTCATGAAATTCTTCACTCAAAATATAAAAAGAGGAGCCTGGAAGCAGGCATTAATAACCCTTGTCTTTGAAAGACCTGTTTTCCATGCAGTGAATTCATGCATAGATTTTTTTAAAGCCAAGAAATGTTACTTTGCTGTGCTACTTATTTGGGGCAGGAGGTTGATATGGAGAACCCCTTTGATTCCATGAAGACTACAAACATTGCCTTCAAAGCATTAGATTAAGCCTTAACTAAAAGAATCTTCTTGGGTCAATATGTCATTTTCTACGTATAGTACGTCTTTAGCCTGAAAGTGGTTCTCATTCAAGGGCAGCACTGCCCTGGGGGATGGGGAGACATTGTTAAGAAATGTATGATGGCATCTTTGGTCTCATAACAACTTGGGGGAAGGAGGTAGCTGCAAGAAGTCTAATATTCTGTGCAACAAAGAATTGTTTCCCCAAATTCCAGTAATGCCTCAGCTGAAAAGTAGAAATTCAGGAGGGGAGTTGGAAATTCTCTGAGAGAGATAACGTGCCTTAGAAAAATGTTCAATTTGCAAAAGTATTCTGCTTCCTCACCCCAGAAATACAGATACTAGAACCTGGATGTGTAAGATCACATACTTTCCCAATGTTATATACTTTACCTAGGGCATCAGAATTTTTACAGAGGATTCTTTAGAATGTGTCACCATTTTTGAAAGATAAATCATTCTTGTTTCCTCTTTATCCAACATACATCATCACTTTTGAGAAGATGGCACAAGATGGTGTTTAAAGGATACATCTCTGATTTGGGCTGGGTCAAGTGAGCCCTTGTGTTCATATATAATCACACCAGAAAGGGCTGAGTCTGTGTGTTTCCCCTGTGGAAAGAGTGAGGTAGGCTGTGGCTTCCCTGGGAAGTAGTTTCTTATGTTGTCTCAGGGCCCTGGGGAGAAGCTTGAATAGGCTTTGCAGTCATCAGGGGAGCAGATGGAAGGAACTGGTCTCCTCGGGTACATTCATTGAGGGAAGGATGAGCCATAACTGAGACCCTGTATTCTGATCCCCCCCAGCTGGGCACTGAAAACTATAAATAAAAACAGGAAACCCAGTTGAGTTTGTTTTGTTTTGTTTTTTTCTTATTAAATTTGAGGAATGATAGCTCAGCTTGTGCATAATACCAATTAACATTCCATTCTTGCTGAAAGTTGATATGTTCAGACAGGAAGATGGAGACAGATGATTTCATACAGAAAAGGGGAAAGGCAATCATAAATACCTGATTTTTCAGTGTCTAGTTTGTATTGCATACTCGTATTTCTTAAGCGACATAAAGTAAAAAATATTAGCAACTGGAAAGGACACTGGAACAGATTCAGACTTTATTTGAAAGGATGATAGTTGGAATTTAATGTCAGTAATAACAAATATGATTCCTGTAGCGTACTGCATTAAAATTTTTTCCCACTGTTTATTTTTTTTTTTTTAAGGAAAAATCCATTTCTATAGTGATACATTGGTTTCTGTACACGTGGTGACACATAAAGACTTGGGATCAGTTTTTTCAGGCCGAACTGGTATTTATTTTTTGTATTTCTTGAAGAGTAAGAGACTACACTCCACTTCCTGGAAATACACATTTTTTAGTGGGTTATGTCATACAGGAACTGGGAATCAACTTAATTTGTGGAATGTTAAAAAAAATTACAAGTTAACTGATTCGAAACTGACATTTTACAGCCATGAGAAATGCTAATATATTACTTAGCTTCCAAAGTCTGACTCAAATGTCCCCTTCTGGTACCCCCTGAAGAAATTAATCCCACCTTCTTCCCTCATTGTTTCCAGGGTAACGTCTTATTAATGTCTTTCATAATACTGCTTTCTATCTTGTTTATAATTATTTAGGGGTTTTATTTAACCCCCCAAGGCTGCAAGTTTCCTGAAAGAGTTGGCCTTTTGGGTAGAAATTAACTTAGGACAGTCATCGTAAGTGTGGGCTCTAGTTGTAGCTGTAGTTGGTGTAACGTAGGGCCAAATGACTTGGCTTGTCTTCATCTGATAAGGGAGGGCTGAGTGCCCTTACCTGGAAGCCTCCTGCATGACCCTCAGGTGTCCTTAGGAAGTATTGGGTTCTTGCTGCTCAATATACAGCCAGACGTGCGCGTGTACCTGTGCAGGGGAAGGGTTGTTTATACGTATTTCTTTTGAGGGTATAGATCAAGATGTGGATGACGACAGTGAATGCCTTAGACCCCAGGCAGGAGGGGGCGCCTGACCCAGGTTTCATGCTTTAGAGGAGCCTACGCTGGCCCTGCTCCAGCCATGCCTTCCTTGATGGAGCACAGAATCCAGGGTACCTGAGACCTCAACCCTCACCCAGCCACACTCAAGGCAATGGAATTCCCTGACTGAATGGGAACCGCAGGGGCTCTTCTCAGTCCCTCCTCCTAACAGAAGATTGGGCCACCTGTGTGTTCACCCCATGCCTAAAGGGGCAGCAGTCGGGCAGAATGGGGACATGCAGACTGGGGTGGCCATAAGCACTGCGTGAGGTCTCGTGTCCTGCAGGGAGGAGCTGCAGGGGCCTGTTATACTCAACACCTGGCATGCGTTCTACTTCTCAGAAGAGTTTCTCTGAAACCCTGAAAATCAGCTTCTGTGACCTGTATTGAAATAACTACATTTGTGGAAAACCAGAGAACAGGTTAGAGGGAGCGTCTTTCCATTGCACATAAGTGATATGTACGAATCATGACCCATGCGGTTATATGTAATCTTTATGGCAGGTGCATTTCAAGAATACAGGCATACCTCGTTTTATTGCACTTCATTTTGTTGCATTTAGCAGATACTGCATTTTTTTAAGAAATTAACGTTTTGTGGCAATCCTGTATCACGGTGCCATTTTCCAACATTTGCTGCATTTGCTCACTTAATGTCTCTGCCTCACGTGTTGGTAATTCTAGCAATATTTCAAACTTTTTCATTATTATATTTGTTGTGGTGATCTGTGATTAGAGATCTTTGATGTTACTATTTCAAAAAGATGAGCTGCTGAAGGCAACATTTTTTAGCAATAAAGTATTTTTTAATTAAGGCATGTACGTTTTTTAAGACATAATGCTATTGCATACTTAATAGACTATAGTATAGTGTAAATACAACTTTTTTTTAAGCTCTTTTGGAATATAATTGCTTTACACTGTTGTGCCAGTTTTTGCTGTAGACCAAAGTGAATCAGCTGTATTTATACATATATGCCCATATCCCCTCCCTCCCGCAACTCCCTCCCACCCTCCCTATCCCAGCCCTCTAAGTCATCACCCATCCTCGAGTTAATCTCCCTATCTTATGCAGCAAACACAACTTTTATAGGCACTGGAAAGCAAAAAATTCATGGCACTCACTTTATCGCCATATCCACTTTATCGCGTGGTCTGAACCCAACCCTTGATCTCTCTGAGGTCTGCCTGTGTATGCTTATTCAATAGAATGACTATATGACTAACTGAAATTATATTGAGAGTCATTCTCAAATCATCATTTCTAAGCACCTCCCGTGTTAGATGCAGTGTGTGGTGCAACTCATTTTTGTCTGTCAATATGAACGGGAAATAGAGACCAACCTCTGAGTGGGTGGGTTTGGTCACACCCAATTGCGCACCCGGGTCTGACAGGGAGAGTCGCAGAAGCAGAGCCTGGCCCATCACCAGCAGCCCGATGGTGACTCTGATCATCGTGAAGCCCTATGAACAGCAGCTCAGGGAGGGAGCAGGTCTTCACTTCTCTGTTTATGATGCAAAACCTTTATTTGTTTTTTCTAAATGGACCCATACAGCATGTAGGGTGATACTGTTGCTATTGGATTTGGTGGTTTGGGAACTCCTTATCAACCATCTCATTTTGAAAGTGGGGAAACTGAGACTCGGAGGAGCAGTTTGTAACCAGGTTAAGTCTGAATTCACCCAATAGATTGTAAATGGCTTGGAGAGTGCTAATGTCTACAGTCTGGCTCTCGCCCATCGTTCCCTCTCCCCTCCTCTTCTCCAAACTTCAGAGGGTATGAAACTAGGTTCTGTAGACCTCTTGGGTTCTACAAAGGGTATGCAGGGACTCCACAAACATTCAACAGTCCATTTTTTAAAACATATTTTGTCTCGTTAAAATTGTAATTAAAAAACAACTAGCTCATGTCACATTTTGACACAGTGGAGAACGCTGAGGCATGAACTTATACCTCCTGATTAACTTGTTTTTTATGTAGACCTCAGAATAAAGACCTCTTTTGCCACAGTTGTGCACACTGGAACCTCTTGTAAATGTGTCGTTGCTTAGGAAAAATCAGGCTTTCTCTTGATTCACTCCTGTATGTGTCTGCTCCCTTAAAACCATCCAAATGCCTGATCATGATAGCACACGCATTGTGCTATGCTCACTGTACAACGTGAGACCACTTTGAGGGTTGTTCAGAGCAGTGCCGGGATTGACATTTTTATGTCCAGATGTAATTGCCAACACCCATGCAGTCAGAGCCAGTCGGTCCCCAGGACAGCCACCATGAAGCCACCTGTGGATAGAGAGAAGGCTGCACCTTAAAATGAGGTCATTCCTTTTGGGGCCCCAGTAACTTCCCATGCTGGGATCAAGTCCAGGATTGGCCTTCTGTAAACCAATTTCTGTTCTGCATTGAACAGTATTACAGTGACTTTTCAGTGTTTTTGGAGGGCCTTTATACAATCATTAGACAAAGGAGGGAATTAGCATTTTTCCTCCAAATGTCTGTGCCTAACACACAGTTTGGAGAAAAAAATCCACTTTGTACCATAATGGAAGAGTGAGAATGTTCTCCCGTCTTTTCAGTGACTTAGTAAAATTCTCACTAAATGAATTACATTCTCCTTCCCCAAAGTTCTTTTTTTCCATATTATCTTTCCTATTAAAAGACACGTCTTCATATGAAAACATTTTCCACTCTGTAGAAATAATCAAAAGATAAGTAAATAGTAAACGTGGGAAGACTTTTTATTTGACAGCTCTACAAATTATAAAAATCACTCGGGGATTTTTTTGTATGGAACTGATAAGATGCCCCAGATTGCCTTATTTAAGATCACTCATTTATTTAATGCCACAAGAATCACAAAAAAACAAATTGCTTACCTCGTCTCCTTATGCCTCTGGCAATAGATGGTTTCCTCTTCTAATGCCAGCGTTGGTAGTATTTAGTAAACAGTAAAGAAACCTTGTGGATTCAGAAACTTTTTAGTAATCCTAGGGTAGAAAGTTAATGAAATGGAGTTGTGGCATTCAGTCAACAAATACTGATCACTTTCCATGCGCCAAGCACTGTCAGTGAACCTGAGGGACCATGGTGAACAGAAGTGGACAAGGTCTTTGCTCTCATGGAACTCGTAATCAAAATGGGGAGATAGATCTTAATCAAATAGTCACACAAAGAAATGTATAGTGAGAAACAGAGAGACGTGCAATAAAGGAAAGGGACAGAGTTCTATGAGGCCCTGTGACTCCAAAGCCCTTGTGGGCTGGGGGGTCAGGGAAACCCTTCCTGCTGACCCACGCTGGGATGTGAGATGCTCAGAGAGGTCACCAGCATCCTCCTCTTGGAATCTGCCTGGATGCGGGCCCCACGGATGCGCACCTCATGCAGTCTGTGCTTATTTTCTGTGTTTCTGTTTGGAATAGTTCATTTTCCAGCACCCAGTTGGCACCACCAAGTTGACAAAGTGAAGCAGGACCAGAGATCAGAGAACAATGTCATCTTTTACAGGAGAAAGTAAATTGTTTATGCTTGTTTCCTCTTCGTGCGTGCTGTATTTACTATGGAGACCTGGCAGGGTTTGTGCCTCGGCTTGGGCAGCCGAGTTGCTCCCACAGAAGCCTGCAGAGGCTGCCAGTGCATACTGAGTAAATCAAACCAAGAGCGTGAACCGAGTAGAATGGAAAAAACCCAAAGCCCCGTCGCCTCGGCACCTCAGCGAAAGTGCAGGACACACCTCAGAAGCCGGAAAGGCTCCTGTAACTCCCTCCCCGTTCGACCTCTCCTTGCCATGACACAACCAGGTCTGTTTTGTGAAAACTTCCAGTTGCCAGTACATATTTCATAGTTAACAATGGAGTGTTTGTGCCGGTTTCGTTTTCACTTTCACTGGTGAGGGAAGTGGAGCACAATGGGGCAGTGCACAGGGCTGGGAACAGGACACGTTTTCTTTAGGATTCCCAGGGCTGGGTACGTGGAAAATGCCAGGGCCAAGACAAACATGCAAACCCATCCAGATCCTCTGTTACGCATTCTCAGTGGCAATAAAACACATTGCGAGTTACCATCTGATAGGTTGGCTGTGCCTCTGCAGTAAAGGCAAACGCTGTTGACCACTGTGGGTATTGCTTCCATGTAGAAGGAGAATGTGTGCCACACTGTGCAGGTCGCTGCTGTAGGGGTGCACGTGTGTGTGTGTGTGTGTATGTGTATGCAGGTGGGTATTTAATCGCACCAAGTATATTTGAGAAGTTCATCAAACAACTGCTTTCCTTGTTTATAAAACACCCTCATTCATTTGACTCAGCTAATTCTAGCTCCTTCAGAAGTGGTTACTGTTGCGAATTAGTTCTGGACAAAAACAGTTTAACTATAAGGCTACTGCCTGGAGGATGTTTTACTCAGAGAAAAGGGATGTTCTTTTCTTCCTCCATACATCTGTTCAGCCAGCTAATGTCCTATCGAGGTATTATATAGACAGGGTCTGGTTGGCACCTGGTTGTTTACATTCCGTTCTGCAGATACCCTGTGTGATGCCATTCACATCTCAGAAGCTTGAGGCCAAGTTTGAGTATAAAGACCAACCACTGTCTTAAGGTTGACGAGACCAAATGCTTTAGAGAGGTTTTGCAGCCAGAGGTTTTCTCAGGGAATCTAGAAGATGGAAACACGTTTGTTGCGTCTTCCATTGAACATTCTTATGGGAATATGCCTTCTGTGCTTGGTCAGGGGCTAGTCTGTCAAACTGCGTTGAATGAGATAATTCCATCTCCACTAAACGTCCTTAACTCAAATGTCCTGCTACGTCCATTCAGTGGAGTATGAGACACGGTCCTTGGAACTGAATATAAAACAATGTCTCTATAACTTGGATGTTTACATCATCTTTAATTCTTGGGATACGTGCATTTCTTGTGTTTTATAGATGTCACTACTTACTTCCTTGTTAGGAAGGGAAAGGTGGCAGTCTCTTCAATTTGCTTGGGCTTTGCTAGTCTCCTAGTGCAAGTTCCTGAGTTGAGATGTGTCATTGCAATCCTGTTACATTGGACATAGCCATTTTTATTCGCTCCACTCTAATGTTGAACTATTTTAGTGTTTCCCACAGTGCCTTCCTAGCACATGGTAGGCACTTGATAAATACATGGCGAATGAATGAAATGAATCCTGATGTTTCTCTAGTGCCTAAAGAATGAATTCCAACTCTGTAGCATGGCATGCAGAGGATTTTTTTTTGCAGTGTAGCCCCAGCCAACCCCTTCATCCTCTCACTCCCACCCAGCAATCACCTCCATACACATAAATGCATATTTCTTATCATCTGACACCATCAGATTTCTCACTACTCTTTAAGTTCTTTCACAAATCCCTGCTTTCACAAATGAATTGATGAATGAATTTCCAACTCTGCTTTTTCCATGTTGCTGCTGGGATCATTGTATCATCATTGATAAGCATCTAAAGATTTGTTTGTTTGTTTGTTTTAGACTCAGCTTTCAGCTGATCTTCCCAGCTGCCCAGCGGCATCACTCCCTGGTAGTAACGGGAGCTCTGAGGGAGTGACAGTTACACTTTATCTGTCTGGGCAGCCAGTCGTAACCTTCAGATAATTATTGTGCTTCATTCCTCCTTATTCGAGATCACAAGGCTTCCTACACCTCCCCAACGTGTGCGCTTATATTTTCTATATGGTATGTTTAAATTAAAAATTAAGATCTTTGGGTATCTTCAAAGGAACCATAGTGTTGCAGGAAGAAGTTGAAAATGTCTGCATTATTGTTTCTTTTAGTCATTTTATTTAGTCCACTTGGGTTCTTGAGATTAGGTAAATGTTTCTGTTGATCTGTAGAGGTCTCTCCAAAAGTTCAGCTCAAACTTTTGTACGATTGCTTTGTCATGCTGGATTTTCTTTCATACTGTATTGACTTTATTGCTAATATTTCACCTTTGTTTCTCAACAATGCTTTTTAGGCTGCTGAACAATTCCTTTTGCTGCTCCCATTTTCTATTTTCCTTTTCTCAAGGGATTGAAACACAGGGTGAGTGACATCGTGGCATCCAACATCTGTAAGAATACTGATGATTTTTAAGTCCCTCATAAATTTGAATGTTAAACTTTACAGTTGGCTTTGGAGGAATAATCTACCTTTGGGTCTCAGGGAAACATCCAAAAGAAAGAAGGGGAAAGCGTAGGAGAATTTACTTTAGCACTGCTCATATATTTATTTTGAAGGCTGGCAGAATCTAAAAGTGGGGCTGTAAATTTAACAACTCAACCGTAAAAACCCCAAAATAAGGGAGAAAAATCCTCTGCTACTTCTAGGTTTGGGTACTAACATAAAGTTACAAGATTTGTCTTCTGCCATTTAAGTTTTTTTTTTTAAATTTCTAAAGCTATCCTTCCCTTTCTTCTTTACCATTTTTATTTTGATGAATTACTTTTTAAAGGTCACGATGCTTTGAAATGTATGTTCGTGTTTTCGGAACACGGTTGATAGATTCCACGGTGACGCTACTGCTATCTGCACCTTATGTAACGCTGGGTGATTTCAGTGAGGTGGGGACCGCACATGGTATCAGTTCTTGTGGGAAAATATGCTTCAGTGGCTTACTGGCACTGCTCTTGGAATGTGGCATTTAAAAGTACCTTTTTACAGTGGGAAAGAATTCTGTCAAGAATAAACAGTCTGACCTTGTTAAATGGGCCAAAGTCGGTCTGTAACCTAGTTCCAGAAAACTAGCTTTTACTAGTTTAGAAAAAGCAGATGAGAAAAATTACAACTAACACTTTCTGAAGAATGGAAAAAGTTTCTATGAAGAATATGAAATAAGTTCCAGAAATGAGGGTCTTCATATATATTTATGAAAATGTCTTTACTGGACTACCAAATCCCACTTTTCCAGAGTGGATGAAAGATGAGGACTACAGTTCGTCAGAAAAGCAGATTTTCTTTTTCCTGGAAAGACGAGACTGGCTTATTGAAAGGAGCTGTGGGAGGGGCGATGTAGCATGGACCAACCGTGGGAAACCAGCTGGCTTGGGGAGATGAAGGAGGAGTAAAAATTGCCACTGACTCCCCATTGCCCACAGGTTAAAAAGTCTGTGTACTCTGAGCTGTGGAATGCAGCAGTCTGTTCCTGAGCTTTCTCTCCATTCCCTCTTTCCCACCCACCTCAAACCCACCCACGTACCCCCGTGATCTTGCCACTTCAGACCTCTTCCCTCTTGCTTGAAAGGACAGGCCATTAGATTTTGTACCTCCAGACCATTAGATCTCTCTGCTTCAACTGCCTTTCACCTTTTCAGCTTAACAAACTCCTACTCAATCTTCAAGACTCAGGGCAAATGCCACCTCCTCCTAGAAGTCGGCCTGACTCTCTCGGATAAAGTTAGGCACTTCTTCTGTGTATTTTTTTTTTCTTTTTTTGGGGAGGGGGGTGGTGCATGGACTTAGTTGCTCCGTGGCATGTGGGATCTTCCTGGAGCAGGGATCAAACCTATGTCCCCTGCATTGGCAGGCGGATTCTTAACCACTGTGCCACCTAGGAAGCCCCTGTGTATTTTTGATTTGCCTCTAATATAGTAGCTATCATATGATAGTGTCCCCATTGGTTTGCCTTCTATTTTAAAAAGAATAATATTGTAATATATTCATTGTAGCATTTAAGGTAACAACACACAGGCATGTGGTATTGCTCTGTGAGTGTTTGTAGTGTGTGTGTGTGAGATGAAATAAGAGGTTTCTGAATAGAGGAGGTGGAGAGAGGCTGGCTTGAGTGGAGGTACTGAGTGAGACTGAGTGAGAAAGGGATGCTTTCCCCCCAAACATCAGCCTTCCCGAAAGGTGTCACTACAGCCTGTATCTGCATCCATTTTGAAATTTCAGCATCAGGAATGATGCTTGTTTTATTAATCACTTTCACTGCTAAATCCTGTGTTTATATTTAAATGATATTCTGGAAAAACAGGATTTGACTGCTTTTACTCAGATGCATGACTGTCAAGTAGTTGGTTGGTTGGGTGTTGTCAGAGTAGGCTAGATATCAATGATGGTGGTTCTACTCACAGCCACTTTTAATATTAAACAATTAATTTATCAATAATAAAATTGAGGAAAATTTTTAATGAGTTATAGTAAAAACTAGATCTTGTGTTCTAAAAAATGATATAGCTTTTAGAAAACTGCATAAGTTAAAAAAAAAAAACCTAATGTGTAAAATAGATAAATAATCGAGGACTTTGCAGATGGGCTTATGGCAAGGGTTTCAAAAGTCGCCTCTGCAATCTAAACTTTAATAGATTAAAATGCATTTTCTTAAGCCTCTCCAGGATTATATACATCATGAAAACTACTTATTCTACCTGACCACTCTAGTTCTTATGGTTCTTACATACAAAGATAGTTAAAAAAAAAAAAAAAAGCCAAAATAGTCCATTGTGAATTTAAAAGTGCTGCCATGCAGGAAAAAAAGAGACTCGTGTGTTCTTTTTGTACCCGAACACAAATTGGCCATTATCATCATGACTTTTACTGGCAGTTGAGGTTAAAAATGTAGCACAACATTTAGGATTTTGACAAGATTGAGTAAACAATCCATTTGAAGTGAGAAAAGCATCTTCAATTTTGAACTTTCTTTAATAATGTTATAGTAAGTCAAATATAATTTTTGTCTTTTCTTTACAGCTGTTATTCTATTTTTATTTCTAAAAGGATTCCTTGATTTTAGGACGTGGGACTGAAATACCACATTTAAATGCCATGATGCTGCTACCGTACCTATAGTATAATCCAAACTGTATTTTCCATTAGGATTCTTTTTCATTGGTGGTTTATGTGCTCCTATTTCTAAAGGAATTAAGTTTTCTCAATATTGATTATCGTTCACAAGTATTGTTAGTTGTATTATATTTAAGAAAAATATAATATTCATAAATTGCTTTAAATATCCGATAATTATAACATCCATTTGCTCTGTAATTTTATTTCTAGAAATCTGATATAAGGAGACAATATTTGGAGAGAAATACACTGTACAATATCGTTCACCAAATTTTCTTCAGACATTTTCTCCAGTTTCTTCTGCATTTCCCTTTGCAGCATTTGTATACATAATTCAGTCCCTCCTTTCAAACTCTCATCTTTCTTTAATCTGTTTTTTAAAATCTGTATTCTTTTCTAATTGCATCCTCATCAGCATTTGGTGTTGTCAGGGTTTTAGACCTTGGCCCTTCTAATAAGCGTGTAGTGGTGTTTCATTGTTGTTTTAATGAGTATGCATGTTTCAGATCTGATAATGCCAAATTGTTCTCCCAAACGATTTCACTTTTCGTCCTCTCCTCTTAACAGAACATGATTGCGCTCTCTGCCTCCTCTCTTCTGAGTGTCTCTGGTGATCACCTTTGCTGGCCCTTCCTGAGCTGCCTCCCCACTAGGAAAGCAACCTGAATGTTCCCATCTCAGCCCTTTCACAGATCTCACCCAGGTCCGCGACTTTAACTTTCACATCTGTGCAGAGGCATCCCAGTTGTCAGCTCTGCCCAGGGTCCCCTCTGAGCATCAGGCCCTCAACCCCACTTTTCCCTACATTTCTCCATGGGCAACAGAAACATAACATGACCGAAATATTATTCACTAGCTTCTCCTGCCCCAGGTAATTCTGCTTCATTTTCCTTTCTTTAATTTTATTACTAGTAATCACCAAAACTGGAATCCTCGGGTTTTTCTCTGGATTCATTTGTGTCGACCTGCATTTGGTTACAGGTTCAGAATACTCAATCAGTTATATCTTGAATAATAGTAGTTTTTAAATCTGACCTAAGCAGTCTGGAGATAAATAATTCTGCAGTTAGTGCAATTGCTCAGTGGTGTCATCTTGAGTCCTATAACCAATTATTAGGAAAATTCCATCCTCTTCTCCTCAGTGAATGACGTTTTCCCTCGTGTTCTCAAGATGGCTGCTGTGTCTTCAGGTATTACATCCTCATATAGCAGCGGTCTAAGCAGTGACTAAGGAAGCAGGGGCCAAAAAGAGTTTCACTGCCTTTTTGATCAGGGAAGACAGTCTTTTCTAAAAGCTCTCTTCAGACTTTCACTTACTTTTCATCTCCCAGAACTGGATCATATACCTGCCCACAGACCAGTCACACTGCAGGTAAGCATTTTTTTGCTACCCAAGGAAAATCAGGTTGTGTTAGTCAGGGAGAGAGGGAATGTCTGTTCCTTGACAACCAACGACAGGCCTTCATTGATCTAGGAGACTCCCCAAGGCGACGGGGCCACTGTATAGGTAGAAACTTATGCTCCTGGTTCCTTCCAGAGGTGCACAGATATAGTCAGAGATCTCTAATAAAGTATTTTATACAGTACGGTGCTTTTTTCCTTAGTGCTCCACATACGTTAAAAGCAGAAAGTTTTAGAATTTTATGGGAATGTTGATTAGGCTAAGAATGTATGTTTACCACCCTCACCAGGACTATGATGCTTTAGGTTCTTTAATGACAGTACTAAGGAACGATTTAGGGAGCACTAGCAATCTGCACATAATCTGCAGGTGACATCTCCACATGCAAACTGGATTTGGTATGTCAGAAGCTAAGGACAGTTTTTAAAACAGTGAAGCAACAAGAACTATTTTGTTAAACGAATTACTTTTTAAAGGATATTAATTTCATTAATATATTATTTAGATATATTACTGTAATATATCAATACATGTATTACAAGCATACCTCAGAGAGATTGCAGGTTTGGTTTCAGACCACTGCAGTAAAGTGAATTTCACAGTAAAACTAGTCACACAAATCTTTTGGTTTCTCAATACATATAAAAGTTATGTTTACACTCTACTGTAGTCTGTTAAGTGTGCAGTAGCATTATATCTGAAAAAACGTACACACCTTTATGTAAAAATACTTCATTCCTAGGAATTCCCTGGCAGTCCAGTGGTTAGGACTTGGCACTTTCACTGCTGTGGCTCAGGTTTGATCCCTGGTTGGGGAACTAAGATCTCGCAAGCCATGCAGTATGGCCAAAAAACAAACGAACGAATAATTCATTGCTAAAAAATGCTAACCAGCACCTGAGCTTTCAGTGAGTCAATCTTTTTCAGAAGTAACATTAAAGATCACTGATCACATAACAAATATAATAATAGTGAAAAGGTTTGAAATACTTTGAGAATTACCAAAATGTGACACAGAGATATGAAGTGAGCAAATGCTATTAGAAAAATGGCACCAATGGGACTTGCTCAACTGAGGGTTGCCACAAACCTTCAGTTTGTAAAAAAAATGCAGTATCTGTGAATCACAATAAAATGAGGTATGCCTATGTCTAGCTAGTATGTTTATTAGTTATTGATATACTTATGTGTGTTTTTTTAAAGTACTACTACTTAGTTTTTTTAAATTTATTTATTCATTTATTGGCTATGTTGGGTCTTTGTTGCTGCATGCAGGCTTTCTCTGGTTGCGGCAGTGAGCGGGGGCTGCTCTTTGTTGTGGTGCACAGGCTTCTCATTGTGGTGGCTTCTCTTGTTGCAGAGCACAGGCTCTAGACACGTGGGCTTCAGTAGTTGTGGTGCATGGGCTCAATAGTTGTGGCTCGTGGGCTCTAGAGCATAGGCTCAGTAGTTGTGGCACATGGGCTTTAGTTGCTCCATGGCATGTGGGTTCTTCCCGGACCAGGGATTGAACCCGTGTCCCCTGCATTGGTAGGTGGATTCTTAACCACTGCTCCACCAGGGAAGTCCCACTACTACTTACTTTTAAAAACATATATACATAAATCTGAAGTTGCCTCTACTTCTCTATTCTAACCAAATGAACCTAGGTGAATCAGGAGGCAGGGATTGATAGACACAGGAGAGTCAGGGAATGCTTCACGGCGGAGGTGATTTTTGAGCCAGGCCTTCAAGAATAAGGAGGAGTTTGCCTGGCAGGCAAAAGAGGACGGTGCCATCTAGGTACAGAATTGGGAAAGAGCAGAGCATATGCTCAAAAAAGTGAAAAGTATGTGGGTTGATTAGCAGGGTGTCTTGGGAGAACATGATCAAACTGTTCCTTTGTTTTTAGGGTTTCTTTTTTTTTTCTTTCAAAAGATCACTCTAATGCAATGTGATGAATGAATTGATAGGAGGCTTTGGCATAAATTAAGAAATTGCTGGCAAGGAGACCAGTGGGGAGGCTGTTTTAGGAGAGATACATGATGAGGCGCTGAGTGAAGGCAGGAAAGAGAGGAGATAGAAACTGTAAATGTAGATACAGAGAGAAGTAGGGAAAACTCATTACATGCCAAAGTCTGAGATGAAATTTACTTTATAAAAAAAAACAAGAAATAAAAAGTAATATTCCTTTAAACTGAGTAGATATCTGTGGCCCTAATTCTCTTTGTATTACACCATTGTGGATAATAATGTAGATACAGCAGCCAATATTGATATAATCATTACTATTTTCGTTGGCAGTGGTATAAATATATATGGTAATTTCTCTTGATGTGATGAACATTGCCATTCAAAACGGGACAGATTGTGTAATGTAGAATCTGCATAGGTCATTTCACTAGCAGTTGTGTGAATCAGAAATTTCCTAATGGTTTAATGTTTCTCCCAATTGTAATTAAGATGAATCTATCATAAAATGACTTTTTTTCATTTAAAAACAGAGCCTTTTTCTAAAAATATATCCTTTTATCAGGATTTAAATGATACATGCTTTAGCTTATTGGGCTTAAAGACCCAGTAACAATGGTTATATTGTATCTAATTAGCCACCTGTCTTTCTGTTTCTCCTTTTTCATCCCCATAATCCAGCTTTTGCTAAAATTGGCAAATTATATACCTCACATGTGGTCATTATATGACTAAACCTAATGAGGGTTATGTAATGTAAACAGCCACAAAATGCCATAATTTACTCTTTTCATTAGACAACAAGCACCTTGAGGGAAGAAATTGGGCATCACATATATTGTGCTCACTAAATAGTAATTGGCAGTGATGATGTGTTTTTAAGATGTTTATGTCCGTTATAAAAGTAATATATCCTCATTACGGGCAAACTTGTGTGGTCTTGGTTTATCTTCTTTGTTTTCTCGGTCCAGTTTGTTCATTCATTAAAAAAAGAAAATGGTACCATGGATTCAGTTTTCAGTGCCAGGAAGTCAAAGCAGGGTTTGAAGGAAAGATGGCAATAAGTAAAGGTGTAAAATATTTTTTCAGCCTTTTGTTAGATTGTTCTCTTCTTGGGGCTACTTAACTTCACCTTTCTTCCTTCACTGCTCCTATGGAATAACAAGGTTAGAAGTTAGATACTGGATGTCATTCCAATAAGAGTCTGTTGCGTTTGAGAATTATTTTCAAAAATTGTTAAAATTTCACCATCACCACCATGTGTCCGCCGCTTCCTAAATGTCATACACTTGATAATGGCCATTTCTCTTAAAAGAACATCGTCACTTTCTTGAGGCCAGACGTTAAGTTGGAAGAATTCTTGAGGCTAGACATTAAGAATTTTAGAATTTAAACATTGTATGCCTGGTGTTCTTTTTTATATTGCATTGCTTTATAGTGTGTGTGTGTGTGTGTGTGTGTGTGTGTTCTATATCTCATCAGGTATTGGTGAATAAATAGTTCACACCCTCCCAAGAGAATAAGTTCTTTCTTTTCTTTAAACAGTGACTCCATTGATCCTGTTTTAGAATTTCTTCCCTTGTTTCTCTCTTCCTTCTTGGCAACCTTGTTTTTGAAGTCCTAAATTGATTCAAGTGTTCGTGGAATATTCCTTTTCTCTTCTACCATTTTCAACTGTAAGCAGCAAGATTTTTTTTCCAGAAATCTTGCTTCATTCAAGAAGCGGTACAGCATGGGCCATTGGCTAAAGGGACAGATTCTGGAACCAGACCTTTTATTTGGGGTTTATCTTGCTACTTAACAAGCTGTGTGAACTTAAATTCTTTAGCCTTCTCTGTGTTTCTTATTTGTTAAAATGAAGAAAATAACTGCACCTACCTTATAGGATTGTTGTGGGAATTCATACGTGAAAAGAATAAATTCATGTGAAAAGAATAAGTACTTGATACAGTCCTGTAACAGAATTACATAGTAGTAGTAATCACCTTTGCACCTAAGCATGAAGACAGGTACAGAAATGAGTATAACTAAACCGTTTTCCTACTACTCACCAGTTACCACTTAGGGACCACGCACATTATAGTTTAGGTTACTAAGGTCTCGGGGAGACCATCCTCTCCTTTTTCATTATTTTTTGTTTCTCAAAAGGGAGAATGTTTCCAGGACTCCTGAAATGAGTATGTTGAGGAAATCTTTCCACTATCTGTATTCTTTAAACAGTGCTGAAGTTTGGAAAAAATAAAATACATTCTTTCTAAGAGTATACATGTACCTGGTCTTTGAATACAAGAAATTGAATATGCACATCCAAACAGTTGCAGAATTTTCACTAAAGAGACTAAAAATGGGTACTCATGTTATTGTGAATGAATTGCAGAGACCGTGTAAACCATCTAGCTTCCAGGCATCCTCTCTCAGTGTGACATTGTGGAATCCCAGAAATGCAATGCTGTGTCTTCAGTTCTTCCTAGCTGCTTACTTTCACCTGCCAGGCAGGTAGTTGTGGGTAGAGAAGAGAAACTGAGTTTTGACCCTGAAGCATAAACCTGCACGACTGTACTTTTCTCCTTACCACCTGTAGGACAGACTTTAGAAAGATAAGAAAAAAATTTCTCAGGAAGAACATGTTCTGTATTTTATCTCTGTAGAGAGGAAGGTAGATGACTGAAAACTAACAATTCCTAAATTATGAAAGTAAACTCCTTTCCTTTGGGTAGTCAAGATGGGCCTTTTAATCTTATTTCTAGACTAAACCATGTTGTATTCCAGTTACCACTATCTTTTGGGGGTAGGTGCTCAGTAGTTAATATTCAGAAAGTTTCATTTCCCAAATAGGTTAGATTCTTCCCCGGTCAATAAGTGACTCATTGTACCAACTAGGGATTAGTAATTAACGTCACAAATAACATACACTTCTTTCCCATAGTCTGCTTAAGATGTGTCACATAAGAACTCTTCCAGCTATTAACCTTTCAAAAAAATTAGTTAAAAGAAATTCCTGAGGCTTTCAGCCCAGCCCTTGTATAACCTGCACTGTCTTGTTTTGTTTTACAAAGCCATGCAGGAATGCCCCCCATTCACAAAAGAAGTTGGTACCTAAGCGAATAACTCAATGGCATATTCAGTCTGCCATTCATGGAATTTGTGTGTGGCATTTTATACAATTGCCTACTCTCTAATTTAGGTTTTTTTAAAGAACATTTGTCTTAGTATTGCTCTTATCTACCTCGTGCCTGATTCAGGATTCAGATTAAACCATGATACTGTTTCTGAAGAAAATGTACTCTGGCTCTTCTTAGATTCAAAGTAAAGTTGTGGTTTGGCCACAGAAGCAGTGTTGTGTGGAAATGTAATTCAGAAGCTTCTGCAACCTGATCTCACAGGGATCCAGCTCTCTTCAGCCACTTCCTGCTCTGAACTTCCATCGTACTTCTGAAGCCACCCAAGTCAGCCTTTACATGAAGCCATTCACTCTCTATTTACATTTCATGTGACTTCCTTTTTTTTTTTTTAATGCTGCTCAGAGCTCCTTGAGACTAGTAACAGTGACTCTTTGCTAAGCATACCGAACATCATTAGTGTGGACCAGAAACTGAGGAGATGGTTGATTGCTTGGTGCATACATTGTTCTGCTCTTGGTGCTATAGGACACTGAAGTGAAATACCACTACTATTCCAGACATTTTATTACTATTAATGTGTATATGTAGATTGTAAGTACAGAATACACTCATGAGATAAAGACATTTTCAGATAAATAAAAGCCAAGAGAGTTTACCTCTTTAGTAGGAACTTCTAAGGGACATACTTAAAAAAAAATGAAACTATCTTGAAAGGAATGTCTGAGATGCAAGAAAGAAGGGTGAATACATAAATTGGTAAACGTGTCCAAATAAATTGTTAATCACAGTAAATGTACAAAACTCACCAGTTAAAAGATAGAATGTTAGGTTGGATTTTAAAAATATTTATCTAATACCAACTCTGTGCTTTTTCAAGAAACATCCCAAATTTTGACCCTGTGCTAGTGGGAATATAAAATGGTACACTACTTTGGAAAATAACTTGACACTAACTATGTAGTTTAGCATGCTCAAACCATGAAATCTTGCAGTTCCATGCCTAGTTACATACTTTAGAGATATTCATGCACGTGTGCACCAAGAGTCACATTCAAGAATATACATAGCAGTTGTTTGTAATAGCAAAAAAGAGAGACAGCCCAAATGTTCACAAACAAAAGAATGGTTAAATCGACTTAGTGTATTCACACAGTAGAATTATCCAGCTGTGAAAAACGAAAATGAATGAATGATCGCTATAGGCAGTAACATGGGGGAATCTTAGAAACAGTATTGAGTAAAGAAAACATTGAAGATAGTTATAAAGTATATGAAATTTTATAAACTTCAGAAACAAGTAGTACTAAATATTATATTATTTAGGCATATTTATGTGATAAAACCAACATTTCTTTACAGCAAGGAAATGAAAAACACTGGTGGCACAGAGGGCTAAGGAGGCCAGAGAATAGAATTAGGAGGAGTGTAAAAGAACGCGGGAGGAAGGAGGGCTGGCTCGGAGCACCGGAATAGCTGTAAAGTCCTTAGAGCCTTGCCCTCACCTCTGTGGGCTCTTTTTTAGACTCATACTCTTATTTAACATGATTTCTTATATTTTTACAATTTCTGCTGTACAGGCACTGAATTGAGAGTGTAGAAATTGATGAGACAGATAAAATCTCACTCTTGTGGGGAAGATGGATGGAATAAACAAGTGAACAAAGTATTATACACAGTCATCCCTCAGTATCCTCGCAGGAATTGGTTGCAGGACCACCCCACCCCACCACCACCACGGTGGATACCAAAATCCTCAGATGCTCAAGTACCTTGTATAAGATACATAAGTACAGAGTCACCCACCGTATCCACAGATGCGAAACCTGCAGATACCGAGGGCCGACTGCAATTTCAGGTTCTCCGAGGCACCATGAGGGGATAGAGTATGAAAGACCAGGCATGTATTTACAAGGAGGAGGATGGTCAGAGAAGGTCTCTTATTAAGGAAGGAGCAGAACCAGACTAAGATCCAGGATGAAGCATTCCAGGCAGAGGGGATGGTGAACTCACAGGCCCCCTGGCAGGAGCGAATTTGGACTGTCCAAAGAAAGCAAGGTCAGTGTGGCTGATGCAGAGTGAGTGGGCTGGAGAGGGGTCAAGGCTGAGATCAGGGATGTGGTCCTGAGTCTCTCTCCGGGGGTCCTCAAAAAAGTGTTTGAATGTTTTTAAGTATAATAGGAAGGTATCTGAGAGATTTGAATAAGGGGCCTAGTCCATATTAGAAGCAGAAACTCTGAAAGGAGTTAGGCTGAAAAACACAGGCAGTAATAACAGCAGGAAAAAAGATGATAATGGGACAAGAGCAAGAAAAATTTAAATGATTAGAGTAATATGCTTTCAGAGCTTGAAGAGAGAAATAAGTAATCTGAGAACTTTTGTTATATTTAAGTCTTCATTCATCTTTCCAGATAAATAAGATGTTAAAATATTAGTTACATGTATACATACTCACACACTCAACACATATTCTTTTCATAACACATTCATGTCATAAAAATGGTCTTGCTCTTGTCCCGTTATCAATTGTCATTGAGATTATTTATGATCAGAAGTGGATTTATTGTGCCGAATGGGTTTTAAGCTCCAGAACCCCTCACTTGCACACACGCACGCGCGCACGGCCATGGGAAACGCCCCAGCAATGTGTGCATATGGTCTTTTTTTTTAATTGCAGAAATAAGCTGTTCTAAATAGAATTGATTAACCCTCTGCTCCACCACCTCATCACGCTTTCCCTCATCTCAGGTAGCACTAGAGTGGCCCTCATTCGGGGTGCTATTAACTCTTCAATTTCATATAGGGAGCCTTCTCCCACCATGTTACTGCAGTAGATATTCTAAAGCCCTTGTCTCGCTTAGCATCGTCCGGTATACATCTGCTTCTCTTCTTTACTTGTAAATATCCACCTTGGCTTCTGTGACATAGTTTCCTGCTTTCCATCCTACCTATCTCACTGCTTTTTGCAGAGCGCCCTCCCCTGTCTTCCCCCGGCTTCTGTCCTATGTGTGCTCTCGCTCAGCAGTCTCTTCTACTTCCTGGAGGTGATCCTGGGAAGCCTGCGTGACATTTTATTTCTGGGTCCCCATTCAAGTGGATGGCCCCACCATCCACCCTGTCACCCAGGCCAGAAACCTGGGCTTATCCCAGATTTCTTTTCTCTCCCCGTCTGCTTCATTTGAGTCATTTAAAATTATTCCTCCTGGGACTTCCCTGGTGGTACAGTGGTTAAGAATCTGCTTGCCAATGCAGGGGACATGGGTTCTATCCCTGGTCCAGGAAGATCCCACATGCCGCAGAGCAGCTAAGCCCGTGCACCACAACTACTGAGTCTGTGCTCTAGAGCCCATGAGCCACAACTATTGAGCCCTCCAACCACAATTACTGAAGCCCGTGCACCTAGAGCCCGTGCTTCACGACAAGAGAAACAACCGCAAGAAGCCTGAGCACTCTACAACCAAGAGTAGCCCCCACTCACTGCAACTAGAGAAAGCCCATGTGCACAGCAACAAAGACCCAACGCAGACAATAAATACATAAGTTTTTAAAAATAAAAATAAAAAATAAAATTATTTCTCCTACTTCTCCTCCCCTCACTGCTGTAGGTTGATAGGTCCTCCTCCCAAGGCAGCTAGATCACTGCAGCCTTTGATTGAGCTCCGTGCCTCAAGGATCATCTCCAGTTTCATCCTCCACAGTTGCCGGAACATTTAGTCAAAAATGTAGATCTGACATGCATCCCCTGCATAAAACTCTTCTGTGCCTCCCACTCCCCTCAGGATGAACTTTAGGCTCCATCACATGGCACTTAAGATCCTTTGTGATATGGTCCATGCAGTTTCATGCTCCGCAACCTTCCTGCTCAAGCTGCTCCCTCTGCCAGTCATACCTTTGCACCTCCTCTCTGAAGCAGCGTGACACTGTATACCCGTCTTGCACCTGCCCTACCTTCTAGAGTTGGTATATATATAACATAGGCTAATAGCCAAAATTTATAAAACCAGCACCTGCAAAGTACTTTTTAGACCTTACCTCATATGATTCTCCAGTTGTCCTATGAAATAGGTACTATGAATTTCCCATTTTGCAGGTGAAAAAATGAAGGCATGGAGAGGCTAATATAGTTAGCCAAGTGATACAGCTCACAAAAGAGGAGCCAGGCTCTTAAATCATGTGCCTCTACCTGGCACAGGAGCTTATGCAATTGATAGTTACACATCTGCCTCCTCTGCTCAACTGTGAGCTTCTGGGAGCAGATTCCGTGTCTTCAGTAATCTTCACGTCATCTTATAGCCGGGATCCAGCGCTTGTCACATAGTAGGCACATTAGTATAAATATGAATTAATGAGTGAATCATTGAAGTGGCTTTGTAAATGTCTCATAAACTGCATGGAAAGTGATACCAAGAGTATGTGGGGGTAGTACGGATATATTTGTATCTCACCCACATGTATTTTGTCCATGAGAGTCTAACTGAAGTAAAAATGTTATTACTGCCTTTAATTGAGAAACTTAAATAGGTGAGAGAACTTAAATATTGAGCTTTAAAAGCCATTCTTATTCCTGTTACCAGTGGACGTTATTAATATTTATAGGAAGCAACCTATCTTTTTAAGGGTTCATCATGTGCTAATAGCTAACAGCATCAGCAGTTTAATTATTGACTTATTCCAGATCTAGAGCAGACAGACTTCCTAGTACTTTGAGAACTGCTGGCCACTTTAAATGTCAGGCTTGCTTTACAAGGGACCTTAAACATGTGTAAGCTTTCCATCTTCCACTAGTAAACTAGTTTATCAGTTAAAATGGAAGGGAGGCTTCCCAGCCCAGTTGAAGTTGTCTAGGTTATTCATCTTGCATATATCAAATGTATCCATAAGAAAGGTTTCAGTTGCTATTTTAAATGCAAAAACAATATGCTTAAAATATAGGTATGGGCACACTACAATTTCTGGAGCTGTCCTCATGGAGCATCATTGAAACATGGCCTCCGATGTTCTTTGTAATAGTAACATGCTTATTTCATAAACCAGAGCCCATATAGGAAAAAGCTTTTCCCCCCTCATGCAAAGGCTTATAACTGGATGAGAAAAAAATTAATTAATTACATGAATATTAAGAGGTTACTTATCTATTATAACATTGGGCCACAAGTTGACTAATTAAAAGGAATGCAGGTTGGAAAGCTGCCACAAATCTGCTCCTTTCATTTAGAGGGCCACAGGCTGAAGCCAGTGATTGTGCGTGACAGACTCTGGGAACAATGGTGCAGCGCACAGACCATCCAGATGAAGCATGCTCGTCTGAATTACACCGACGACGGGGTGGCCTACAGGCAAACAAAATGGTTAAACAATACATAATCAAGTTTTTATTTGGTATTTCCTGCGAGGCTGTACCAGTTGCCAGGGAGTGTACTGTATTTTTTCTTCGGCTGTATTAATTGTTGACCATAGCTGGCAGAGCACCAAACAGGGACAGATAAGGGGGAAAATGGCATCTGGACATTAAAGCCCCAAGTGTACTGGGGGGAAAAAAGCACAAAAAAATTACAGCATATATCAGGAATTTTCCAACTAACGATGTGCGGATGTGGTAGCGCGAGGGAAAAAGAGCCAAACTGAGCTTGCTTTGTTCACTAAGAGAGGCGCCCCTGTAACATTCCTTTTAGCTGTGCATATTTTGGCTTCATTTGTACAGTTTTAACTTTATACTGTGTGTGGGGAAGCTTAGTTGTAACTGGTTGTTCCTAATAATTATATTGCAATAATTAAAGTTCATGGATAGCTGTTATGTTCTTAGTCATTTAGAAGCTGCTTCGAAAACCAAGTCTAAGCTGAAAACTTCTTTTAAGCGCCATTTCATTACTGTATAAAAGATGGCAACAATTATTTCTTTGATTTGACAACAATTTTTTTAAAGACGAGATCGTTGTTGGAGACAAATGAGAAACAATGTCTTCAAAATGTGGGATACGAGGGGTGGGGGGCAGACTAGGAGTGAGATCTTGTAGCCTGCAAATAAAATATTCCCCAACTGGTTTGTAAAACATGAAAATCTGTGATAGGAACAATCCCCTTTGCTACTTTTAGAGTCCATTTAAAATGCAAAAGTAATATAAATATTCATAAATCTGTTGCAGAAACAAAGTATGGCAGTTTCGTGACCTCAATTAGAAATCATATGTTACTCTTTCAGTTGAGTAATAAAATGAAAAATCTCCAACTAAACATAGCTCCCTTCTTGAAAGATTGATCAGTCTTGGGGTCCCCAATAATAATAATGATGGTGTAAACTGAACCATTAGAGCTGTGAAATATGTTTGCCAAGGGCTTCTTTTGCGATGGTAGTGATCTGTCTGTGCATATGGCTGTCATGCCCAGTGGTTACACCTGCAGCCTTCGGGGTTACACTGCGTTTGACTTCTAGCTCTGACATGTGGCTAGCTATAGTTACTAACGTGTTCTGCACATCAGTTTCCTACCTAGAGTATGGGTAAAACATGCAATGCCTACCTCACAAGTTATTACAGGATTTAAATGGCATAAAATTTGTAAAGTTTTTAGTGAAGTGCCAAACATAAGGAAAACCCACGATAAACTTTGGCTGTTATTACATCTTCTCTGTTGTGAAGCTCTGAGGTTTCTTTTAGCTTCTCAAAATATTATTTCTACTCCGTGTCTGCATTAGGCTTGAATGTATTTACTTAATCACCATTGACTTCTACAATAAAACAGGTTGTTTGGTCTGTAATGAAAGCCGAGATAGTGGTTTTGATTACTATTAAACCTTCCTGGAGAAGCTGAAATTTTAATACCTGTTTTCAGAATCACTTATTAAGACCCAGTTATGAATTGAGAAAAACTAAAGAACAGTATTCTCAAATAGCATCATTATTCTAGAGATGGACTTCTAACCACAGGATACGCATACTTGATGATGTTATAGACAGCTGCCTGGTAACACAGAGACCATGACTTCATCTCCAAATGCTAAGAGAAAATCCTCTCTTATCACTGTCTCATATTTGATTGAATGATTTACATAAGACTTATTTTAATAACTTTTGTGTATTTCAGTTACATTTTCTGGTGTTTGTTGTTTTTCACTTTCATCTCCAGAAGTCTTAACCCTTAACCTTAAACACATGTTAGGGATTCATAGACTCTGGATATTAGAATTGCACAATTCATTTCAACACCCCAGGAATTCAGTGTGCTGTCTGTTCAATAAAGGGATGGCATTATTAATGATGATCAGTGTATAGGTACCAAACATTTTTAAATCCACAAAACTTCTCCTAGACCAAAGCATTTGTTAAAATAGACATGAGTCTTTGACGTCAGACCAGTTTTTCTCAAAGTAAATCTTGTGTCCTAAAAACATTTTGAGGTTTTAAATAATATTGCTATTGAATAACATCTTTCGAGTCATTTAGGAAAGACTGTAATAAAACATACACATATGTGGTAAGTTTTTTATGGGATCTTTACATCTTAGCATTATGAATAAAAGATTATTAATTCTCCTGCACCGAAACAGTCACAATTGTAATAATAAGTTGAATGTGGTCAGCTTTAACTTAAAACGGGAGAACTCCCTTTTCATTTCCACGATTGGCTTTTTCTCTTCAGCTGCTTTTTAAGTTGGGCTGTTAGCAATTTAGCCTGTCTTTAATTTTAAGCACCATTCTTCCAGTCCGGAGATCCCTATAGGAAGCCCCACTTTCATAGCCTCGCCTCTCATTGGCTAGCTGGGAAAAGAGCATTTCTGCATAAATTGGATGCTTCCTTCTCCCCGGGAGACCAAATATGCTCATGTTTCACAATCCCCCGGTTTGTAAGCTTGAGTCCGTTGCCTGAAGCTGGAAACTTTCACTTTGCAGAACACAGCACACATCGAAATCCAGATCCAATGCCCCTGACGCACCCATGGGTCCAATAGCAGATTGAATACATGCTTCTCAACCCAGTGTTTCTGAGCTGCTCCGACTGAAATCAGAAACCGATGTGCGTGAGAGAGGTATCCTTCAAAGAAAGGTATTTCCTTTGTGCAGCCCCAGTGCACACAGAATCCAAGGGGTTAACCTGAGAGCTGCTTTGAAAACAGAGGCGAAGGTCACTGGCGGCAACAGCAAAGACTTTTAAAGCCTGCCGTCCTGAGCCTTTCACCCTGCCTTTCCCACCCAGGGGATTGTAAACATTGGCTCCCGGCCACCACGTCCCACAGCACAAAACTTCTCTGTGCTTTCAGCATATACATTTATGCTTTTTTATGGAAGCTGAAGCAAAGGCGCGGTCTTGCTGTGAGCACAGAGAACATGTTTCTGTTCAGGCAAAGGAGAGGGATCCTGTCCCGCTGGAATGTGGAAGCATGCAGATATGCTTATTTAGCGGTGCTTCACATGGAACTTAGCTGCTGCTCTTAGTCTGACTTTCTCAAGTCAAAAGAATGTGTAGAATGCTGTCACTTAATCAGAACCCAGAAGAGCTCTTTTATCTGCCATTTGTTAGTAACTAGCAATATTGCCCTTATCTCTTTGTCCTTTAGCTCGATCCAGTGCCCTCGGATATGAGAACTGGTAACATGAAAGCACTTATTACCTTGAGCATTGCTTCTTGTTTTTCTTTTTTAAAACTTCAGAGTTCTTTAATCACCAGCAAAGAAGTTGTAGGGTTTGTTTGTTTGTTTGTTTTTAATTTAAATAAACGTCTTAGTCCTAGGACCATTGGTGTTTGGTGATGTTTAAAAGAAACCAAGATGATTCATATATTTATGCTGCCATCTATACCTGGTTCTTCAAAAGTCTGTTATCCACATAATTTATAAATAACCTCCATTGATTCAGTTGCATGAAAATAGAATGGAATTTCCAGAAATAGTACATGTAGCTTACATTTCTCCCTCTTCAGTGTTTTAATATGTTGTAGGGGAGTTAATATCCTTCCATGTATTTTAAGTAATTTCATGTAATGTCAGTCATTTGATACAATAGTTTTTCTCTTCAGTGATTTCTAAAGACACAAACAGAAAATTCATTTTGATCAATCTGTATATTATAATAGGTTGGGGCGGAAAAAATTGTACCCCATACCATTCTTTTGTTTTTTGTTTTGTTTTTTTTTAAGTGACTATTTCAGAGGCAGGTGTATAAAATCTTACCCTTTTCTTCTGAAATGGCTACTATGAGCACATTTTGGAATTAATTTGGATGCTTGCCTACAGAAAGGTCAGTCACTAAACATTCCTGTTTGAGTAATGATGCTTGATTCTGCAAAGCCCAACAGCAGCCCCTACCAAATTGCACAGACATGCAGACAGGACTCTGCTCTAGCCTTTAGCTGCAGCTGCTAAGAGATGTGTGGCTTTGCCTTTTGCCTTTCAGCCGAATAACTCTTAAAAGTTCTTCACAGTCTCTTCTGGAATTCCAGTTTTGCTTTATGGAATTGCAAACTCTGTTGTGTACTTATAAATGTCCGTCTCCTCTTCTTCTTGATCAAAGTTCCATTTCTGTAAATATGAAGGTTCTGTGACCAGCAGCACTGACCTGGGTGTGTGGGCCTGCGGTACCATGTCCAGGTGGTGTCGTTGAGCATGTAGAATTGATTTACTCTTGATTATTGGACTCTCGAGTTGGAAGGACTTTAGAAATAATCTGACGTGACCTCTGGATTTTATCATTGAGGAAACTGGGGCCCAATGGTATTAAATTAGTTTTTTTAGAGACAGTACACAGATTATTTAGTGGTATACCTGAAACTAAAACCCAGGTCTCCAAAACTCAGTCCAGGACAGTTTCTCTTACTCCATCCAGCCTTGTACCCCCTGTACTGTGTGATGAGTTCACTGACGACCAAATATGGGATTAGTAAATGCTGATATTCACATCAGAGGTGTACTTCAGCAGGTCGAAGTTGGCATAAGTGATTATGAGCAGATGTTTTGTACACTGAACAGGAAGTAACACGAAGTCTTGGTCGCTACATGTTCCCAAGGCGTCTGGTGACTAGCATTTCAACTCTTTAGCTCATCCGCTTGTCACGCCTCAATTTTACTGTGATAAGTTTCTCTCAATTTCTGTGGAATCCTCTTTTTTTCTCTTGCCTATTTAACATGTCCTCAAGTAAGACCGACTCTACGTTACTACAGGGAACTCTACATTAAAGCTGACAATATAACGAAAGTTATACATGGAGGCTAATTGAAAGCACTAAATGCTTTTATGACTAGATAAGAAAGATTGAATATAACTGCAAAAGCCTCAATCCAAGGACCATAAAAGAAAAGGAATTCTTTTCAACAGGCATCTATTGAATTTATTGTTTTTTAAAGACAAATGTTATGCATACTCTTTATGAAAAATAGAAATATGGTTGAAGTACGTGATGATTAATTAATCAGAAAATACCTGTATAAATCAGGAGGCAAGAGTAAAGTCTGAAATATAAATGAATGAATTAGGAGACAAAAAGAGTAAAATGGAAAAATAAATGTAAGAACAAAGACAGTCTTCTGGCAAAGCTACTCAAGAAAAAAGAGAGTCCATTTGTAGAGCACATCAGTCACCTTTGCTCCTGGCTAGTAGAGCTTTTCAGAGAACTTGGAGGCATAGAAGACTAGCTCAGATAGAATAGGATGGAGTGCTGATTGGGGAACCAGGAGCATCAGGGCTCCTCCTGTGAGCCCAGCCCACTCCCAGGTCTTAAGCCTGGATGCCCCCATGTCTCCCTCTGTGTGTCTCTTTTCAGTAACCTAGGTAAGAAAAACAAATATCGCTTGTCTATATATGTTTTAGGTTCTCATGCAAGCAACAGAACAGAGAAGATACATCCCACAAAAAGAGTTTGGGATTGAGCAAAACACATTCCTATTATAATTTTCAAAATGCTTGTAAGTCATTCTCAGCAGACCCTGTTTGCCCATGACCTCTGGGTAAGGAATTAAGTGCTAAATGGTAGGGGTATGCAGTGTTAGAGATTATGCTTGGGAAGTTTATAGTCTGGTATAATATGGTAAATGTGGTAAGAATTCCAGCTGAAGGAGGTATAAGAGGTACCCTGTAAAGAGCAGTGATGAAAAAAATATCATGGATGTACCAGAGAGTAAAGGGGGTAAAAATGCCTGGGTTTCATTAATAAAGCTTTTTTATCACAGTACTCCCCATGAGAAAAATTATAGAAAGGCTTGTAGCTCCATTAAAAATGAATTTATTGTAATAGTCACAAAGGATTAGGGCATCTCAAGGTAGAAGCTTCCATCCTCTTCACAGGTAGCAGCTTCTCAGTCTTAGAAATTGAGACGGAAAGGTGCTGTGTTGAGTTTATATGGACTTATCTTTGGAATGAGACTCAGCAGACGGTAGCTCTGGTTCATCAGCAAATGCAGTATTTGAAGGTCCTTCCTATTAATGTGAATTTGTTCGATTCTGCTGCAGAACGTGTTCTATGGAAGTTTCTTATTGCCAAGGCTTTCAAATCGGATAGTTCAGACTTTCAGTCCTGTAAGTCTCACAGGAGCAATTAGATGGCATCCTTCAGTTTATTCACTGATTTCTTATTATGCTCTTGCATTATATTGCAGGAATTTAAAAAATATAGTTAAATTGCTTCTCTATATTGGAAATATATGTCTCTGCACCCAGGTTTTCCTTCTTTTATGTCAAAGGCTTTCTTTACATCTCAAGTCTTCTGTTTCTCCGTATATACTTGAGGCTTTCCGTTGAAGAGGTTTACTCCCTCTGCTGGCTCTAAGTATGAAATGGATGAACGCATGTAATAAGTATATTTCTGATGACAAATCCCAGGGATTGCTTGCATATGATGTTCTTTGCTTTAGACTTTTTTCCAAAGTGTAAAATTGTACTTTAGTTTGGCTCCCTGTAATTCTGGATATAAAATCACCCAAGAATCTGAGAGATTTTGAGAACAATATGAAATTCTATGAGACTAGTAGTAATGTGACATTTAAGTAAGTCTGGCATGGAGATTTGTAGTATATAATATGATAGATGCTCAATAAATATTTATTAATTTATTGATTGCAGTCACATTTTTATTGTATATAGACAGGCTGTGTGTACTTCATAGTACGAGTAATAAATCACCCATTCTCTAATGAAGTCATCTGTGTTTCCATAGCACTTTCTCCATGCCTTAATGTAGTTCCAGCCACACTGTGTTATAGTTATTTCTTTTTATGTTTGCCTCATTAGACTGTGAACTCCTCCAGAACAGACACTGTCTGTTATTTGTCTTTAGAGTCTCAATCCCTGTCATGGTAGGTTGCCCAGTGAATGTTGGTGAACTTCAACATTATAAAACTTAAATCTTTTTCCCAAGTGGTGTACAACAGCCAGAAAGTTTAACCAGAATTTTTTCTGCATTCTACTTTTACCATAAAAAGGTAATTACAGTAAATAATTTATTCAGAAGACCCACTTCCTAAATGTGAGCACATGTGTGCTAACAGAAATCGTATAGTTAATACAGATATAGCAAGACCTCCCCACCATCTCCATTTGTACTATTGTATAGTGGTAGTTAGTACTACGATGGTTATACCAAAGCCTTGAAGGGTGTTTTTGCAACTTATATTTTCTTTTTGTACCTTCATTTTCAATGCAAAACCAGATTTTCATTTACTGTGCTTGCCTAAAGCAAGACATACCAGCTCTTCTTTTTTCAGGATGGCATTAGTTAAGAATGTTAAGTTGTATGCAAGCATTTATTTTGGGTTATTTGTGCTCCTAACCCTGTACCTTGTCATAGACCATGGCTTTTCAAAGCATTTCCCAAGGAACCCAAATTCTAGAGGAGGATGATAGGTATTATATGAGGGCGGGAAATCATTCCGTGGACAACACTTGGTACATGTTGAATTAAGTAGGTTTCTTTTTTTAACTCTCGAACTTCTCAGATCCTTTAGTATGTCAGGATAAAAATGAGAATTTCAAGAGAGTGGATTCAGCGTATTCCCAAATTTGTTTGATTTAGAACTGTTTTTCATGAAACATCTCTGGGCATTGTTGTCCTCTAAATTCCCTTTGGGAAACAGGTATATAGGCAATCAGGACAATATAGCCAAATGGGTTCCTCCCTCGTTTTCTCCAAGATGCTACCAATATGCATCTCTTGCTGGAAATGTCTTTGTTAATAGGAAATATTGAAAGGATGATGCGAATCTGGTTTTGACGTGAATGTAGAATCTCATAGATTCTGTATGTTTACCCCAATAGGCATAACGTCTCGGGCTGAGTCACAGTTTTCCTTCCCATCTTTCCCACTGCATTTCTGCAGTCAGTCAGACTATGAAGCCCCATATGTGCAGGAACCAAGATTCATTCACTAGCACGGAGTGCCTGCCATCAAGTAGCGCTCTGCAAATGTTTATCAAATAAAGAAAATAATTTTTTACAGTCATTCATGTTTCTAAACAAAGGAAAATGGTACCACATGTATACTGATTATTGTCCTGTGGTGCACCTCTCACCCCCGAAGTAGTTGCCATGGTTCCCCATGTTTAAATTTCATGCCTGGGTGAATGTGAACGCAGGCTCACCACAGATGGAAACATGGCTACAATGACCTCTTCAGAGGGAAGTGTGGCGAGAGGGGCCAGTAGCTTAGGGTTTGCTTCTTAACTAGGCTACAGAACTACATACTGACAGGTATGGTTCTGTACTTTATAAGGATGTTTCAGCATTTCATTCATAGAGGAAATCTACTAAAAACCACTGTCCAACAACTTCTAAAGCTTTTACGTTATTAATATTTTAACTTAGAATCTTGGCAGAAACATTTCAAAATACTTTTTTGTTTAGTCTCCCTATTCAGTACCCAAATTATCTAAGAACTCTGTATAAATAAATAGTATATACACCTCCAGAGAAGGACAGAGCTGCTTAAAGAGTTGGGAATCTGCTAAAGTCAGATGTAGCAGGAGCAAAAGTGAGACGAGAAGCCTAACATTTAAAAAATTGTCTTTAAACTATCGAGTCACACAGCTATACACAAATGATATCATTATTGATTCTGTCATTTTAAAGAGTCTGGTTAGTGCTTTAATAAATCCAGACTATATTATCATTTTTTAGAATCTTGTATTCTTATAAATTGATCAGTCAACAGTATAAGAGGTACCACAACACACTAACTTGGCTGGTTGGGAATATCAAGTGGTGGCAAAGATACAGAGAAACTGAATTCTCCTGCATTCCTAGTGGGAGTATAAAATGGTTCAGCTACCGTACTTGGAAAAACTATTTTGTGGTATCTACTAAATATATGCCTTCTCTCTCGATAGATAGATAGATAGATAGCCAGACAGACAGATAGATAGACAGACAGATAGATAGACAGACAGATAGATAAGAGATGTGGATATCCAAGAGAAATGAGTGCCTATGTCCGATAAGAGACGCACACAAAAATGCTCGTAACAGAATGTTCATTCACCATAGCCAAGAACTAGAAACACCCATCAACAGAAAAAAAAAATGGCTAAATAAATTCTGGCATGTTGTCACAACGGAATACTACACAACAATGACAGGGAACAGACTGCTGATATGAACAACAAACTACTGATATGAACAACAAGTTGTTAATAAGACAACTTACATATTAAATTGAGTTTAAAAAAAAAAAGCCAGACACAAAAACTGCATGATTCCTTTTACATGAAGCTCAAGAATCATCAGCATTAATCCATGACGATATGTCAGAATAGTTGTACAGGAGTGGTATTGACTAGAAAAGGCACAAGAGGGCCTACTAGGGTGATGTAAATATTCTGTATCTTAGTCTGAGTGGCAGTTACCTAGGTGTGTAAGGGTTGGCAAGAGAGAGAGAGAGAGAGATGGCAACAGAACAGGTAGCTAAAACCTATTTGCTGTTTATGGGAGATTTCCTCTAAGGTATGATGTAAATAAATTTGATTCTGCTTCCTTATTTATGAATCTGAAGCACCTTTTGTACCTTCAGAATCATCTAAAAACAGATGTATTGTTTCTCACCTGGTTTGGTTTTGTTTTTGTAGTTTGCGAAAAAACTTGCAAGAACCTCTTGGTCATACATCTAACAAACAGTCATTGAGTGCCTGGTGTGTGGGAGACACGTGCCAGGCTTTGGAGAGTCAAAGATAATTAAGGCCCAGTGCTGCCATTGAGTCTTGTTGGGGTGACAGGGATGGAAGCGGATTCTTGTGGTCACGTCACACATCAGCAGGGGCTATAAGAGAGGTGTACTGTGGAAGTATAGAGCAAGGAGCCTCTCTCAGAATGTTTTGGAAGTCTTCACAGAAGGCATCACTAGGCCCTGCTTCTATTTTTGCCAGATATCAGGGCCCTCCATGTGTAAAGCATCTACAGTGGTGATTTAAGACTACTTTTCAATTACTGAGGAATAATTAAAATATTTTATGTAATCTACATATTTCCTTAGCTATCACTGTAATCATATCTTAGACCGTTTATCAAAGCGCTAGCAGTTTCAAGGATAAAAGAAGCTACCTGCTACAGATTTCTAGAAAGCAACAATATTCTTTGAAATGTTTATAAATGGAAAAGCAGTCTTTCTTTGAATTAGCTCTGAGCTAAAAGCCAAGTTATACACAAACTGGAGAGTTACTTTTCCTTTCAAGTAGTGTTCGCTTACAGCAACCACACTGCCCCGAACACATATGCATCACAAGTTCCTAAGCCTAGGTGAGAAGCCTTCCGCTGGTTTTTACGTTCACACATGTATCTCTCCTGATAGCGGATGTACCTAGAAATACTCTGTATGTAGAGTCCTTGGTATTAGTGTGGTTCTTCCTAGAAACAGACAATTTTAAGAGAAGCATTGCAGCTCATCAAGAGCAAATGAATTCTGTGTTTTATAAGTATTTAAATAACAGAACTATATTCCCTTTCTATGATCCTTTCCTTCTCATCCTCTTAGAGAAGATACAAAGATATTAAAAATCCTGTAAGCATAGAAAAGTGTTTTTTACAGAAAGAAAGGGAAAATAAAGGGCTAGGACACATATTACCTATCAGACTTTTCTCTTTTTCAGTAATTTCGAAATCAGATCGTAAAATCCAGAATGATATCATCACATCCATATGTATTACACTGAGTCTTCAAACCTGAAAACATCTTATGCCCAGTGATGTGAATTTTTTTTTTAACTTGAGACCGATGTTATAAAATGGTGGGTGATAGTATCTGGGTTGTCCAAACTGTGTATTTTCTGTTCTCCTGTTTCCACAACTCTAGTTCTCTGTGCATTTTGCTCTTTTGTCAAGTTAAAAAGGCACCCTTTTTACATGTGTCTGCATAAATCGATGAGGGGTGTGACTGAGGAAGAGTCTAGCTTGGGGAACTGGTTAGATGGAATACAAAAGGAGAGCAAGTTTGGAAGCAAGGTCTTTGCCGTGGTCCCTAGAGAAGGAATGTTCTGGGAGGACGGCATGAGGCATACGTCCAGTGATCACACAGCACCAGAGCTATGCGGGTAGGGAGACCTTCCCGACCCTCCATCCGTGACCCTGAGCCCTCAACCAGTGACCATCTTGGTGAAATCCTATGGGGTAGTATCCTGGAAGAAACATTCCTTTTGTTCTTGTCTGCTTTTCTGTGAAACTTACATTGCTATGGAAATGATTGGGGTTTTTTATGGGGGATGGGGGAGATGGTCTTTGGCCACACAGCGCGGCTTACAGTACCTTAGTTCCCCAACCAGGGCTCAAACCCCAGCCCACAGCAGTGAAAGTGCCACGTCCTAACCACTGGACCACCAGGGAATTCCCCAAAATGATTGTTTTAGAAATACAAACACTTAAAATCATAATTAGGCATAAGATCAAAGGGGAAGAAAAAAAAAGATCTAAGGTTGTTCAGTCTACACGGCAAGTAGAGTCAACCTGAATCAGATAAACCCTGTTTCAAATCTTGGTTCTACCATTTACTAGCCGATTGGGTCTTGGACAAGTTGCTTGCCTTCTGGAGTCTCAGCTTCCTTGTCTTTAAAAACAGGGTCACTGATACTCACTTCATACCACTAAACTGAAGATGCTATAAGGGGACAGATGAAGTCCATCCGGCACGGTAGTTACATCTTCTGCACCTTATAGATGTTTTATTTCCCTCTTTCCCTAGCCCACTTGTTTACCCCCCAGATGGGATAAAAGTGAAAAGGTTTTAGAGAAGAGATCACAAAATAACACAAAACCCCACAGTAATCCATCTGACATTTAACAGTTCTTCTTGTCAGAAAATAGTTCCTTCTTTCTAACCAGAATTCCTAATGCTACAATCTAAGTCTTCTCCGTTGTGGCCTTCACCTTTTTTGTTTCCAGTATTAATCTTGCTAAATGAACAGCATGAAACATCCTAATCTTCAGGAACATATTTTCTTGAGTTCTTGCCTTTAATAGCTAAAGCACAAAATATAGTGGGAGCTCCAGAATCCTCTGTAGACCTTATCTTCCATTTCTGGTCGCCCAGATTAGTTAATTCGCATGCATCTGTGTGAACCTCCTAGATGAAGATGTGTAAGTAGAAACTTTGGGGAGAGTGAGTATTGCAGAGTGAACTGTACCTTGGTAGTTCCTTCCAGCTGAGAAACTCCAAATCCTTCCCATTTAAGGAAGGTAACGCCCACAGATTTTAAGATGCTGAAGAATGTTTGAGCCTGAAGTTAGATTCTAAAACTCTTCTTCCATTTCCCTCGTCACTTGCACTAACCAAATAACTTAAAATGTTCATTTAATTGTTTTACATGCAGCCTGTGTAAGAATGAACGTAGTAACCAAGGAGGAAGAAGGCATGGACTTCAGAGACATTCAGCTGTTTTCATCATAAAAAATCAAATGTAAATTCTCTTCCAAGTCTGAGTGATGATGTGGCCTCCCAAAGCATATAGATTTTAAGAGTTAAAACAGCTTTTAAAAGGAAACGATGAGCTCTACAGCCTGCCATATCCTGTGTTCAGAATAATTTTCATTTCTACTTATCGGTGAAGGTTGAAGGAATGTCTACAAATATTTGCTTGGTTTCTATGGTGAAGGCAGAGAGAGATCAAGTGTGTGATTGTTCAGCATCAAAATCAAAACTGCACTATACTGTACTTCTATAAAGAGAGTGAGTTTGTTTCTTGAAACGTAATAGACATTTAGCAAGTGGTAACTATTTTTAAGTTTCACAAGTTCAGAATGAAATTTAAACAATACGGCCTGAAGAAAAACATGGGCCCTTCAAGCATTTTAAAACTTCACTTTCCAAAAATAAAATGGTCCTCACTTTATTAAAAAGTCATCTGTTGATTAAAGATAATGTTGGTGGGCTCTCAGGATGCCTCGTGTGGGTAGGGGGACATGACCATTGGTCTGTAAATTTCTACTATACTAGAAACCTCTGTGTCGTGCCTTAGGTTATCCCTCCTAAATCTGTAACCCTCCATTCTGCTGTCCTCTGGCTACCCATACATTTTTGGAACATACGAAATGCTTTGCCAGGTGCTAGGGATGAAAAGTCCACTTAGAAACAGTCTCTATCCTCAAAGGGCTCTTTGGGGTCTAGTGGGCAGTAAGTACACAGTGAATGGGATGCAGTGTGATAAGTACTGTGTTTCCATGTAATTGGGAGGACAAGGCAGGGCAAAATTCACAAGAATTAAGAATGGGGTGATGAGAGGACATTCCAGAGAAAGGTCTCACTGCATGAGAAGGCCATGAGGCATGACACAGCACGCATGTTTATGCAACCACAAAGCCTGTGAGCAGGTTGAGGAAGCTTTCCTGTGAAGGAGGAACAGGCGATAAAGCCAGAGAGAGGGTGGGAGCCAGATCATGAGGGTGCTGTGGGTCAACCGGACTTGAACTTGACCCTGAAAGCTCTCAAGAATGGGTGAAGGGTTTTAAGCAGGAGTGGAGTGAGCACAGCTGCAGATATACAATAGAGAGGACAGAGTAGAAGGAAGCACTTTCTTTTCTTGTAGGAAAAGACCCCAGAGAAAGCTGTTGTGAACCACAGGAGAGGACAGGTTCACGGTGGAATTGTCAGGATCTAGTGACTTCATTGATAGTGGGGATGAATGTGAACCTGGGGAGGTGGTGATTTTGCTTGCAGAGGGAGGGAACCTAAGAGGAGAAGCACGTTTCAGAGGAGAGACAGTGCGTGCATTTTGGAATTGAATTACCTATGGGAGTACTGAGTGATGATATCCAGGAGACAGCTGGATATGTGCGTCAGATACTCTACAGAGTTCTGGGTCCAGTATGGACATGTGGGTCATCCACATACGATGCTCCCCAGGAATTGTGCATCACATAAGAAAAGTTATTTAAGGGACTGATTGCGGAAGTGACTGAGGAGTTACTGGAAAGTCACTAGGATAGGACTCCAGCATTCTGCACTTATATCACTACACAGACCCAACCCACCCACCCCAAGTTTTTCAGCCAACTGATTTGACTTGCTGCTTTTCTAGTTTGTGACCACCCCATCTAGGACTTACAGGGTACCCCTCATAGAATGGGCACTCAAATGCTGAGTTGAAGTTTACTTGATCCTTTAAAGGCTTGATGTCTACTCTAGAGAAACACCTTTTTTAGGTAGATCTGCTTAGACATTAACAAAATGAGAGAGAGGTATAAGGCTGAGAAAGAGATGGTAAGTGCCACGGATAGTATGAAAGGTCAGAGCCTGGATCCTTAAACTTCACCTTCATTCATCCTTCAGTGGGTCATTGTCATAGCCCTTGGACACAGGACTCAGGCCTGTGTCTACTGAGTGCCTCTTCCCCAAAGATTCCCTTCATCTCTGTCTCAGCGCACTTTCCCTGTGCCATTGCCCTTTGAGTTTTCTTACACATCCTCTGAATCAAATCAGGTTCAGGCCCACCTCCCTCCATAGATCCAGTTCCTTTTTCAAAAATGCATGATTATTCAAAGGTCCTCAATGATTATTAGACATTGTTGTCCCCATATTCTCCAGGCTAGAGGACTGCCTGTATCCACCATCAGCACTGCCCCAGGGACTTAGTTCCCTGTGGTTCATTCATGTATCCAATCATCAGATAACTAGTGAGCACTTTCCACGCATGACACTATATATACACTGTGATTGATGAACTGAGACGCTCAGGGGTGAGCAGTCACTTCCAAATGAGAGATCAGGAAAGGCTTCCTGGAGGAAGTGATATTTGAGAATTCAGACCAGAAGAGACTCAAAGAAAGAATGTCACACAAAGAGAACCACAGAAGCAGTGGCCAGATAGTTGGAAATCAGCACATCTAAATGGGAGCCAGTGGCCCCAGGTGAGTCTGGACAGCTGAGGTTCTGGAAGGACAGACAGCCTTCCTGCTGGTAGTAGATGCACAGCAGAGGCCATGATTGTAATGGGCTCAGTGCTTAATGCTGAGAATCTCATTTTTTGTGTAGACTTCAGCTACATTATGTCATGTATCAAAACATCTTTTTCTGCCCTTTAGGTTATAAATAGGTCCAATTGAGACAACTCCATTATTATTTGTTGAAAAGTACTTTGTGTGTTAACTTTTATTGGTATTTAACTCTTTTAATGTTTCCATTTAACTGGGTTTATAATGACAAGACTGTGCTGGGAAGAATTAAAATTCTGATTGTTTATAATATCTTAATTTATATGTATGATTTTAAAGAACTGAATTTTGAGACCCTTTAGGAAAAGTCAGTGAAATTACCACTAATTTCTATTTTCACTTTGCAAAAGCACAAAAGTCTTCTGGAGGGAAGAAACATACGTACTAGAGAGTTTTATACTGGTGTGAAGCAAATAAACAGCTTAGAGAACAGCTTAGAAAGCCTTCACTTCGACAATATAAAAATCCTGAGTTATTCTAAGGATTATATCCATATTTCTCAGAAATCATTACAAAAGTTTACATTTGAGACTTGTTGAAATTGGCCCCAGAAGACCTCACTGGTTACCCCCCCCCCCCTTAAGTAATTACTAAACCAAAGGGCAGGCAAGGATATCTTGATTCTATATAATATATGCATTTTAAAAATCTTCCATTACCATTGCCACATCATTTAGGCCCCTTAGAATGCTAACAGAGGTCGCCTTATAGACCATCCAGTCTAAATGTCCTCTTGGACAGATGTGAAAGCTGAGAAAAAGTCGCCACCCACAATAGTTTTTTCATCTGCCAACTGGATGTATTAGTCAGGGTCCTAGCAGGAAATAGATGGCATGCTCAAAATAAGATAATTCAAGGAAGGTTTGTTTATAGAGACAAGATTTACAAAGAATTGGGTTTAGGGGAAGCCCAGGAGATGGTATTAACTTGAGTCTTAGTTGCATCAGGCTGTTATCATTCCCAGGCTTGAAGGGAAGATGGGGAGTGGTTACTGGAGTTGAGTAGAGTGGGCTGCTCGGGATGGACATTGACTTTGTGATGGCAGCACTGCCAGCTCTGGACAACCTTGCTGGGAGAAAATCAAGGAGTTAAAGACTCAGCTTCACTCTCCTCCTTCTCTCTGAACTCCTGCCTACGCTTCCCATTGGCCCAACCCAGTAAGAAGCTGGCGGCAAATGGTAGATACAGATCCACCTGCGAGGACTGGGCCCATCCACAGAGGTAAAAGCAAGATAGCCAGCACAGTGTGCATACCATGCTTTTCTGCTCTTTAAGCACATGGCCATAGAATAAGGGTGATTCAGATAACATCTACTAATGTTTTCAGGATCTTGGTGAAAGGGTACAAGAATAAAAGACTGCAAAATCTAATATTAAGTAAGAATGCTTTCCTCTGACATGTATTTTTGAGTTACAGTTGGCCTTGGCTCTATCTTTTACTGTTATTGAACTGCTTCAAAAAATTGTGACTAGAGATCAAAGCCGTTTAAACAGATACATCCACTTGTGTAAATATGCTTGAACTCCGCCTGTCTTCTGCTCCCCCTCCTGTTGCCAAATCCATTCAGCACCTCCAGAGGCTGTTCATACATGTAATGATTGTAATAAACAGCGTATTTGCTTTGGTTCCAGCTGGCTCCAGCCACCAAACTCTGTCTGTAGCTCCTATTGTTAGCTTTGTTTAGTAGACAACTGCATTGTTACCATTAGAAGCCACCTTTGTCATAGATTTCTCAAGGTTGATCTTTATACACTGTATTCATGTTTTCCTTCAACATGTCTTTTAATATATGTAGGTAGAAGTTAATTGGTTACATTGCTGAAAATGTTCCATGTTACTTCATGCACTAAAACCTTGAAACATTTGTATCAGTTTTGTCCCTTCTTTATAAAAGTTTCAATTAAAAATTAATAAATCTTCTTACCTGTGACTTAAACCAGTTTTAAGTTAGGCAGTCTTCCATTAGAAGTTTTTAGAGGTACAAAACTATAATAGGTCCTAAGGAAACAAAATTTGTCTTTTACTGTCAGGGAAATTTGTTACAATTTGTTCTCAAAAACTTGGAACTTATATATATTGGAAATCCCATGAAATTACAGAAATTGTCGTTATTCGAGATATTTTAAATTACAGTGACTTAAAGTGAGGATTGAAGGACTCTGGATCGGAGACTGAAACAGCCACGTGAATTAGCAAATTAAAACTGGGGAGGCTCTCTTGATACATGAGATAATATTACATAAACAGGGAACAACTATTAGATTTATGTCTATTGCAAAAGGCAGTAATTTGTTATTTTAAGTGTAGGCTCTAGGCAGCGTTGGGGTTATTTGCTTGGAGAATTAACTAGAAATGTGCAATTCATACTTCCTTTGGAATCCAAGCACACTGAATTCTACAAGGGTTAAACCAAAAAGCTGTCTCTTTAGACAAATGATAGTTCAAATAGAGTATAAACATAAACCTAATAAATAAATCTAATTCCTCTCATTTTGTTGCAATGATTTACACATAGAGCAAGCAAAAATCTTAGGGATACCAAAGAGATTTTTTAAAAAAATTTTTTAAAGAAATTTGTTTGTTGGTTGTGTTGGGTCTTTGTTGCTACATCTGGGCTTTCTCTAGTTGCAGTGAGCGGGGGCTACTCTTCATTGTGGTGTGTGGACTTTTCTTGTTGTGGAGCATGGGCTCTAGGCTCAAGGGCTTCAGTAGTTGTGGTACATGGGCTCAGTAGTTGTGGCTCGCAGGCGCTAGAGCTCAGGCTCAGTAGTTGTGGCACACGGGCTTAGTTGCTCCGTGGCACGTGGAATCCTTCCGGACCAGGGATCGAACCTGTGTCCCCTGCATTGGCAGGCAGATTCTTAACCACTGTGCCGCCAGGGAAGGCCCCAAAGAGATTTTTAAATCTTAACTTTCATTGAAGTTATCACATGGGAATTTGATGAATACATGTCATACCGTACAGAGCACTGCTGTTGTTCAGAAGTGAATTTTGAAGTTGTAGAAACCTTTTTCTTAAACCTCTTTTTTAAAAATTTTATTTATTATTTTAAACCTCTTTTTAAAAATTTTTATTTATTTATTGCACTGGGTCTTAGTTGCAGCAGGTGGGCTTCTCAGATGTGGCATGCAAACTCTCACTTGCAATATGCATGTGGAACCTAGTTCCCCAGCCAGGGGTCGAACCTGGCCCCCCTGTATTGGGAGTGCGGAGTCTTAACCACTGTGCCACCAGGAAAGTCCCACTTAAACCTTTTCTTAAGGAAATCATTTAACCCCAACAGATAGCTGCATTTTTGAGATTTGTAATCTCTTTTAAAAGTTCACGTTAAAATATTTCAAAGTAAGTTTAAAATCTTTTTTCTGTTGGTTCTTTAATTACAACCTGAATGTTTGCCTGTTGATTTGCGGATGTTTGGAATGCTGAATGAAAGGTGCCGTGTTGGATGTTGAGGAAGGAGCACAGGGTTGAAATCAGTCCCTGGGAGAATCCCAGCTCTTCCACGTGTCAGCTCCGTGACTCTGGCTGAATTACCCAACCTCTCTGAAATTGTTTTCTCAGCTATAAAATGTGCTTACTGACAGCAACGACTGATCTTGTGCCTCTGATATTGTCATCTGGTCCCTCCTTTCCTTTCCACTTTCCACCTTCTGCACTGCCATGTTTCTGTGACAACTGTCCACTTAAACCTTGATGCCTGTGTATAGAATCCTGGCAGATATTTTTTGTGTGCATAAATGATGATTATATTTACACCCACACATAATCTGTTAATAAAAATTGGAAAATATTTCATACTGCTCCAAAACTTACCTGTTCATTTAGCAGTGTATCATGGATATCTTCTTTATGTGAGCAGGAAGGAGCAGGATGAGAACTAGCTCATCTTTTTTGATGGCTGAATAATATTCCCCTATTGGGAATTACTGTGGCATACACATCCTTGTGGATACTTCTTTTTGTATACTAGTCTGAATATTTCTATAGGATAAATTACCACAAATGGAACTCTGGTTCAGGGACATGGCCACTATTAATTTTATAGATACTGTCAGATTGTCCTCTAAAAAGGTTGTGCCAATTTGCAATTTAGAACATGCTGCATTCCCACGAACTTATGGTTACCTGGGGGGGAAGGGACAGATTGGGAGTTTGGGATTGACATGTACACACTGCTATATTTAAAATAGACAACCAACAAAAGACCTACTAATATAGCACAGGGAACACTGCTCAATATTCTGTAATAACCCCTAACTGGATAAAGAATTTGAAAAAGAATAGATACATGTATATGTATAATGGAATCACTTTGCTGCACACCTGAAACTAATACAACATTGTTAATCAACTGTACTCAAATATAAAATAGAATTTGGAAGTAAATAAATTAAATAAAACATACAGGGTTCCCATACCATGACCAACCCTGAATAGTGCCATTCTGTCCTTTCTGCCAGTCAGGCAAAAATGATACCCTCTTATTGTGATGGCTTCCTTCCTTCCTTCCTTCCTTCTTCTTTCCTTTCTTTCCTTCTTTTCTCCTTTCTTTTCTTTCTTTCTTTTAACGAGATTGAGTATCTTTGATAGTTTTTTCTTCTTTTGAGTTGTCTTTTCTTATTTTTTATCCATCTTTCTGTTGTGTTGTTTTATTGATATAATTTGTTTTAGATGTTTTCTCCCAGGCTGTCATTTATCCTTTGCCTTTACTGTATTTACAGTGTTTGCCGAAGAGGATTTCAGTTTTAAATAGCTGGATCTGTAAATCTTTTCATCTTAGGCTTCTAGATTTCCCATCATGCTGAAAAAGGCTCCACATCCCGAGGTCCTCTTCTGTTTTCTTCTAATACATTTTTCTAGCTCTACTTCTTACATTTAGATCTTGCATCTACACAGTTCCTTCTTATACATGGTGTAAAGTAGAGATCAGACTTATTTTCTTCCAAATGGGCAGCCAATTGTCTTGCTTTCACATATTCAAGTGTATTTTCTCTTGATGAAATTCAGCCACCTATAAGAATATCTTATAAATATAAATATCTCTTTCTGGACTTTATTCTTTTTTTTTAATCTGTTAGCATCTACTATTTTATTTGCTGTACCTTATTTTTTGGTGACAGAGGACAAATCCCCCTCATCCTTATTTCTCAAGCTGTCTTTGGCTCGTCTTAAGTGTTATTCTGCCAGAGGCACCTAATTGTCAAAGTTAAGTTATTGTCTTAAATTTTTGTGTTAATACAGGAATGATGGTTATGTTTATGATATGGGTTTTTCCCATCTTAGTCATGATCTGTCTCACCATTTATTTAGTTTTCATTTTATGTACTTCAGTAATAATATATCATTTTATTTATATATATCTTGCTTTTTAAATTTCTCAGTGTTTCACATTTTATTACTATGTGAATTGGATACTTTTTCCATTATATTTTGTAACTGACTTATGCTAGCATTTGTGTATTTACTTTGTATCTATGTCTACCATCATCTAAATTTTTATTATCTGAATAATATTTTGTTATAATAAATTTTATTTACCAACACATAAGGCCAGTGTATATAAAGAAGAAACCCTTAGAAGTACAAGGAGATTCTGGGGGAAGGAAGACACAAACTCAATTTTCTTTCAAGGTTTAGCAAGTAAAGTATAGAAAAATATAAGTAAGGATCTGTATGAGAAAAACTTTGATTAATAAAGAACTTTACACTTAAAAGAGAGTACTCTCCTTACAGCCTCTGAAACAAAAGCCAGCTATGTGCATAGTCATAAAGGAGAGAAATTCTACAGGTTACATTCTCTGGCTGTGATGCAATAAGGCTAGAAATACAGCAACTAAAGTTAACCATAAATAATCTGATCATATGGAGATTTTAAAATTTTTTTCTAAATAATTCTTCAAACTTGGTGTACCCCCCCAAAAATAATAAATAAATAAAATTTTAAAAAATAATTCTTCAAGTTAGTTTATTCTTGGATTAAAGACAAAATTAAAGGTAAATTGCATGTTATTTAAAGGTGAACAAAAATGAGGAAGGTTTATTTAATAATATATAACTAAATGTTCTATCATTAATCAAAACTGAAAATAAATTACCCAAGTTTCAACTCAGAAATAAATTTTTAAAAACAAAGAAACTAAAAGGGGGGGGGGGAATCTAAAAAGATAAAAGTAGGTGTCAACAAATTATAGAATAAAACAATAATCCTCCCAAAATAGAAATAAATCTTGAAATCAGTTTCTTTTAAATAAATAATATACAACCTGACAAACCTGGTTGATGTAAAGAGAAAAAAATTTTCTTTCTCAGAAAACCAAGAAAAATAGATGAGATTAAAATAATTACAAGAAATACTATGTACAAATTTAAACCAATAAATTTTAAAATCTAAATTAAAATTTTTCATAGGGAAATTCCTTATCATTACCAAAATTGACTTAGAAAGAAGTTGAAACGTGAACAGACTAACTACCAAGAAGAAATTTACGGGATTGTTAAAGACAAACTGCTAGAAAAGATCCAGATCCAGATGGTTTTATAAGTGAGTCCTTTTAAAGGATCGATTATTATGTTGTTTATAATATTTCAGAATATAGAAAAGGATGGAAGGTTTGCATGTCCCTAAAAAATTACACAAAAAAGAAAACTATACATCAGTCTCATTCATCAGTATAAATTAATGTCCTAAAATAAATGTTAGCAAATAGAAGCCAAAAGTCTAGTAATAAACCATGATTGGGAATCATTTATGCCAAGAAGGGAAGGTGGTACAATATTAAGAAATCTTTTAATGTAATTAAATAACATTAATAGAATAAAAGAGAATGATTAAATGGTCATTATTAATAGACATTTTAAAAAGCATTTGATAGAAATTTGTTACCTATTTTGAATGGTAACTAAATTTTACAAGGAATTAGGGATTTCCATGGTGGTGCAGTGGTTAAGAATCTGCTTGCCAATGCAGGGGACATGGGTTCGATCCCTGGTCCAGAAGGATTCCACATGCAGAGGAGCAACTCAGCCTGTGCGCCACAACTACTGAGCCTGCGCTCTAGGGCCCATGAGCCACAACTACTGAAGCCGTGTGCCTAGAGCCTGTGCTCCACAACCAGAGAAGCCACCATAATGAGAAGGCTTCACACTGCAGCAAAGGGTAGCCCCCACTCGCCACAACTAGAGAATGCCCACGTGCATCAGTGAAGACCCAACACAGCAAAAAAATTAAAAAAAGAATAAAATAAAATAAAAATTATTCTAAAAAAGGAATAGAAGGGAACTTCTTAAATGTATCAGTTTTTTCTTATGATTTTAGCTGTCTAAACACTTACTTGATGATCATAGTATCACTGATTAAAGTACTGAAAATGAAGATAGTTCTACTAAAGTGTTTTAGAATGGGTAGTTAATCAGAAATCACAGATGCTTTAGAACAGCTTAAAATAATGCTGTATTCAGATTAAACTTTTCACCTCGTGTGATGTTAGACTTTATTTCGAACTGAAGTGAGAAGATAAACATGTGATCTCACAATATACGTGTATGTCGGTAAACCACAGGACTGGAACTTTATGGACAGTTTGCCCCTGCACTTTGGGATGCAGTGTATCAGAGAAACAGCGACGTGTTCCTCCAACTAGAAATATTAGCAAAGCAGAAATCAATTGTGTAACTAAAAACTAGAGCCTCAAATTGAACACTCTTCTTAGCAAAAGTAGTGAATACCTTCTTTTTGGGGATTGCCTGGTAGTTGAATTTTGCCCAGTTATCTTCTAGGAATGATTGCCTTAAAATCATCAATTTGGTATTTGTTAAAACACAGTTGTTATGTGCGCAGTGTTATGATGGGCATTTACAGACTTAACGATGGATAAAAATCGGGTCCATGCATCCTAGAATGACCCATATTATGAACTATGTTATGAGATATGATTTTTAGGTGGCAGTGGGTTCAGGGAGGTGAGGATGTCACAGCTGAGCTTTGTAGGATAAGCAGAATTTCAACCTGTGAAGGAGAAAGTAGAGCTTCCCAGACTAGAACAGTGTCAACAAAAGCATGGAGGCAGGAGCTAGAGGATATGTTTGTATAATTGAGTGGTGTTCAAACTTAGCCAAAGGTTTAACAGAGAGAAAGAGAGAAAATAGGAAGGAAGGAAGGAAGGGAGGAAGGAAGACAGAAGGAAGGAAAGAAAGAGAGCGAGAGAGAGAGAGAAAAAGAAAGAAAGAAAGAAAGAAAGAAAGAAAGAAAGAAAGAAAGAAAGAAAGAGGAGAGGAGGACAAGAAAAGAAAAGAAGAAGAAAGGAAAGAAAAGAAAAGAAAAGAAGAAGAAAGGAAAGAAAAGAAAAGAAAAGAAAAGAAAAAGAAATCCAGGGGCCCCACCCATGGAGATCTAATTCAGTTAGGAGCAAGATAAGGGCCCAAACACATGTGTTTTTCTAAAAGCCCCTGGATGATTTTGATGTACAGTCAGGGTTGAGAGCCACTGGTGTGGTCTCGTATGTGACTGAACTGTAAGGATATGGAAGTACTTTATTATCACTTACAATCCTGTGAGTTGACTGGACTCAATCGGGCAGTTCTTCTGCTCCATGTGACGTTGGCAGGAGCCACAGTCACCTGGGGGACCCGTCAGGCTGGAATGTCCAAGGTGGCTCACTCCCATGGCCTTTCAGCTGGGAGCTCAGCTGGGGCTGTGGATTGGAACATCTTTGTGGGCTCCTCATTGCATAGCAGCTGGGTTCCGAGAGGCAGCATCTCAAGAGCGAGCATTCAAAAAGGCCCAGGCGACCAGGCTTCCTATGGCCTAGCTTTGGTAGTCTCAGATGTTACTTCCACCAGATCCTGTGGGTCAGGCAAGTCACTAAGGCCAACTCAAATTCGATGGAAGGTGAATTAAATTCCAGTCCTTGATGAGAGGAGTGTGCATGTAAGGAAAGAAGGAAATTGATGGCCACCATTTTTTTTTTAATTGCTGCTGCAGTCTTAATACGCTAAGTACTATAGCATCAAAGTACATAAACAGAATTTCAGGAAATTTAGACATCAGTGAAAGCACAATTAGGTAAAACAATAAGTAATGATAAAAGGAATCTGAATAATATCAAGTGCCTATGTAATAGATTTATGTATTGAATTCCTTACAAGAAAGAATATACCTTCGTTTCAGACATCCACAGAATTTCTGCTCCCCCCAACAAAGAAACACTTGAACCCCTATATACTCATAAACCTGGAGCCTTCGTCTTATGGTTTCCTCACTTTTCAACCTTGCAGAAATAATTCGTTGTGTTTGTTTTATCTGTTATTATACACTGCTTGGTATTAAATGAAGTTCTTCCCATATTGGAATCCCTTCCTCTGGATGACTTTTTACACATGGTATAAACAATTGAGTTATACATTCTCTCTCAAATTCTTCCTCACGTTTTGTTTTCTGAAAAGAGTGGCCTCGAAGGGGGCTTTGTTTTGGTTCCCCACAGTCTCACGATAAGAGTAGTTTTGACTTGTTCTGGGTGCTCTGTAGACTTCAGGGTCATCATCCAGCAACCGCTGGAATCATATTCTGATTTCTCAAAAATGCTGACGTGGGAATTGAGCTGAAATCATTGCCATCACCTGTTTTCCATGCGTTGTTTTTTTAAAGCCCCTTAGGAAGGAAATAATAGTTTTAAGGTAAGGGTTTTTTTAAGTCTTTGCTTTTGCTTTCTGAAACAGTTACTTTACCATCCTAGTGAGACACCCAGAGTCTGAGGTGGGAACCCAGGTTGTGGGGATGATGTCATTTCCTGGCCTGTCAGTGATGAGTCCTAGTTACGTATTGCTTCTATCTCAGTGTCCCCCATACGATTTTAGGAGTTCTTTCTCAACTGAGCCTCAACACTAAACTGCCCGGGATGAGGAGGTAAGCAAGCAGCCACCTCCCTCAGTAACGCTCCGCTCCGTTTGCCGTTGCAGGTCGTCACGCTGTGGTACAGAGCTCCAGAAGTCTTGCTTCAGTCCAGCTACGCCACCCCTGTGGATCTCTGGAGTGTTGGTTGCATATTTGCAGAAATGTTTCGTAGAAAGTAAGAGATACCTTTTGTTTCACTCTGTCTCCCTTGGAAAGAAATGCATCCGGTTGTGGTTAATTTAAGTGGCAGCCTAGCATCTCTCTGTCAAGTAGGATCATGGTATCCAGATCCACCTGCCTCCGGCTCCCACTTCCAAGCCTGTCCTGAAACTGCCTTCTCAGTCCTTTCAGTGTAGTTGTGTGTGGTGGTAGCTTCTGGCTCTTGGAAACTTTGTTTGGAAAGGAACACTCCACTGTTCTCACAGTTTATTTTGTTTTTGTTGGTGATGATAGGATGTGGTAAACATGAAGCATGTTATGGTTTTTTTTTAGGGAGGAGACATCCTCAAGGTGGACTTTTCCACAAGAGGAGGACCAGGGCTGTTAAGTTTATGGAAATTTTGATAATGGGTTAACAAAACAGAATGTTTAGACTGAAAAGAAATAGGCAAGAAAGATGTCTGCATCATTTCAGAATGCTTTAAATGCTGTCATGTGGAGGAAAGATTAAGCATGTTCAGGCACTATAGAGAGCAGAGATAGAACCAAAGATGTTAAAATTTCAGAAGTAACAGTTTTTGCTCAGAGGGCAAAAAAAAATTCTAATGATTAAAGTTATCTGAAGAGAAGATCAGGGTTCATGAAAATAGTGCGTTCTCAGTGGGTGTCCGAGACTGGACCACTACACACTGGAGATGTTTTCAGTGGCATTCCTGGAATGGGTGGGTGGGCTAGATGACCTCCATGGCCCCTCTGACTCTAAAAGTCTGTGGTTCATTTGTTTGATTTTCAGGTCACAAGAAATAGCCAAACAATATAATAAAGATCTGCCAGGAAAATAATCCAGACCTGAGTATTACATTCAGCCTGGTCAAAATTAAACAGGGAGCCTAATCATAATCTAATCTCTCTTTGTCTTCTATTTTTATTTCCATGGGAAAATGTGAGTTGGGAAGCTGAATATTTTCCCATTGAACATGTTATATTCAAAACATAGCTACATGATAGCTCACAAGAAAAAGAGGTAGTCAGCCATTTCTTGCTTGTTTGTTTGTTTGTTTTAACCAAAGGAAGTTTTGTGCATGTAATAAATTTGGGAACCTCTTTCTAGACCTCAGCAGATTCATCTGTAGCTCACAGAGGGGGATCATGGCAAGGTGATCGAAGTATACAGATGTTTAATGGAGGCCTATTGTTTGCCAGTTACAGGACCAAACCTCTTCCCTTGTGTTACCTTTTTATTCCTCACAATAAGAGATAACTGAGATGCAGTGGTAAATTTTATTTGTCAAACATCAAACAGCTAAAAAAGTACGAGGGGTATTACTCCAAAGGAAGTCTTGTGACTCTGGTGTTGTTTTTCTACCAAGGAAGGAAGAAAAAAAATATATTGAATTCAGCTGCAGTGTTTGCCAAATAGGCTCAATAAGTGGTTTTGGAAGTGTGGTTCTTGGACCAGCAGCATCAGCATCACTTGGGGACTTTTTTGTAAGTGGAAATTCTTGGGCCTCACCCCAGACCAACTGGATCAGAAGCTCTTGGGCTGGGGCCCAGCAACCTTTGTTTTTACAAGCCTTCCAGGTGATCCTAATTCACCCTCCAGGGTAAGAGCCACTGGGTTGGATGAGAGAATCACCAGGGATGGTCAGTCCTTAAATATGCGAATCCCAGACTACGCTCTTGAAATTCTGATTCGTTATTGGACTGGGGCCTGGTGTTCTTGTTTATAAAAGTGCATCGTGTAATTCTTTTCGTCACACAAGTGTGGAACATTTGGGGTTAAAGGCTTATGGTCAGAACCAAAAATAATTTACTGTCAATATTGCAGTGTGGGAGTTGGGACAGTCATTTCAGTTCATCCCATGAATAACTTGGTGCAGCTGAGAGTTGATTAGAGAATTATTTATTGGAATTACTTTCATGTGTCTAGAACTGTCCTCAAATGTAAAGATTGGGTCCTTCTTTTGTTATGGGGGAAGGGTGATCGGTTATTTTTCAATAGTGCAAAACTTGAATACCAGCCGTAATTGATGATAAAACCAATCTTTTCCTGGAAGATGTTAAAAGAAAGGTGAAATTTAAGATATGTAGTGTTAAATGTTCTCTAGTAAGGAATCTGCTTTATTTTTAGGTATAGGTAGTCACCACTTATGGAACAATTGCAACCCAAATTTTCATTTTATAGCATTAAAACATTTTCCCATTGAAGTGGTAGTATAGTTGGTAATCTGGTTCCCAGTCTAGCTTGCAGAGAATCCTGTATAACCTGGAACATATACAAAACATTATTTATCAAAACCTGTCTTCTACTTACAACATGTTTTTTCTAGGGGAAAATCCATTCTGTGTTCCAGTCCAGGATGACAGGAATACCCATCTCTTCACCCCAGCATTGGGTCTGGGGAGGGGAGACTCAGTGTTGGAGGCTCAGAGACTCCTTTGACAACAGCAGTGACAGGCTGCTTCACTTTTCTGGGAAAGTGAGATGTTGGGTAGAGACCCATTGGCTCTTCAAATGTGTACAAAAGAAAGTACCCCTCTCTTGGAGCCTTGCAGGGAGATAGTAAGTTGAGACGTGATTGCCCGGAGCGGGAAGCAATATCAGAATCTAGGCCCATGTGCCTTTAAGGCTGAAGGACAATGAATCCATCTGGGCCTGCCACACACCCTTCCTGGGGCGGGTGCTCTGTCTCCTAGGTAGTTCCTGCCGGTTTGGATGTGACCTTGAAAACAGCCATGGGATCTGACCCTTGTTCCTGCTTGGTTCACATTTGGTATTTCCTACGATAACACCCAGATATCTGAATGTGCAGGCTTCTCACTTATGCCAGCTGAGCTCTGGGGTCCAGTCATCGGCTTGACCTGCTTCCAGCTCGACTCCTGATTCAGTGCTGACCCACCTGTTGCAGGGTCCAGCTGAGAACTCAGAAGCCATGCATTCTGGAAGCAGGCTCCCTCATTGCCTTAGGCTGACCCTACATCAGGGAATCCTGGCAGCTACCCACTCTGGGTTTCTCCTTGTTGCTACGGCAATAGTTCCCAAATTGTGTCGTCTCTTTTAACACATTCATGGTTTTTGCCATACTGATGATAACTCTACTTACTTAATTTCTTTACTATCTTAAATTAATTAACTTTTTATTTAGCCTCATCTTAAGCAAAAATATATAAAATCACAGATTTGATGAACCAGTTATTTATTTGTCTAACATACACTAAAATACATACATAACCCTTAGAATTAAGCAACTCAGTCCATGTTCAGCACCTGAAATCATCTCCCGTATCACCCATGGTATATGTCACATGTTGGAAACTGGTGTTTCATTCATTCTACAAATAACTTACTGAGTGGCTGCTATACGCAAGGCCCTTTTCTAGAGGGATAACTTACACCCTAGTGCAAAAGGGAGGTGTTGCATTTGCAGTTTGTCAATTAACCAGAGCCGAGGTAAATGCTGTGACTTGTAGGGTTCTATGAATGGGTATAATGAGAAGCTTGTCTCCAGAGAGGAAAGAGATTTCTCAGTGGAAGACTAGAAGTCAGGATTAACCGTCTTCAGAGGTCATGTCCTAGTTGTTTATATAAGAGCATTGAGGAATAACCATTGATGCATCAGAAAAGCTCACCATCCTCCCTAACCTAGGGAGATGGAAAGAAGCAAAGAGAGTTAGCAGTTGCCTGTCATGTGACAGACCCAGGGCCGGGCCCTTCACATGTATTATCTCACTAAACCCAGCATTCTGAGGACTGTTACCCAGTTTCTTGAAGATGAACCGAAAGCCTTCCACAAGGAGTGTAAATAACTTGTCCGTGGGCATACAGACGAGTTATTTAAGTGGCAGAGCCAAATTTGAACGTAAGTCTGTCTGACTCTCTAACCTTTGATTTTTCCACTCTGCCATGTTTCTACCCTGGCTATGGTTTTGCCTACTAGGCTATATTTTTTTCTGGAATGATTCATGCATTATTACAATGTAGCAGCAATAATACTTTAGGGAGGTCAAGAAGCAAACCACACACCTAATAGCTTTGATTTCTAGCCTTTCCTCTAGTGGAAAGGCTGACCAATTTCTGTGATATTGTTAAGAACTGAATGCCTTTTATTCTAAAACGGGATACCTAGGAAATATGAACTCAGGAAAAAGAATCTTAGGGCAGATGGTTGACAAAGAGCCAGAGAGTTTAAATACCATTGTCTTTATTATCTGGGTGTAATAATTGCCACACTGACCTTCGATAGCATTCTACAAAAATGGACAAGAGTTGGATCTCTTATCTCCCTTTTAACTCTTCATTAACGGGTGATCCATCTTTACTCCACATCTGGTTATACTTTAATACTAAAAAACATTGCTACAGATTTGGTCAGTAGATAACTAGCCAGCTTGAAGATGAGGATGAGATGGTGAAGGGAGGGGTGGACAGATGGATGATATAGCTTGATTTTTAACTTCGTGGCAAAATAGACTCACAGTTGTTAACTCTCCAGGTATCTGTCCATTGCCTTGTGATCCTGGTCAGAACTACTGTCTGTGTGGTTTGAAAGTTATGGGGTTTTCCAAGTGGCGGCAAAGTCATAAAATGAAAACGCACATTTAAAAAATAAAACATGCTACTAATTCTTTGAATATGGAGATTGTGGTAAACAGATAGTAATTCTTAGAAGTTCTGAGTTGTCAGCTCTGCTGATCCCTAGCTAAGAAATGCCAAATGCCACCAAGAAGAACATAACAAATCGTCACTGTTAGAAGGAAACAAACAAGCCTTCATGGTTATACTCCTCCTTGGGTGGTGGCCTCTCTGGGCTTGCCATCATTGATTTCTGTGAATTAAACACCCAGTAGCTGAGAAACTGACAGTGAAACTGTCCTTTGTGGCCGAGTGGCCCGTGAGCAAATATCTTTAAAATGTCACTGAGTGCCTTGCCGACTGTCCTATTGGTCACTGTGTTGGTGTTCCCCATATCTGAGTGCTTTCCTTAGTGACATCAGGGAAATGAGGTCCTTGACCAGATGCTCTGAACACCAAGACACCGGAAGGCAAGGCCTAGCCTGTAAGAGGAAACCCCATCACCTTAGGTTAGGTCAGAACACGCGTGTGGAAACCAGGGCACTCACTGGACCTTCAGATCTCTTGGATGTTTTCTTTGGACCTCTTTTTTTTTCTTTAGAGAACCAACCAAATGGGAAGAACTCCAAAGAAGCATTTTCTTGGGTGGGGAAATACCCAAGATGATACCCAGGAAAAGAACTGATCTTATTAAATAATGAACACAGGGTAGTTCTAAGTAGGAACAAATGAGTACTACTTTTTAATGTAATCAATGCTAATTTTTCTTATTCTTGAAGTGTATCTTACTTTAACATGAATTTATTTGTTTTCATGGTGTCTACTGAGAAGCCCCCATCAGGCCAGGCCTTTCCCTGTCAGGGCAACTCTGTAGCCCTCCAACTTCCCAACACTTTGCCACTCCGGTCTGGCACCCCAGGTTTGCATGCCAACCTGTTTTCCTGTTTCCTGCCTATTTGTGGACTTCCGATAAATTAATCTTTCTATTGTTACCCTTTCTCAAACACTTGTTAAAACTGGTGTAGGATCCTTGACCCTCAGGACCTTCTGAAGAAGCTCCAACTGCATTCTGGCCATTGCACATATTATTCTCCAAGATGTAGCTGTATGTTAGTGAAAGGGACCGACCTTTTGGCCTCAGAACACGCGTTAAGGTTTTCCTTCTTAGAACCCTCGTGCTTCTTTTGTCCTGGGTGCCCAGCTGCCCTCTCTCATCTTCCAAAGCTAAACCTAGAAGCTGTCTCTCTCTTTTTTTTTTTTTTTTTACACTTTAAATATATGCAGTTTATTGTATGTCAATTATATCTCAAAAAAAGTGCTTAAAGAAAAAAAAAAGAAAGAAAGAAAGATCCTCTGGGGCTGGTGTGGGACAAACCCGTGTGTCAGGAGGGAGCTATTAGCATCATAAACCTCTGGGTCAGACCCGCATTTTGAGAACTGACCAAAAACATTCAACAAGTTTCGATTGTTTCCCATAAGGAAGAAGAAAGTCTAAATAAACAACTGTATTTTTCTTTGACTTTAGAAAGAATAAAATTTTATAAAATATCAAGTTATAGGTATCCTTCAAAGTTGAGAATCAGCATTTACTTACAGAGATGATTGAAAAAGAACCAGTTAAAAACAACATGGAAAGACCAGATTCCATTGAATAAAGAAAGAGAGATGAAGGTATAGCACAACTATAATTTTTTTAATTTTTTTTTCGATGCGTTGGGTCTTCTTTGCTGCACGCCCGTGGCTGTGGGCTTTCTCTAGTTGTGGTGAGCGGGGGCTCCTCTTTGTTGCCGTACGCGGGCTTCTCAGTGTAGTGTCTTGTCTTGTTGCGGAGCATGGGCTCTAGGCACACGGGCTAGAAGCCGTCTCTTCAGGGGAGAGAGCTCCCTACTCCCCTGTGACCCCCCCCCCCAATTCTGTGTGCGGTTGTCCAGCAGCACTTTTCTCAGCCGCGTTCTGTCTGCCCACACACACTGTCCACACAGCTGCGGTCTGGATGGGTTGCGGAGCGCATTCTTTCTGAGGAACCATGTACCTGAGTTGTTCCCACCCTTCCTTTGCCAGCTCTGTGACTGAAGGCAAGCCCTTGACCTCTGGAGCTTAGTGTCTTTATCTGTAAAATGGAGAGGCCGGGATAAGATACCACATCCATGGCATTTGGACCGCTTCACAGAGACCTCATATTCCTGCCTTTTTATATAGTCCAGGAGTGCCCAGCCCTTCTTGTTCCCACACTCAGGTTTCTTCAGAGCAACTTGATTTCATCTTTGTTATGTGCTGGGCTTCTGAGATTTAAAAGGGTTTTAAAACATGGGAGTGGATAACGTCCAAGATTCGCTCCAACTCTGATCTTCTTGGCTTTGGGGTAGAACTGTGGCTTGGTCATTTCTGAAACCCTTATCATGTCACGCACAACTAACGCTTGCTGACAGAGGTTATTACACATCCTTGTCATGGTCCTGAGCACTTGACGTACATTATTCAATTTGATCCTGCCAAGTGACTTGCCCTATGATGCCGCATCTGGTCATTGGCAGAGCTGGAACTCAGAGCTGTATGACCTATGACAGGAACAGTGAGCTGTAATGAGCTACCCTAGAAAGCTAGGCGGGCATGAAGATATACAGGGTAGCAGTATAACAGCTGACAGGGGTGGGGGCAGTGTGTGTGCATGTGTGTACATGCCTCCCCCCTACCCTACTGTTCCTTTTTTTACACACATTTAAATACGTAGATATTCCATGTGAAATGTCTATGAAAGTAAACCAGCTGTGTCCAATAGAAAACAGAATGTGAACCATAAGAACTTGAAATTCTCTAGCAGTCACATTAAAAAAGGTAAAAGGAAACAAGTAAAATTAATTTTAATAGCATATTTTATGTAACACAGTATATCCCAAATATTATTATTTCAACATGGAATAAATATAAAAATGTGAAATATTGAAATATTCTTTTTCAATACTGAATTGTTAAACTCCAGTGTGTATTTTATGCTGACAGCACATCTCAGTTTGGACTAGCCACATTTCAGGTGCTCAGTAGACACACGTACTATATTGGACACTGCAGGTCTAAACCATCACATGAAAAGATAAAGAAGGAACAGACAACTCGCCGTTTATTGGGAAGGGGAGAGAGAACGAGTCAGTGCCCTTCTATTCTAGGCTCATTGATTTCTCAGTCTTCTGTCTCCTGCGTTGTCATCTTTTGTAGTTTGGGTGGAAGCTATAGAAGTTGGGGTCCTTGATGTGATACCAATAGAGCTGATGTTGATGAAGCTGTCTGGCCTTTGTCCCTGAATCAGTGATGCTTGGGCACCAACCTGCAAGTACAGTGTTTATCACCACTGGCAGATCTTCCACAATAGGTCCTCTTTAAAAATGCTCGCACTTGGCGCTTCAGTCTCTGCAATGTCTCACTCCACAGGCCGTTTTCAGAAACAGGAATTGTTGTGGGAAGGAACAACTTAGGAGATGTAGATGACAGGTAGCTTTGTAGCTTTATTTAAAAAAAAAAAAATTTAGCCACAAAGTAAAGTAGGCTGGTAGCAAAAATGCCAAATGGTGCAGAAGTATAAGAAGTGAAATTGCCTGTACTCCCATCCAAAATCCACTTCCCAAAGATAACCCCCTGAGTATACTTCCAGATCTTCTTTATTGCAAATTCAAAAGCGTGTTTACAAGTACCTCTACACACACACACATGCACATATCTGTCAGTTTCTCTCAGAAGTGGGTTTATGCTATACGCCACACTCTTCTGCTCGTTGCCTTACTCACTTTATTTCATCATGATGTATTATGTCAGTTCATAGAGATCAAACTCACTTTTAAACTGCTGAATAATTGCCAGCTCATTTATTTTATAATTTAATTTCCCATTGATGGACATTTAGGGACTGGTTAGTTGGTTGGTTTTGGTCTTATTACAAGCAATATTGCAGTAAAATCCTTGTGCTTATTTTGTGGAACATTGGTCCAAGTATTTCTGTATGGTAAATTCCAGAAGTGAAATTATAGGGTCAGATAACATGCCTATTTAAAATTCTGCTAGCTAAACCGAATTGCCCTCCAGCAAGCTTCAAGTAAATTCTGTTTTTACCTTAAGGTAGGGAATAGGATTGAGATTCTCAAAGACTAAGAAAGATTATCAAAAATAAAACAAGACAAGGACTTTTACGTAAGCCTTGGCTTCCTCCTGCCACTTCTACCCCTTTTTAAAAATAATATCAAGAGGAAAACCTAAGTGAATATGGTAATTATAAGAACTGTTGTTAAGTTGGTTTGAAGTATGAGACCTCTTTCAACTGTAAAATTAACTGTGGGTTTCCTTTTTATCAGTTGTGTAGTGATAGGGAAGGAATCAACCTCATTTTGTCAGTTAAAAAAAATTATCTTAAGATAAAGTCCCAAGCAGTTTTTTATTTTTTATTTTTTTTATTATTATTTTTTTTAATTTAATTTTTTTGTTGTTGCGCACGGGCTTAGTTGCTTCGTGACATGTGGGATCTTCCTGGAGCAGGGATCAAACCTGTGTCCCCCGCATTGGCAGGCAGATTCTTAACCACTGTGCCACCTGGGAAGCCCCCAAGCAGTTTTTTAGACTGGTTGTTTCCAGACAACATGAAGATCATTCTACAGAGTTCCATAGTGTGGAAGCAAGTAGTGTATATTGAGTATATTGATCTTCCTTCCAGACAGGATGTAGAGCATGGGTCCTCTCTTCTTCCTTAGTTGTCTTGGTCACCAGACCTCATGCATCTTTACTTCAGACTTTGCCTTCTGGGTCTACTCACTGGAATAACTCTGGAAACCCTTGAATCAGCCCCGTCCTCGAAATAGAAAAGAATCAGACTCATGGTCTCAGTTCTACCTGAGTCATAATGTCTTAGGTTTTGCTGGTCACATCTTTCAACCATTGATTTGGATAAAAATTATTTGACTTGCGGCAAGAAGCCACCCATTTTTAAATCATAAAACACTGGCAGAGAAACTAGCTATTTTATACGTTGAAAGACAGTTCTTACCAGTCTAATCTTTACTCAGTTGAAGGCAGACTTCTCATCACTGTCCCTGGCTCTCATGAACATGAGTTGCTTCCCAGCCCTACAAATAAAAAGTACCACGCCTGTACAAAATTATTTTAGCCGGTAATAATTTGTTATTACCTTGGTAAGGCCTTCAAAGCATGATGTAGCATTATGTTTATTGCTCTATAATGATAATGCAAATTTACTGGACAAGACGTGGATAGATATCGTGGATAGTACAGGGTATTTCAGATAAATACCAATTTTATGAGATTTCATTGTATGCCTAAATAATTTTTCACAGAATGGTACTAAGGTGCTAAATTACAATAAATGGTAAGGTGTGACAGAAGATTCTGCTTGGTCTTGTCCTGTAGTGATAGGTTGTAGTGACAGTCTGTTGGCAGCCCCATGTGGCCGCTGCTTTGGGGTCTGTGTCTGTCTGACACCCATGCTGCATTGTTTTGCACTGTGTTTCTGCCTCCCATCTGGCCTTGCTATGGTGGCTGGAGGAGTTAACGTCTAATAAGACCCGGTACTTAGCTTAACTGAGAAGCATTGGGCATTTTCTCATAAAAATAAAAGATATTACCTAGTTTTCGTTCTTTTCCTCCTTTCATCTTCTTTTCTCCTCTACCCTTCCTCCATACTTCTCTCCTCCTCTTCTGTCGCTCCTCCTTTCTCCCCTTCACTCTCCCTCTGTCATTCTTTCCCCTCTTTCTTCCAGTTTAACTAGGGGAAATACAGAGCATGCAACATGGCCTCCCATGTCTACCTTCCCTGATAATATGTGGTAGTATTGAGTTTCTGATTAACTGCTCCAGTTTTGCTGGATAAATTAAATTTGCAGGGATCCAAATTTACTCAGAGATAGGCTGCTTAGGGGTGTGGGTGAATGTATGTGCCTGTGTGTGTGTGTATACGTGTGCACACATACTTTTATAAAACTAATAATCTGGTAAATGTATTTCTGAATCTTCTTGTTTTCTTATAAACATTTTACAGAATCTTAATGTGAGGGAAATAAGGTGTGACAGACAGCTACAGACATGAGGGCTGTATTTACTCGCAAATTAAGACAGTACAAGGGACAAGTCAGAGGTTTCCGGTGGAAATTAGATTTTACTACGAGCTGAATTGAATACTACCAGCTCTTCTCTTATCACTGGCACAATTAGAGTCTGCTAGACACTCTCAGTCCAGATCTGGGAGAAGATCCAAAACCTTGGAAGTTAGGCATCAAAAGCCTGCCGAATGTGTTTGTGCTATATTGTCCAACTGTTTAATTGGGGATAATTTTACATACTACTGTTTCAATATTAAGAAGTAATTTGGAAGCCAAATGCTACGTGTGTTTTGCTGGTCAGCGTCATTGACTTCCCCAGGTATCAGCATACAATAACGTTACTATCAAAGGCACTCAGTTAAGTGGGATATAACCCCAATTAAAGGTGGCACTGAACTGAATACATAGACATTTCTCATTTTTATCTAAACTGATACCTTTTTTATACATTGCATATGAACCGTTTCTTGTTGTATTGCATCTGTGAGCCCTCAATCAGAACTCATTAAAAACATTAGGCGCTTTTAGTTTAAAATGATACCTACTGCCCCTCTCTGTTTCTTACTTACTAAAAAGATGAAAACATCCAACACTCAAAATTAAGACTGGCAATGAAATAATTATCAAAATTATTGGAAGAATTTCCATTTAGCCAGAACTAGACTTAAAAACCCATTTGGTGACTCATATATGTTATATGCACCTGGAAATAGATAGACCTTTCTTTCTCTCCCTCATTCCCTTTTTTTCAGAAATACAAGGTTGATTACATTTCAAAAATGGTCAGCTATTCCCACCACTGATCCTACTGAGATCTCCACGGTGGTACTGACTCCCCTCTGCCATCAGTGTTATATCTTTTCCTCTCTCAGGTATGAGTACAAGTACCAGAAAAACTTATGTGCAAAAAGGGATCAGGGGAGGTAAGGAGAACAAGATATTTAGTAGGTAGAGACAGAGACATGAGAGCAGTATTAGGTGAAACATGCAAGATACTAAAATTGATCTAAGAGCTGCTCAGAGACCATTAAATGTTTACAGAATGAGTCAAAGTAATGCCTACATTTTGTTGACTACACATTGTTTGGGTAGATTATCCCTCTTGGAAGAAAAAGAAAAGCTAATAAAATTCTTGTGACTTTTGAAAAAATACTACCAAACAAGCAACTAATATTCTCTAGAAGCCTAAAAAAAAAAAGATATAAAACTCTGAAAATGATTTACTAGCAAAATCAGAAGACAAATTTCTAAAAATCAGTGGACGAACTCAAAATAATGCTAGAAGACATACTCTCTAAAAGAGAAACAATGGAAGCAACCTGTGTCCATTGACAGATGAATGGTTAAAGAAGATGTGTGTGTGGGGGGGGTGTACACAATGGCATATTACTCAGCCATAAAATGGAATGAAATAATACCATTTACAGCATCATGGATGGGTCTAGAGATTATCCTACTGAGTGAAGTTAATCAGACAAATACAAATGTATGATATCATTTATATGTGGAATCTAAAAAAAAATGATACAAATAAACTTATTTACAAAAGAGAAACAGACTCACAGACTCATCTGGTAACTTACGGTTACCAAAGGGGAAAGAAAGGGGGTGGATAAACTAGGAGCTTGGCATTAACAGATACACACTACTATATATAAAATAGATAAACAATAAGGACCTACTATACGGCACAGGGAACTATATTTAATATCTTGTAGTACCCTGTAACAGAAAAGCATCTGAAAAAGAATATATATATGAAAATTACTGAACCACTTTGCTGTATACCTGAAACTAACACAACAGGGTAAATCAACTATACTCCAATAAACAGTAAATAAAAGAGAAACAAAAGGCAACAGAAACCAAATATTCTGCAATGTAAAAACAGCAAACTGAGATGGAAAGAGAGATGCATAAGATGTGAAATTATAAGGAAATCAAGTACAGTGGCACAATTGAAATCTGAGACGAGGGAGTAAAAAATAGAATTAATACTGTAGGAATTGGAATCCTTGATGTAGAGCACAGTATGGAGAAGTTCTCACAGAATGCTGATGAAAGGAACAAAAGGTTTTAAATAGTGAGAAAAGGACATATATGAAGAATAGAGAATGGGAATCTGGCATAAGAAATCGATGGTCTTGAAAAGCAGTAATCAAAAACATAGACTAAGGCGTGATTTGAGTACGTGGATTAAAATGTCTCACAATATTTTGGAGAAAATCTCATTGCAAAAGAGATACCAGTAGTTTGGGATGCTCAGGGCTCTGGGCACAGAAAACTCAATTTAGTAAGGAATTTGTTCGCTTACATAAACGATGATTCCAGAGTTCGGTGCACTTCAGGGTTGGCTGAATCCAGAAGCTGCAGCTCCATTTCTCTGAGACTCTCTTCTATGTGGTGGCATCTTTGAAGACTATCTTCCCTCATGGCAAAGTGGTTATGATAGTAACATGTTTTGCACCAGGACACTCGGACAAAGACCACATCCTGTTGTACCAGGGTTCCAAACAGGTGTGCTGAAATTCATCCTCAGGACTGTTTATCACATGTGCCTACACGTAAACCAGGACTGAGACCAGAGAAGTGCAATTTGCTGATCAGATAGATGGTGGTCTGAAGAACATCAGGTTCTATTATAAGATGAAAGGGGAAACTGGGTACTAAGGAGGCAACCCATGGAATCTGCTTGAGACTGACACAAAGCACATCCTGCAAAGTGTTAGAATTGCACGGAGAAAGAAAAAAGCCTGTGAAGACCAAATAAATTTATTTGAAAGCTATGCAAAAAAGAAGGAAAATCAGGCTAGCCTCAGACTTCTCTTTTATTTAACTAAAAGCCAGAGGAGAATACAGAAATATGTATCTAGATTTGTGGTGGAAAGTCTGTGACCCAAGAACTTTCTTCTCAGGTGAGCTGCCTTAAATGTGTGAAGGCAACACAAAGGTTCCAATATGTAAGGATTCAATTACTGTGTGTTAGTTTGTTTATTAAATACCAGTTAGGCATACTTGAGTTGATTGAGAGGGATATCAAAATTAGCATGTCAAAAATGGGTGACCATGGGACTTCCCTGATGGCACAGCATTTAAAAATCCACCTGCCAATGCAGGGAACACGAGTTCAGTCCCTCAGCCAGGAAGACCCCACGTGCCCGTGTGCCACATAACTACTGAGCCTATGCTCTAGAGCCCGTGAGCCACAGCTACTGAGCCCACATGCTGCAACTACTGAAGCCCACATGCCTAGAGCCTGTGCTCCACAACGAGACAAACAGGTGCAATAAGAAGCCCATGTACTGCAACAAAAAGTAGCCCCTGCTCACCACAACTACAGAAAAAGCCTGCACGCAACAATGAAGACCCAAAGCAGCCAAAAAAAAAAAAAGAATGGGTGACCACTATGGAAAACAGTATGGAGGTTCCTCAAAGAACTAAAACTAGAATTGCCGTATGATCCAGCAATCCCATTCCTGGACATACACCCAGACAAAACTATAATTCAAAAAGATACATGCACCCCTAGGTTCATAGCCAGCACCATTCACAGTAGCCACGACATGGAAAAAACCTAAATGTCCATGAACAGAGGAGTGGTTAAAGAAGATGTGGTATATATATACAATGGAATATTACTCAGCCATTGAAAAGAATGAAATAATGTCATTTGCAGCAATGTGATGGACCTAGAGAATATCATATTAAGCAAAGTAGGAGTCAGAAAGATAATTACCATATGATACCATTTATATGTGGAATCTAAAATATGACACAAATGAGCCTATCTACAAAACAGAAACAGACTCACAGACATAGAGAACAGACTTCTGGTTGCCAAGGGAGTGGGGAGGGAAGAATTGGGAGTTTGAGATTAATAGATGCAAACTACGAGGGTAAGTCAGAAATTATCTGCACTCTGGCTGTAGAATTTATTTTAATTAACTTTTAGAAAAGACAAATACATCATTTTTCAACATAATCTCCTTGCTTTTCAATACACTTTGTCCATCTGTCAACAAGCTTTTGTATTCCCTCATTAAAAATGTTTTGAGCTGAGCTGTGGGTCACAAATGCACCACTGTCTTCACTTCTTCATCAGAAGTGAATCTTCATCCTCGTAGGGCTGCTTTCAGGGGACCAAACAGGTGAAAGTCTGATAGAGCAAGAGCAGGACTATAGGGAGGATGCTTTAACACCTCAAAACGAAGTTTTTGCAGAGTGTCGACAGTGTGGGCAGAAGTATGTAGATGTGCATTGTCATGCAACATCACAACACCCTTGCATAGCAGTCGTCTGTATTTAATCCGAACTTTAGGCTTCAGCTCTTCAATAAGCATTTCTATCCATTCATACACACTTCTTCGCAACAAAACACTTTCTCCATACTGTGCACAAAGTCTTCAGTAAATAAAGGCACCAGGTACACCCTCAGACCACAAAAAACGAATCACTGCACGCTGCTCTTCTTTCATGCAGATCACAAGTAGGGCATCCATTTTTGCTCGCACTGCAGTTACGAATGAGCTGATGTAACACGTTCACACCTGCACAGCAGTGACTGGGGAGACAATAGCCTTGAACGGAAGGCGCTGACAAGAAAGACAGTGTGGCCAACAGAAGTTTTAATATAACCGGAGTGCGGATAATTTTTGACTCAACCTCGTATTATATATAGGATGGATAAGCAACAGGGTCCTACTGTATAGCACAGGGAACTATATTCAATATCCTGTGATAAACCATAATGGAAAAGAATATGAAAGAGAATATATATGTATAAATGAGTCACCTTGCTGTACAGCAGAAATTAACACAGCATTGTAAATTAACTATACTTCAATAAAATTAAATAAAATTAAAAAAAAAAAGAATGGGTGAGCACAGTGTGAAAAGGCTGGTGAGATTCCCTGAAGGACTGTCTATAGATACCCAGCTCTTCACAGAAGTTCTGAGAACAGTGGCTTCAGCAGCCCTCACCTGTTCGTACTGGCCATACTAATGACCCCATAGGAATGTAGTCAGGCTAGTATCTTCACAACAGCATCTGGATGAAGCTTAAAAGCAAATAATTTCATTATAAATTAATAGTCCTTATTATGAGACTAGCCCTATAATTGGACTTCAGAAATTCCCCTGAAAAAGCTTCAGGCAGAGGGTACCATCAGATTTAAAAGTCTAGTTAAATGTGACTAAAATTATGTTTCTTTTTAGCCCACCTATGACTAGAAAGAAATGGTTTCTAAAGACCTTTAGAAAATAGAGAGGAGTAGGTCAAAGGAAAAGACTAAAGATGAAATAGAAAGGGAGATGAAAGGGATGAGAAACGATTATAAAGTCATAAAATGGAGTAGCCAGATTACAGTCCCCTTAGGAGGCACAAAGAGTAGAATTGACACTTAGGAGAATTGAGGAAATGATGCAAAAGGCAAATTTGGTTAAACTTTCAAGTGGGCAATATATTCCTTTATGTAATTTCTTACATTTTCCCATAACAGTGGAGTTTTCTATTTAAAGGTGATCTATATTAATACAGAAAAAGTGGAATTGATCAAAATGTTCAACCAGTGGAATTGCTTAGTAAATAACCGTGTATTGATGCAATTTACAGAGACGGTTGAAACATGAAAGTGTGTGCTGTTATGTTCCTAGAAGTGAGTGTCAGTGCGCATGTTTTCCATGTCATTGGATGTCACTTTGTTGCTTATATTACAGCATCCACTACTCATTGTTAAAATAGTGACATACTTCCAGTTTTACCATTGGTAAAAGATCCATGTCCCAGAGTACCCCCAGTTCCCTACATGCCCCTGCCTCTCTCCCCAGATCCCCAGGGCTTCCCTAGGATCCAACTGAAGGGTTACTGGCTGGCATACCAGGGTCGTCCAGAATCCTGCTCCAGCCCTTTCATGTTTAAAAAAGATTTTTTTTTTTGATATTTTCTCAGGCTATGGAGATGCTTTCCTAGGAATATCCATTTGCAGTAATTCCTGTATTCTCTTAAATCCCCAGAAGTCATCCTCTGCTCTGACCGTCGTTTCTTCTAGCTACCATTTGCTGATCGATGGGAGATCATTTTTCTCTTTGTATCAAAGACCTTCCACCAGTTCCCAACTGGCTGCTGATTTTTATCCTGTTTCCCAGGCCTTAAAGGCTTCTGGAAATGGGTTAAAACTAGGAATTTAACATCTCACTGTGAAATTCTTCCTTTGCTTTTTTTTAAAATTTATTTAATTAATTTATTTATTGGCTTTGTTGGGTCTTTGTTGCTGCACACGGGCTTTCTCTAGTTTCATCGAGCTGGGGCCACTCCTCGCTGCAGTGTGTGGGCCTCTCACTGTGGTGGCCTCTCCCGTTGCGGAGCACGGGCTTCTAGGCACGGCGGCTCCGTAGTGGCTCACAGGCTCCAGAGCACAGGCTCAACAGTTGTGGTGCACAGGCCCAGCTGCTCTGTGGCCGTGACATCCTCCCGGACCAGGGCTCGAACCCATGTCCTCTGCATCGGCAGGCAGGCCCCCAGCCACTGTGCCACCAGGGAAGTCCCCATGTTTTGGTTTTTTGAGGCAGGCGGTTAGCATTATCATTCACCTGTTAGCCATCTTGGCAGAGAAATGTTCACCAGAAGTGGTACCCAGAATGGCCCCTAAATATGTCTAAATGCTCCTAATTTGTTTTGTTATAATGGCAGAAGGGATTTTGCAGCTATAATTAAGGTTATGAACCTTAAAATAGATTATTCTGGATTATCTGGGTGGGCCCAGTCTAATCACATGAGCTCTTTTTAAAATTTTTTTTTAATTTTAATTTTATATTGGATTATAGTTGATTACAGTGTTGTGTTAGCTTCAGGTGTACAGCAAAGTGACTTAGTTATACATATACATATGTCTATTCTTTTCCAGATTCTTTTCCCATATAGGTTATAACAGAGTATTGAGTAGAGTTCCCTGTACTATACAGTAGGTCCTTGTTGATTATCTATTTTATATATAGTAGTGTGTATAGGTTAAACCCTATGTCCTAATTTATCCTTCCCCCCATCTTTCCTCTTTGGTAACCAGAAGTTTGTTTTCTAAGTCTGTAGCAGTGGTTGGGGGTCCGCCTGCAGAGGACATGGGTTCGAGCCCTGGTCTGGGAGGATCCCACATGCCACAGAGCAGCTGAGCCTGCGCTCTGGAGCCTGTGAGCCACAACTGAGCCCACATGCCTAACCCTAACCCTAACCCTAACCCTAACCCTAACCCTAATAGAGCTATTTCTGTTCATAAGCTCTTTAAAAGAACACTTTCTCAGGCTGGAGGCAAGAGAGATGGGACACAAGGAGACAGAGAGATTCCAAGTGTGAGAAGGATTTGACCCACTATTGCAGCCTCTGAGATATAGGGGCCCATTAGAACTGGAGAGAGGCTTCTGGGAGCTAAGGGTGGCCCAATGACAGCCAGTGAGCAAACAGGAACCTCCATAAAACAACCACATGGAACTGGACTCAGCCAACAACCCAAATGAGCTGAGAAGCAGACCTGAATCTCCAGAATGGAACACAGCCCTGCCAACACCTTGACTCCAGCTTTGTAAGACTCTAAACAGAGAACCAGTTGAGCCGAGCTGTACCTGGACGTTTGATCTACAGAACTGTGAGATGAATCATGGGTGTTGTTTTAAGCCACTAACTTTGTGGTGATTTGTTACAGCAGCAGTAGAAGACTAACATACCAACATATAAAATAATAGCAACACAACAGAAACAAAAACACGACAGGACATGATGGAAGAAACCATAAATGCTGCAGAACACACAATTCAGAATGGCTGGGGAAGTGCTTTCTGGCTGGGAATGTCTACACAGTGAGCAGCACCAGTTCTGAAGGCCAAGAGGGCCCAGAGGGAGTCTGTGCTCGGCACACGACAACAAGTATACAAAGGACTGGGTGTTTGGGGGGAAAACACATATATCATTTTTTGTAAGAAAGGTGTTTTAGAGACGAACTGCTTTAACAGAGTGGCCTTGTACAGTGCTGTGATTCAAAGAGAGTGAGTATATTTTCAGGTTCTTGTTTGTTTTCCTAAGGTTACGATTGTGTATAGTAAGAAATTGGTGAGAAGAAGAAATTATGCAGAGGGGAGATTGTTTTGACAATAGGTCCATGCTGTCTCATTTGTATTTTATTTCCTCTGGTACAACTGTAAACCTTTGACAACTTCAAGGTGTGTGAGCACAGTTCTGGGTGTTATTTTATGAAGGCTACTTACATAAGGCTTCAGTGTGACTTGAAGGTCCAGTGAGTTGCTGTGTGAGGCGGATTGCACTGGTGATATGGAAGTTTGCTAATAAGGCTGTAATTCCAAAGGTAGCAGGGCATAAGGATTGACACTCTGGAGCCAGACTTCCTGGGTTTAAATGCCAGTTCTTTCACTGACTAGCTGTGTAGCCTTGGGCCAGTTACTTAACTTCCCTGTGCCTCAGTTTCCTTTTATGTAAAAATGAGTAATAAGAGGATATCTCTCATAGTATATTGTGAAGAATTTAATGTAAAGTGCTCAAAATAGCAGCTAGCACATTGATTGGCAGCAGTAAATGTTAGCTATAATTATGATTGTTATGCTTTCCTGCAACATGGAAACATTCCTGAAATTCGGTCCTTTTGACTCCTTGGATCCAAGAAACAATTGAGCCCAAGGATCCCCAGCTGAAGATGACCTACCCATCCTGTATCAGCTGGCCCAACCAGGAAATCCAGTTACCTGGCATCCCTTTCTGTCCCTGCTTACTGTTATTTTCCACTTCAGGTTACTGGGGCTTTCTAGATAATACAGCTGTATATTCCTTACCAAATCTTTTTAACACCTTAAAAGAACATTCTCTGTCTGCTATTTTATGGAATGATGTTTCATAAGATGAGATCATAGGCATGCTCTGGTATGGTAGAATAATATTAAAATAATGTTGGAAATGCTAGGCTTAATTTCCTTACTCAGGACTTATCAAGAACCCTTGTTTTTAATGTGATTTTTGAATGTCCAAGGTTATATAGTACATTGCTCCCCAAACATATTTGACCATGGAATATATTTTTCAAGCTAGAGTCTTAGAATTTCCTAGAAGTGTTCCGCACATCCAGTTTAGGAAACAACTGCCCTAAAATATGAGCATATTTTACCAAGATTATGTAATATTTAAAAATTAAGATTTTTATGAATTGTAGCTTGTCCCAAAGGAGATTTTACATTTCCAGATCCCAAATATATGTAACTGTATGTATATCCAAAGTAGACTAAAGAAAGGGAAAGTCTAATTCTTGTTTCATAGATTAAAAACGGCCCTTGCTAGGTCAGATTAATGACCTTTCCCGATAGTCCTTCTCTGAGACAGAATAATGAAGATCTCGTTGTAGAAGGACATGACCCTCCACTTGGCAAAGAGTGAGTCATCAAATGTGTATTAAACTGGGCAGTCCAGGTCTGTCATCCATAAATGTAGTAAGGCCTTTTCTTTTTTAATTTATTAATTTTATTTATTTTTTATTTTTGGCTGCATTGAGTCTTCATTGCCATGTGTGGGCTTTCTCTAGATGTGGAGAATGGGGCTACTCTTCATTGCAGTGCATGGGCTTCTCATTGAGGTGGCTTCTCTTGTGGAGCACAGGCTCTAGGCATGCAGGCTTCAGTAGTTGCAGCACATGGGCTCAGTAGTTGTGGCGCACAAGCTTAGTTGCTCCATGGCATGTGGGATCTTCCTGGCCCAGGATCGAACCCGTGTCCCCCGCATTGGCAGGCAGATTCTTAACCATTGTGCCACCAGGGATGCCCTAGTTAGGCCTTTTTTTAAAACAGTTTGTATTTTCAGCCAGCACCGCTTATTGAGATGGTAACTTCTGTAAGGTTAGTACCCCCCTGTGAAGAAATTCCTTTCTTTTGTTCTAAACTTACCTCTCCCAAGTGTTAGGGATTGCTTCCTTGATTTTGATATTCAAGATAAGTGAACAAAACCAAGTTTCCTGTTGCTGATTTTGTAGACTTCAGCTTTATCCCCTTCTTGGTATTTTCCTTTCTAAACTAGAAAGTCCTCATTCGTCAGTCTGCTGGTTGACTAACGCCAGGATCTGTGAAGGATCTGGGATTTTACACGAATGCAAGCTAACAAATTAGCCACAGTTTCATGGATGCTGGCAGAAGACACAGACTCTTGGGTTAGAGACACAGGAACTTTATTACTCACTGCAATAGCAGTAGCTAATTACATATTTATTATAGTCTCTGGTTTAAAACCTGTTTGTCCTATCACTCATGAAACTCTGGACCATCTCTATTTTGCTCACCACTGTATACCTAATATCTAACAGAGCATGGCATAAAGTGGGCACCAAGTAAATAAATAGTGAATGAATGAACACATTACAGTCTATCTAGCTCAGAGGCTATCATTCGGAGTAGCTTAGCATGAAATGGGCCGAACGCATTATTTGGTCCATGCCTTCCTCAAAACAGTTTTGCCGTGTTTCTCCCTAGTCACACAATCTCAGATTTTTCCTTCAGTGAAGTTTGTTTTTTATTTTATAGTCTCAGAAAGCACTTTTTAATTTTAATTTAGAGATGTTACGTCATGTTACTAACTGGAATGATGTAAACGTATTAAATTGATACTGGTCCTAGCATTGCTCCTTTGGGTAATTCTTATGTTTCCACTGAACCCACTTGCATCACAAGGAAACAAAACTAACTGAAACCAGGGACTCCTATGGTTTTTCAAATATCCTTTGAAAAGCTAGATGGTTAAGAGTATTCTGGGCACTGTGGGAGATAGCAAAGAAGTGAAAGATCACTTCTCACTTATACATACCAAGGTCTGTGGCCAGGACCTCAGAGAGGTTAGAGTCTATGTGAGCAAGTAAGAAGAATGGACTTGACGTGTTAGCATGTTAGCATCTCAGCATATGTAAGCGCTAAGCTACATGGTACAAGGTTTAAGTACCGCAGGAGCTGAGAAGAGTTCGCTACTACTCTGAACTGGACTAGAATACTAGAGACTTCATGAAATTAGCTCTGAGCTGGATTTTGGAGCTCTTAGATTGGATCTTTAACAAGAACTTCATTAGGCAAGCCACAGAAATAGCAGTGTATTCTTGGAAAAGCGAGACCCGGCTGGAGTGGTAGGTGTCAAATGGGAAATGGTGTCTTTTGTGCACAATCACTGCTGGGCTATAAGAACTGCACACAGCCTTTGTGTCTCCTCTTGCATTCAGTTGAACAGTGCGTAGCAAGGGAGCCACACGTTTGGGCAAATACAGCTGGGATGAGGGGGGCCAAAAGACGGAGCCCTTCTAAGGAGAATCCACGAAGTAAATAAACTGAAGGAAAAGCTTGGAAGGTCATCCAGTGTACCCATAAATTCCAGCTATTACCAGAGATGAAAGGGAAGTGAGAGGACCGGGGAACAATGGGCAGGGGTGTTCCCAGTCCCTTCTAACTGCCTGTTTACAGTAGGGGAGGAGCAGCAGGGCTGCCCAGATGGCAGAGCCAAAGTGAGAATGGAGCTTCCTTGCCCTAAGACCTCCTTCGGAAATCCTGTTTGTGACGGTGGCTTCACTGCAGAGTAATCAGGAGCTCTGCCTGTGTTGTACAAGCTCACTTCTAAAACCATGAACAACCACAGTTTCTAATGAGTTTGAAATCTTATTATCGTGTGCATTCAGCAAGGTAGAAACTGCATATCAGGTGAGGCTTGGGTCAGACCTTATTTTGCAAGCCTTTGCTTATCTTTCTTGTGCCACTGAAATACTGGTAACACAATAGCTTAACAACAAGATAAGCCTCATCTTTTTTCCTGTGTGAGTATGTTAGGGAATGATGGTTTTGATGGCCTTTAAAAAGCAGGAAAAGGCAAAGCCCCATGATACCATTTCTTTGGCATCGCATTACTTCAGTAAGAGAATTATCTTAAAAGCCTGGGAAATACAGCTTAAGATTGTTGGGAGCTGGGTAAAAACAACCTCGAATCCAAACCAGATTAACCAGAAGGTCCATCCCCGAAGAGATCCATTTTTACATCCACACTTGGGGTCTGCCCTTTTCTCCTCTTTTCTTTCCGCCGCTCAAGTGCTTTTGGACATAGGGGTGGACGGTCTGCTTTCCATGCCCCACCTCATGAAGTGGGATCTGTCTTCCCTCGCAGACGGGTGGCCGCGCTGTCGCAGAGAGGGCTCTGCCCGGCTGCTGGCCCCTCTGGGCATGCGGCACTGCGACGGTGCAGCGCCAGGCCGCCTCTCGGACCCTGCGGCCTCGCAGTCTGGAGGCCCACGTCGGCGGCCTCGGGGTGGGGGTGGGGGGGGGACAGTTTCCATCAGTTGGTGTGGAGTTCCCCTGGCAAACAAAGGAGAGCAACAGAGCAGCTGCCCCACGTCACTTCTGTGTGATAGAAAAGACCTCGGAGGTCCTGGATGTTTGTGGAACAGAAAATGGCTGCCCCAATAATGAGAGCCCTGGTCTTGCAGTCTCTGGGTGGACCAGGCCTTGGGAAAGGAATCTGGGCCTTCTCAGACCGTACACATTACTTCATACGGCCTTCTGCACTTATTCTTTGCATTAGCAGCAGATTTCACAAGCCTTTTTCCTATGAGACTAGATGAGTCATTAGGGTTAATTATTCAGTAGTTGGAGGAAATATTATGGTGGAGGAAAAAATAGACTTCTGGAAGCCAGGAAGCAGAGGGTCTCAGAACTTCAGATTGCTCCATGAAGAGAGTAGACAGTCATTTTATTACAGTCTTTGTACACACACACAAAAAATCATGATTTCAATTCTCTAAACATCAAAAACGTTGCCTTCTATAAATGTCCTCCGGTTCCAAGCCCACATATCCTTAGGGAGCATCTCTTCTCCTAGAGAAAATACAATTGGATCCTAGTAGAAAAGGAGCCTGGGTCTTCTGTGCTCTTGCCTTCAGCAGACTCTACCAAATCTCTACTTGTAAGATAATAAAATTACCATTTCCAGAAATGTGAAGGAGGCGGCTCAGAACTTCCCAGTGCTGGTCCAAAAAGCCTTTTGGTCTTGAGTGCCTCATCTGACCGCTACACAGCACTGATAAAAAAAAATTTGGACCCCGTTCACTGCTCTTGCCTTCCTCTCTCCCTCTAAGGGCCCACGTGAAGAGCAAGTTTGGCCTTGTTTCCTTAGGATCCTCTGGGCCCAATTCTGTGCTTTCATCATCTTTCCTAAAGCTGATATGACAATTCCGCAGGGAAGAAACAAATAGTACACTTGGATGAACTCCCCAAAATGCAAAGAGTTTTCCTCTTGTCCCTTATTCTGAAGTATTTCTGTATTTAAGGAAAAAAAATAAATAAGGATAGTTCTGGACTGAATAGTAAAATACTGTTTATCTCCTATTTGTGATTTTTGAACTGGGTGGAAAAATAGTCGTGAAAAAGCATATGGATTGTAAAGTAGTGGTTGACCTGCTTCAAGGAACCCAAGTTGTAAACACCCTTGAAAAGTACTCAAAAATTCCAGTTGCTACTAAAGATGAAAGGGAAGTGAATAGACCTCATCATCTCTGCTTCTTCTGTGTCACCCTCTAGGTTAAATGTCACGTCCTTAGAGAGGCCTTTCCTACCACTTTGTTATTCTTCACCAGAGCATCTTATATTCTTCATAGTACTCACCACTTATTTAATGATTGTATCGCAATTCCTACCTGAACCGTAAGCCCTACAAGGTCAGGGACCACATCATTCCGTCATGCCTGCATTCCCTGCAGTCGGCACAGTGAAGAGCATCCCAGACCCCCAAAAGTGCTGAAGGAATGAATGAGCTATTGAAGTCCTGTGTGGCAAGGTTGTTCCATGGTCTTAAGCGGACTCACAGTTCCTTGGGCTCACCTCTTTCTTTTCTCAGATTGAACTTGACCTTGGTCTCAAGGTCAAGGTCAGGATGGTTTCCATTCATTAATTTTCCTTTAAAAAAAAAACAAAAACGGGAATTTTTGTTCAGTCAGAGTTCTCAGGTCCACTAATAGTTCCATAACTGAAGGATGCAATGTAGTGAAGGGGTTGCAGGAACCGGCTTTGGAGGATCTAGTTGTGTCTCAGCCACTTCTTAGCTGGGTAATGGTGACTCATTATTAACCATCTCTCCACCTCAGTTTCCCTAACTGTAAAATGAGAATATTAATATAGACCTCTCAGCTAGTGTTGACCTGAGGTTAAGTAAAGCAGCGCACGTGAAGCAGTAAGCTTTGTGTTTCACATCACATATGCTCAGTAAAACTTAGCCCCTATTATTTGGTTCATATTGTTAAAGTACCTTGGTGTATCATTTTTCTAGAGCAGGATAAGGGGTGGCTTCTTGTCAGAGGTAACCTTGGATGTTAGAAGAATTGAGAGTCAGAAAGCCTAGGACCTGGAATACTGGTCCTAGAGCCTCATGCCTAAAGGCACAAAGCCTGAACTTAGGTCACAGCCGCCTGGGCGGTGTGGCCAAATGACTCAATATTGAACTAATGACTAATCGTCGCAGGGCTCCTTGTGTCTCTTCCCCTCCACCCCACCACAGTCACCACGAGGCTAGAACTGATCCTGGAGTCTGGTGAGAGGCTGAGCGTGCAGTGAGTTTCAGCAAGCCCATGCAGTAAGGTTAGAGAAACCAGGCACGGCACTCCAGGGTGAGGGGGTTTGCTAACTCCATGACAGAGAGGAGCTGGGGGCCCCTGTTTTGTTTTCCTACGTGCCTCACAGAATCCAGAGTGCCGTCCCCAACGTGTATTGGCCGTCAGAGAGTCTTGTTCTGAGCCACAGGAAGAAGTGCCTCACACCAGCTCATAGGGAAACTCCAGACAGTCAGCAGGAAGAAACTCAATCACAGATGAAAATGATTCTGTCTCACCATTTTTCTATGCAGTAATCTGAGGGGGGAAACAAGGAGACATTTAGCTATGAGACATTAATTGAACAGAATGTGCTTTAACTGTTCCCTCTCACATCTGGGGTTGTGTGGCTGGCTCACTGGTCTCAGTCAAGAAAAGAGCAATGACTTAGGCATTTAATGATCGTACTGGACATAATTGCCTTTCATACTGACTTGTAAGGCAAGTGCTCCCCTCTCCCATTTCAACTGCAACTCAAAGAGGAGCCCCATTGGTTTTAACATTTCTGAACCATGTAGGGTCAGCAATCTGGGCTTCTAAAATAAATCTTACATTATGTATTGGGTCCTTTCATTTAACAAAAGTAATACATAGTTATTGTAAAAAAAAATTTTTAACTATGACTAAAAAGCATGAGATAAGCCTAGAGTATCTTATTGTATCAGAAAGTAAGAAAATGCTAAAAAAAATAATATGGGGAACGTTGAAAGGGCACAGAATCTAGCTTAAAGGGACCACTAGACAATTCTGAAACAACTTGAGCATTAAAATATATAATTGTAGTAATGGATTAAACCCATTGAATAAAACAAAAATCCATGAGTCCATACTTGAAAGTGGATAAATAAATAGGGGAGAAGAGAAAGCTCTTTCTTACAATAAATGCCAGCTAATAAATATAGGTAGAATGATAAAGTTAGAAAAGCATCACTGGATGCTAAAACTGAGTGAACATAGTTGATACAGATCAAGAAATTTATATGATCTCAAAATCGCTCTCTATAAGATACTGATTTTTTTAAGATGAGGAGAAAGAAGAAGGAAGAAAAATAAACCATAAACCAGTATAACCAAGCAATGGCCATTATTAATGACTTAACAACTGTCTTGATTTTTTTCTATATGTTATAATGTTTTGATTTTCTTATAAATTGAGCTCATGCTTTTCTGTAACCTGTTTTTCTCATATAAACATATATCATGACCTTATTTATTTGTATTTAAATATATATAGTAAATATTTATTGAGTGAATGAAATTCACAGGCCTTTTTAAAGCAAGGCTGTGATGTACGTTCCTGTAACTAAAGTCTCCCACACACCTGAGACTTTTTCCTTAGCACTAACTCCTGGAAGGGGAATAATGAGGTAAAAAATATTCAGAACCCTAAGGCCTTTAATACATGGAGCCAAATAGCCCTCCAGAAAGATTTTTTTTTCTGCTTTATTTTCCCACCAGTGGTATATTAAACATATGCCTTTCAATACATTTTAAGGAGGAAGACTGGGATTGATGTGTATGAAACACCCAGAGTAGGACCCAAAGGTCATGGTCAGAAAATAACAGTCATTCAAATCCTCTTCTCTCTATGTGTAGGTTACATTCTGTCAGGACCAAAAGCTGAGGATCATGAACAGTTTTCCAAAACCTTCATCTTATGAGATGGAGTTTTTGTTAATGTGGAAAGCTCCAAGTTGGGATAAACCTGATTTTAGTTGAGCCACTCATAGACCACATCATATACCAGACCATCGTCTTCTAGTCTTTCTCAGAAAACCCTACCGCCGGCACTAGACCTGGAGTCTGCTATGTCAAGGTAAACGATGAAGAGAAAAACCTGGTTCCTGATTGTGATAGGCCAGCACCAAGCACCACTGTTACCAACGCAGGACCTCCAAAAGGGTCTCTTAATTTGGATTTTGATGCTGGGTCCTTAACACACTTGAACACCAGCATCCAGTGCAGTTTCCAGAGGTGACAGGCCAAGGTGCAGATGCGCACGCACTCCACGGCAACTGAGCAGGTTGCCCTTTTATGCTCGCTGGTACCCATGGCAACCCTCACCGGCTGACGTAAGCCTCCACTTAGTTGGAGCAGGGATTTGCGTTTTCTCCTGATCCATACATGATACTGATTATTAAGGAGGACCACGAGGAGGATATTCAGAGAAGGACCTTTGGATTCAAAAGATGAGAAATAGAAAGCTATAACCATGATATAGATTTGCTTATATTTTCCTTTTTTGGCTTCCACTGGCTCACGTGTTCTCAAGTGATGACAGTTGGGCTGATTGAGAGCCGTTAGTCAAATCCAGTAATGGTATTAATCTGTGGTTGGAAATGACTGTTAAAGTAAGTGCCAGGCTATTCAGTTGTGGTTTTTCTTCCAGCTTCCAGTCGTGCCAGGCTTCCAGCGGGAGGAATAGAGGCTGTGGTAAAGGAAACCGTTGATAAACGAAAGAAACCAGAAACTGTCACTACCCATAACAGCGAAACAACAACAACAAAATTACGGAAAAGAGGGGGAGACAAAGGAAATTGTACACAGCGGTTTAAGCCTGCAGTCTGATGTGATCACTAGGCATGAGGCTAGGGTGCTGGTGCCTCAGGCACTGACTCCAATTTTCCAGTGAGAACAGGAAGGCTATAAGTACCCAGTAACACTGCTGAGCAAGAAAGCTTTTCGTGAGGGAAGAGAAAGACTGGAGTTTAACTGAAGCTATTTTTATCAGCTTCCTAACATGCTCCTCAGACCACTGATACACAAAGGAAGCGAGGGATCTGGTCACCAAATTATGTCAAGAGAGCTTAACCCATAATCCTCTGACTGAATTTTCCAGAGCAAACGCTTAATAATGGTGCAGCATTCTTTAGTTTTCAAGAAACGCATTTTGTAACTGAGAAGTGCTTAGCAGTCAGTGTCTTCTATTTGCTGTTTTTATTTCGAGAATTTTAGACTGGCAGCTCACCATTTGTGTCCACCAAAGCTCCGAGATGGGTTTTTTTTTTTTTTTTTAGTACTTTAAAAAGGAAAAAACTGTAGGTAAATATGTATTCAGTGAGCTGAAAAGTTAAATGGTTCTATAAAGGAACAGAAGTAATATCTGTAAGTACCAGAGTAACATCAAAGAGCATCTGAACACAGTACTCCTGAAGCATTTCACTGTCTCCTAACAAGCAAATAGCAATTTTGCCAGCTGTTCTACCACATTTCACATATTGCACATTTTTTTCCATTTTTTATTCTTTCTAGAATCAGCCTGTAGGTTGGAATCAGTTGGTACCATCTTAGATTTAGTGAAAGATGGTTCTGCTTAAAAAGCAAAAGTTAGTAATTTTCTGTGTGTTATTGGTGTCCAATGGCTGGTTAACTGTGGGAGTCAAAAGACAATTTTAAGCACTGGTAGGGAAAATGTATTTAATTTATGGACTTTTTTCCTTTTTTTAATTCCAGTTTTATTGAGATATAAGTGGCATACAGCACTGTGTCAGTTTAAGGTATACAGCATAGATCTGACTTACATGCATCATGAAATGATGACCACAGTAAGTTTAGTGAACATCCATCATCTCATATAGATACAATATTAAAAAATAGGAAAAAAAAATATTTTCCTTGTGAAGAGAACTTTTAGCATTTACTCTCTTAACAACTTTCACATATAACATACAGCAGTGTTAATTATATTTATCATGTTATACAGCACATCCCTAGTACTTATGTATCTTATAAACTGGAAGTTTATACCTTTTGACCACCTTCTATCCACTTCCCGCTCCCTTGCGTCCTATCCCCACTCCCACCTCTGATAACCACAAATCTGACCTCTTTTTCTATGTCTGTTTGTTTTTGAATACAATTGACCCACAACACTGTGTTAGTTTGTGGTACACAGCATAGTGATTTGTATTCCTCTACATTTCAAAATGATCACCATAAGTCTGGTTGCCATTTGTCACCATACAAAGATATTATGTAATTATTGACTGAGTTTCCCACACTGTACATTTCATATGCATGACTCCTTAATTTTGTAACTGAAAATTGGTACCTTTTAATATCCTTCACCTATTTCTCTGCTCCCCCCCAACCCTCTCCTCTGGCAACCACCTGTTTGTTCTCTGTATCCATGACTCTGTTTCATTCGTTCTGCTTTTTAGAGTCCACATATAAGTGAAATCATACAGTATTTGTCTTTCTCTGATTTATTCCATTTGGCATAATACCCTCTAGATCCATCTATGTTGTCGCAAATGGCAAGATTTCATTCTTTTTCATGGCTGAGTAATATTGCACTGTGTGTGTGTGTATGCTGTATGTATATTATATGTGTACTGTGTATGTGTGGACAACTTCTTTATCCATTTTCCTATCAATAGGTACTTAGGCTGCTTCCATATCTTGACTATTATCAATAATACTGTAGTGAACATAGGGGTCCATATATTTTTTCATTTTCTTCAGTTGAATACCGAGAGGTGGGATTTCTGTATCATATGGACTTTTCAAATTATATTTTAGTATGTAAGTGATGGTCCTTGGGGCATTCAAGGAATAGCCCAAAGAACCTAAGGCTGAGAGTTAGTGTTGCCCTCGGGGGTCACTATTGGCCGATGGCAGAGCGGGACTGGGGTCTGCCCAGCCTGGATGGTCCACACAGGGTGTGTTGTCCAGTCGCCTTACAAAGCAGGACTCTGAGGCAAACCCCACATTTGCTCTGAAGCGTCCTTCTATCTGGGCATTGGCAGAACTCCCAAACAAGTGGGGAAAGGTACCAAGTTCATCCTCAGATGAGTGGATCAGTTAAACATGAGACAGTAGAACGTTGTTCCGTGAGGGGCCGTGGGATTGGTGTGGCCATGTTCCCCAGCTGCTCCATGCTCAGCCTGCAGACTCTTCCCTGGTATCAAGGTCTCCCTGCTTTCAGGTGCCAAGTTTATCTTTTAAAATAAATCATTTATTTTTAAAATAGTTCTGATGCTAATAAAATAATAAAATTAAAATGCCAAAGATATACTAAATATATAGTATATTTGGTAAATTAATAAAGAAGAGCAGTTCAGTTACTATATAAAATTTAAATTTAAATGTCTTTAGACTTTTTAACATGGGAAACCAAAGTAATCTAATGTGTATATTAGTTTTGTGCTAAAGCTTCACAACTTGAAAGTGCGTTTTATGAGCAAGGCATAAATGTGCATTATCAAACTATACCAGTATTTTATTTTAAATATATTAGATACTTTCGCCAATCATGCTTTGTAAGCTTTAAAGGGCTGTACTTAATTAGCTGAGATGAACACACTACAAACTTTTAAGTTTTTTAATTTATTTTGGGCCTCACTTTTTTTACTTTCTCAAAATATGGTAATCACCCTGTATATGTACCACTGGGTTTGCTGTCAGCTGTTTATTACCTAGTAGATATTAGAGTTTTACGTTTGATATTTGATCTTAACCTCTCTAAGCCTCAGTTCCTCCTTTTAAAATGAGGATAATGATATGTACTTAGTAGAGTGTTTTTAGAATTAAATGAGATAATACATGTAGAATAGAGTAAACCAGCTCTGGTCCTATTAGATGTGCTTGTAAGTTGCATGTTATTAATAGTCATCAATGTTGAATTAAAGTTACCTACTTAATATTTTTTAGGTTGCACTGGTTTTTATCTACACAATTTCTTTAAAATAATGGTCTTAAGGCTAAGGTTTCTTATATACTTCCTTAAAGTTCCTTTCAGAGTTTTAATCTAGCCAAATGTGGTCAGAAGTTTGCTTATAGGTTGAAAGAATCTAAATTCAACTTTCAAGGAAAATGTGTCCCTCAGTTACAGTGCTAAGCCAATCAGTGATAATCAAGAAGTAATTATACTTTATAATCAGAAAGTAGACATTTATTTGCTTAATATCTAAAATCTAACCAGAGTATTTTCTGAACTCAGAACCAGTTTTTGAGTAAATGTTCAGCTGCAATTTAAACCTTCAGTTTAGTTAAAAAGTTTGTGAAACCTGACATAAACCTGACAGCCCCTTGTGGCCACATAGTTTTAAGTATACAAAAAAAAAAAAAAAATGCCTCTCAAAGCTTTTTTTTTTTAATGTCTATGTATTCATCTTTTTTCTAAGATCATAAATTTAGAGGTGGCAGAACATGACTGGATTTTTACTTCTCATTTTTAGCAACCTTTGTTGCATTTTTCCTCTTAAAAAGTAATACATTAGCAAAATTTTAGAAAGTTTGATTTAGGAAAATGAACAGAAGCCAAAAAGAGAGGGTGAAAATTACCTGTAACCCATAGATAGATAGCATATATCTTAACATTTGCATTATATCCTTCTTTGTAGTCTTTTTGATATATATTTTATACCATATCAATATATTTTATATAAACCTTTATATATAAATATGTAAACATTTATTTCCAGTTTTAAATATATAATTTTAATATATAAATTTATAGTAATTATTACTGTACATATTTTTTACTAGATGTTTCTTTTGTATGACTGACAAAACTTAATGCCCATGATGTCCTTCTCTTATAGTTGTAAAGTCAGATGCATGATGGATAGAGTCATACTTCCCTAGAGAATGTGTAATGCAAACAGATCATAAATAGAATATGCCTTCAACCTCCTCATTCTTATAAGTTCGTTTTATAAATAAATTAAGTACTGTGCACTGAGGACAAAGGTTGACCCTAATATCTCTTTTGTAACATATTTTTAATGTGCTATGGTAGATTGCATTTAAGTATGATATAATAGTATCAATAAGAAGTCATGATTAACAATATTGATTCCAGCTTTTGCACTTACCACATATATGACTCTGTCTGTTTAAGTTACAAAACCCTCCTGAGCCCCAGCTTCCTCATCTGTAAATTGAGGAGAGAATTGTCTGTGCTTCGGGGTTGTTCGTAAGGACTAGAAAAATATGTCTTACTTATAGTTCCTATCCCATTTCATTAGGCAAAATTATCTGGCTTTGTTGGAAATTGAGAAATAAAAATTCGTAGAAGAATTACCAATGGTAAATAAGCATAAGTATAAAAGTGTTCAAACTCACCACTAATCAGGGAAATATACGTTCTAACAACCATTTATTAATGCATTCAGAGAGGAAGGGTATTTCATTTACTACCGTATTCCCAGCATCCAGAACAGCATCTGACACTCAGTGGATATTCTCTGAAGGAATGAATCAATGAACAAATGAATGAACAAAATATCAAACCTTGAGCAGGTCGTTTAATCTTGCAGGACCTCAGTTTCTTCATTAATATAAGGAAATGACCATACCCAAGCTCAGTTGATGGGGGTAGAGAGAAACCCTCTAACTAATTAGCCCTACTGCCATGGATACTGAATAAGGAAACACACACTTTCCCTCATATTTGCCATTGTCGTGACTACAACAACATCTTTAAAGTTTTCTGAGCCAGTGAACTTTGTAAGTAGCACAGCAAAATATCAGGGGTAAGTTAACTTTGGAGATTTGGTCCAGAGATAGGGCCAAAACAATAGCACTGAATTTTTCTTTGCATATGTAGCCATAATGAAACAAAGAAAAGAAACTGCCAGCAGGGAAGGGGGCGGGGGTGGTGGAGGGTGGGACAGAAAGTAACACAGTATGAAACAAGAATAACTTGGAATGAGTTAGAATTCATCATATTTGCTACTTTTTTTTTAAGTATAGTTGATTTACGATGTTGTGTTCGTTTCTGGTGTACAGCAAAGTGATTCAGGTATACAAATATAGGTTCTTTTTCATATTCTTTTCCATTATGATTTATAACAGGATATTGAATATAGTTCCCTGTGCTATGCAGAAGGACCTTGTTTTTCCATCCTATATATAATAGTTTGCATCTGCTAATCACAAATTCCCAATGTATTGCTACTTGATTAATGGCATTACTTTTACTGAGGAGCTAATTTTACTTCCCGGCAATTCTGATTCATCCACACAGTTTATTATGTTTGCAGCACATGTGTGGTATAGAGTAGGACAGAAGCTGTGATATCGGCTCTTTAGCAGATGAGCAGAGGCTAAGTGGCCGGCCTGCCTGCACTCAGTGATGTGTTAATCAGTTACAGAGCCAGCCTGAGGAGCTGGGGCTTCTGTCTCCCGGGTTATACTCCTTTCTATTACACATGGCTCAGTGCTTCTCTCTTATTCTAAAGAAGGGGACACAACCTTGCCCTGTTCTAGAAATAGCATCATTACCTGACAGGTTGGTCTGCCAGGATGAGTGTTTTCCTGTCTTTTAGGAGGCTAGGGTTTAATCATCTTTTTTTCCCAAGAGGAAGTAGCCATAACTGTGCACCAAAAATAACGCCTTAACTGCTAAATTCTGCTTAGTAGGTGGTTTCCCAGAGATGGTCCAATGCAGTGAGTCATCACTCTGAGCACTTAGTAGCACATCATTTCTCTTTTTCACTAACCCCTAGTGCTTTTGGTGACATATTTTTTAACCTTTAGAGCCTCTCTGGGAGGTTCACAGTCTTCATACTGTGAATATAAACCACCCCCAACATGTCCCTCTTTGCCTTCTGCTTCCACTTTTCAAATCTAAGGTAACCCCTGATTCAAGAGAACAGTCAGGATCATGACCTCAGACAAAAGAGCAACAGTTTCTCCAGCTGGAAGCAGCTCCATCTCACTCCCAGGAATAATAAAAAATGTAAATTAATGTAAACAAATGTGTGGGACCCATATCAAGAAAACTATAAAACTTGATTGAAAGAAATGAAAGACTTACCTGGATAGAGAGAGTATTTGAATATTGGAAAGATATTACATTTTCCTAAATGAGAAGATTGAATAGTCAAAGGATACAAGATCTTTCCATATTAATTTATAGGTTTATGCAACTTCAAATCAGAATCCCAGTAGAATATTCTGAAATGCATTTGGAAGAGCTAAACTGGTGAAAATAGCCAAGAACTGTTTAAAAAAAAAATTAAAAAGGGAAACTCCTACCACCAAACACTAAAATGCAATTTAGGAAGTGATATAATTTATTGTAAATCACCACTCCTGGAGGACAGAATAGCTTGTTCAACAAATAAGATAAGGTAACTGGTCAACTCATTGGGGGGGAAAATGGTAATCTGATTAGATTCTCTCCATTCTTTACCACAGAGCTAGTAACAGATGGCTTAAAGACTTAAATATTAAAAATGAAACCATAAAAAGATAAACTACAGAAAATATTGATGACCATAAAATGGAGATAGACTTCCAAAGCATTAAAAACTTGCAAAGAAAAGTATTAATGTATTTGACTATATAAAAATTGAGAACTTACGTTCATCAAAAAATAAAAATACTGCAGACAAGATTGAAAAGCACATGGTAATCTTGGAAAAAATGTTTGCAATGAATATGACAAAGGCATAACATTCTTAATGAATAAAGACCTCTTAAAATTAATTGGGAAACCACTAGCACATCCCAGTGTAGCTGTACACTTTCCTATCACATTATGTACATGTCACAGTGCTACATGGGTTTTATAAACAGAATACAGTTCAGATGACACGAGTGAAAGAAATTCATATCTTATTTTCCTTTCACATATTCTTTATTCAAAGGCAGTTTAAGGAAACTACACATTATGCTATAAATACTTCAGGACAGTTTGTCCACATTGACACTTCCATTTCCTAAAATGAAACCCCACAGGGAGAAAAAAACGCTGGCTTTGTTAACCAGCTTTATTTCAACAAGCATATCCATATGGTAAAAACTTCCTCTGATGAGTCACCCACAGTTGTCAAACACCAACTTTCCTTTGTTTGACCCGTGCAGAAATAAGGTCTGTGGAAGCGTAACACAAGAATCTGAATCATTTAATTGTGTTTTATTCCTATCTGTATTTGCATCCGTCACAAACCCACTCTGTCCACCATGAAAAACTGCATTCTTCAAGTATCACTGAAAAAAAAAAATCCTATTCAAATGGGTCTGTTCTGTCTAGATAGTCTGTGAAATTTCTAAGGAATGTTGTGGGCATTGCTTCCTGTGCTAAATTGTTGAGTTATCACACATTATTGGATTCCACCCAAAATATTCTGGATAGGAATATTATATTCATACAGGATACCAGTTGTCTTTACCATTTAGAAAGGAATAAAGGAAGAAGTTTTCCTGCTCCTGTCATAAGATATGAACTGTAAAAGGGTAGGTAGAAATGTGTGTACAAATAATATTTTTTTAATATGTCCTTGATTCTTTTCTACATAGAGGCTTGAGTCATATTCAGTCCCAGCTTTGTTATGACTACTAACCACTGTCTTGCCTTTTTGTTCTTGTTCAAATCAAGGACTATACAGCCAGGATTCTGTTCCTGGTCTGGAGTATGGTGTCATCTTTGTTTGAAAGAGAAGAGACCTTTAGAGATCCCATCTAATCCATTTGCATATAAGAAAAGAAAAGAAATGATGCTCTGTGTTGTTTTTTTTTTTAATTTTTTTAATAAATTTATTTATTTATTGGCTGCATTGGGTCTTCGTTGCTGTGCGCAAGCTTTCTCCACTTGTGGTGAGCAGGGGCTACTCTTTGTTGTGGTGCACATGCTTCTCACTGCGGTGGCTTCTCTTGTTGCAGAGCATGGGCTCTAGGCATGTGGGTTTCAGTAGTTGTGGTACATGGGCTCAATAGTTGTGGCTTGCGGGCTGTAGAGCGGAGGCTCAGTAGTTGTGGCTCATGGGCTTAGCTGCTCTGTGGCATGTGGGATCTTCCCAGACCCGGGATTGAACCCATGTCCCCTGCGTTGACAGGCGGATTCTTAACCACTGTGCTACCAGGGAAGTCCCTGTGTAATTTCTATTTACTTTTCTCTGTTTTCCAATTTTTCTACAATGCATATATATTTCATAATCAGAAAAATAATTTATTTTTAAAGTAGCTATCCATCATTAAAAATATAAATGCAGTAAGTAAGCCTTTTAAAAAATTAAACTGGCTGTTAGGTCAGTAAAAATTTATCCTGAGAAAAGAAATGCTAACTTTTGTTGATTGATCGCATTAATCTCTTAGTACTAGAGACATGTGGACAAGCTCACTGACATTCAATGGCCAGTGCCCATATTTGTACGCTAAGCAGATTTTTTTTTTTAAGGAAAAAATGAGAAAATCAGTTTTCCACTGTTTAGAGTATTTTTAACCAATGATTGAATCCAGTTTGAGGATATTTTTGGATCATTTGTAATACTGTATGAGTGATACTTTTGGTTCCCTTTTGAGCAAAGCTGCTTTTTTTTTTTTTTAAATAAGCAACTTCAACCAACAGACACGACTGTTGCAGAAAATTTCTAGTGATTATGTTCCCCCAAAACTCAACGTTAAAACTTTTAGCCTTGGATTATGCATCATTTTGCTGACAGCTGGTTGATGTCAGTATCAGAGTGCTTGGAAGAGAGAGCATGTGCACATGAGCATAGAGGTGATCATAATTACTACTCAGACACACGCCCACATTAGCGCCCATAAAACTCTCCTTGGCAAAACTATTGTGTCAAAGGCAAGACCAGTGGATTCAAAGATTAAAAGTAAGAGTGGTTTTGAAAGCTGCATTTTTGTTACCATAATTTAAGTAATATTTGTTACTGGAGTATGTCACTATTAGATGGGCTTACTTTAACATTTTCTAACTTTTCATCCTTGTGTATTGCTTTGATGTCAGCCTATCAGAGAGAGAAAACTTGACTCACCTGGGTCACCTTGGTTCACATGGCTGGTTTTCCATGGTATATGTTGCTGATTAATCACAGTACTCTCTCGTACTGCACCTAGATAGCACTAACGAACCATTCTCAACCTACCTCACGGCCTGTTCCTACCAGTAAGTCAGACTGGACAAGATGAATTCGCTTTGTCATCCCAGATATGTAGTAGCTCCGCAGTCTGTATTGGTGGTCTCCTCTTTAGATCACACACTTCCCTCAGAGCCACGGGCAATGCTCTGTCCCTAGGCAAGATGTATGTAGTTTTACAAGGTCGTTTGCTAACACAGAGTAATAACAAATTGAATTATGGTGTAAGGCGAAAGATGGTCTAGTCCCTTATTGCATAGAAACCGTGAGTTATTAGGAAAAACGAGAATGAAATCTGTCTGGACTCCCTTTATTCTTATAGTTTCGAGAGATGCTCGTCTGATTTTTTAAAACAGCTCTGAAATAACAAAGATACTTTTTTTAAAGATTACTCTCTCTCTCTCTTTCTTTTTTCCATTTACTACAACTTCTTGTACTGGGTCTCCTGGGTAGGGTGACCAGCCATCCTAGTTTGCCTAGAACAAAGAGGTTTTCCTGGATACAGGATTTTTAGTGCTATAACTGGGATCATGCTGGGCATACTGGGCCATTTGGTCACCCTCTTCATGGGTGTCCTACCCAAAAGGCCAGTATTGAGGAACATGGGTGCTAAGGTTCTCACTCATGGACCAGCTCCCTCATATAGGTTTTCTTTCTCTCCCAGGAAGGCACAGTATAAAGAAAGGCTAGGAATTGTGGGACAGAGTGATTTTATCATGTGATATGGTGAGGTTCTAGTTTGGTTAAGTGATGGCTCTAGTTCACATTTCTGCAGCGTGAAGGTAATTGATGAGCCCTGAGCCCAGTTAGTAGTTAAACTGGGCTAATGAGATTGATTGACTACCTAGTTCTAGGTAATCTCGATAATCCATTCTATGTCTCTACACGCCACCATGACCCTTGCCTCAAATGATCTTTCAGCATGTCCTCGTTAAAGCCATTAAAGCTCAACTTAAAATACAATGTATATTACAGCTTGAATTTCCATAAGGGAGAAGGAGAGTCATCCAAGCTCTGTGGTTATATGAAGAGACAGAAGATACCATTCCCCAGGGCATTGAATCTGAGAGGTCTGACTATTAAAGGAGCTTATTGCCCATGGTGAGAGAGGATGTCATGGAAGTCCCAGACCCTGGACTTGCCTCCAGTTTCCTAGTAATTAGTAACACTAATACAAATGCTTTACCCTTGCAACTTATCACTTCTTAGGTTTGACTCAGATTTCTTTTTCTGGTTCTCAAACTATGTTTAAAATCCAGAGTTATTTAGTACTTGCTAGTTGTCTGACTTTAGGATTTGAGAGTGAAAATGAAATGATATAGTTAGGAACCCAGCCTTTAGAAAGTGCTCACTACATAATCATTTCTTTCCTGCCTTAAGAACTCCCCTGAGCAATGTGATTAGAGAGCACGAGATAAGGGAGGCATTGGAAGAGTAATAAACATGTAATTTGGCAAGAAAAATTATCAGAGAGTTTATGAAATAAATACTTGGATCCCAGACACAGAATGAGACAAATCCTGTTTGTTGCTCCTTTTGGACCAGAACACGCCAGCCCAGCTTTCTAATTTTAAAGGTATGAAGGGTATTGTATTTAGTAACATGAAGAAGGAAGTATTATGGACAATGTTTTTGTCCCCCCCCAAAAATCAGATGTTGAAACCCTAACCTCCCATTTGATGGTATTTGGAGATGGGGCCTTTGAGATTTAATTAGAATTAGATGAGGTCATGAGGATGAGGCACACATGGTGAGGTTAGTGCCCTTCTAAGAAGAGACAGCAGAGAACTTGCTCTTTCTCCACCATGTGAGTACACAACAAAGAAGGTGGCTGTCTGCAAGCCAGAAAGAGAGTCCTCGTCAGAAATTGGTCTTCTTGGCACTTTCATCTAGGACTTTTCAGGCTCTAGAGCTGTGGGAAATACATTTCTGTCATTTAAGCCACCCAGCCTGTGGTATTGTTATAGCATCCCAAGTAGACTAAGATTGGAAGAGATAGCACTGGGAGAAGAGAAAGGCAATTCTTTAATTAAATAAGTATATACAAGAAATAATGATTTCTGGCAAATGGTAGATACTCAACATTTGTTTAAGTAATTAGAAATGATTCTTTTTATCTTAATGACCACTGAGGCTTCTTGAGTCATTATAAAATTCACTAAATCAGTAAATATATTAATTTGTAAGCTTTGTAATGTTTCAGAAATCTCAAGTGGTTTGGTGAGCTCTAGTTTAACTTTAATTGGCAATTTTGAATTGAAAGCCATTGGGGTTTTCCTCTCTCTCTCTCTCTCTCAAGGAAGTTAATCATAGTCCAGTAAATATGAGTCCTCTGTCGAGAAATAAATTATTCCCATCTGGTAACAAGTGAAAATTAATTCAGCTATTTACTTTTAAGGAAATTACCAGACTCAGAGTCCCTTGCTATGGTCAGATATGTTAGCACTCTCTAACTTGTGTTCATCTGGTCTTTGCTGTAAGTAGCACCTCCCTCCCCTGGTATGGTTTTTTCCTGTCAGTCTGTGTCTCAGTGACAGAACTTCATTGCAGATCCTTTTTGCCCCAGTCCTTCCCTTTTATTACTTAGACTTTTAATTTTTTTTCTCCTGTGCTCTTTCCCACCAGTCCTTCTTCCTCTGGACTGGTTTCCTTCAAGCTCCTCTTTCCCCTCCACACCCTCTTTAATCCCTCACTCTCTGTTTTGCCTTTGCTACACTTTCTCTCAACACTTCTCTTTCTTTGTCTTCCAAGGAGCCCATCCCTGTCCTGCATACTTGGGTGAAGTAAGCCCTTCAGGGCAAAGTTCCTATCCTACACACCTCTTGCTGCTTCTCCGCTGGTTTTGGCAAGATTTTAGATTTAGGGGACTAATTGTCAGGCCGCCTGGTTTTTAAATACCCATTATTTGCAGATATTGTCTAGTGCCACAGAGCAGGTAAAGCATGAATGGATACAACAATATAAATCAAATCCGGTTTCAGTTCTGACCGTGTATACATCTATTCATACACAAGTATCTGTGCAAACACACATGCTCACACTTGAATTACCCAGAGGTGAACCAAGGAAGCAAGTTTTGAGACGTGAGAAACTGAAGCTTATGGAAAGGAGAGAGGAAAGCTTTCTCGATAAGTGCCAATTATGGACAGAAAATTATGTGCCCTAGATATAGAAGCAAGTAAGGTTGATCCTGACCTCAGGGAGCTTCTGATTTGGCTGTAGAGACCAACAAGTAAATGAGGAATAGAAGTGGGTTAGCACAGAAATGGGGAATGAAGAAGTGAGGTGAACAGATCGTGTACATGCCATATATGGCAAGTGGCCATGTTGGTGCTTTTTCCTTCCGATTGTAAAAGTACCTGATGCTTATAAAATGGTAAGTACAGAATAATAGAAAAACACAGGAAAAAAAAATAAATAAATCACCCGTAATCTCACCATCCAGAGGAGAGCATAAGATGGTTTTGTTAGACTGTTTTTTCATCCGTAGACATTTTGGGAGGTTATTATTTAATCCTAATCTGATAAATCAGGTGTTTGGGGAGATTCAGATCATATTAGTAGATTATTCAGAACTTCCAGAGCACATCTCTCTAAATGGGTACTTGATTGCAGATATGGTAAAATAAATGTTTGTCACTGTACTGTAATACCATGTACTTAAGCCTTTCATATATTTAGGCCTAAAAGAGTTTTCTTAGTAGTTTTTTACTGTCCCAAATCTGTAGTGTTTGCTTGGAAATATAATTTCTTAACTACTTTTTTTAAAAACAGCTTTACTGACATATAACTCACATACCATACAATTCACCAATATAAATTTAACAAACTCAGTGGTTTTTAGTGTTGTATATCCAGAGAGTTGTGCAACCATCACCACAGTAAATGTTAGAATATTTTCATCACCCTAAAAAGAAACCCCATACCCATTAGCAGTCACTCATTTCCCCACAAGGCCCCTGTTCTAGGCAACCACTCATCTACTTTCTGACTCTATAGATTTACCTCTTCTATATATTGGAATATATGGATTCCAATAAGTGGAATCATAGTGTGGCCTTTTGTGACTGGGTTCTTTTCCTTAGCATAATGTTTTTAAGGGTCATCCATGTTGTAGCAGTGCTCATTCCTTTTTATGACTGAATGATACTCCATTGTATAGCTGTACCACATTCTGTTTATCCCTTTATCAGTTCATGGATATTTGAGTTCTTTCTACTTTTTGGTTATTATGAATATGAGTATGCTATGTGTATTCATGTACAATTTTTTGTATGGACATATGCTCTCAATACTCTTGGGTATATGTCTAGGTGTGTTTAACTACCTTTTTTTTGCATATTTTTTATATTATTTGTTATTCTTATTTTAAAGGAAAATATTCAAAACTAAATTAATCATCTTCCAATTTCCTCCTCGCCACCCACACCCCCCACCACCACCCTCTCCCACCTTTCTCGTTCAGCCTGGCTTTACTAGTAGTGCAAACTTCAAATCATGCTTCTTCCAAGTCCTGTTCAGTCTTTCGCCAAGTTCTGATCACCTTCCATTAAACATCTTTGCATCCCAGCCCATTTCCTCGTCCAGCTAGTGCAGGTCCTTGTCATCTCATTCGTGCCCTGGCCTTCCCATTGGCATCCCCAGCTCCGTCTCCATCCCCACCCACTGACCCAGTGAACCTCTGTCATCTTAATCTTTTTAAAACACTGCTTCTATTTGCCACTCGTTGGAGTCACACAGACCAGCTTAGCCACTTACTGGGCTGTGTTTCCTCGAATCAGTTACTTTACTTCTCATCAGTAAAAGGAGGTTAAACAGACCACCCCCCAACATTCTAGTAAAGATTAAATGATTGCCCTGGGCTTTCGGCTCCCACCAGTAAAATGAGAGAAACTTCTCTGTTTCATGACCCTGCATTTATATATCTTGTCTCCTGTGGGGGCAAGGATCATTATGGTAGTATGTAGTATAGGTATGTGTATTTATTTATAAATAGTTATAAATTTCTTTTTTAATATGAATTTATAATGAATTTATAATATTATAAACATATAATTATTTTATTATAATATACGTTTATAAACTATATATTTTAATTTAAATGTATGCCTATTATATATTAAGACCATTCATTATACAATCTAATTTATATTTAATATTTATTTTTTTGGGGGGGATAATCTCCTAGCACCTAATACAGCCCTTTGTGTTTAGTAGGTGATCACTCAATTAGTGTTTACAAAGTAAATCAGCTAATTGATTTCCTGCTTAATCTGGTTATTTGAATAGGTGGTAATTGTAAGTGATAAATTGACATTTTTAACCTAACAGATAACAGCATTAGAACTGAACATGTGTTACAAGCATAAAATAGCAAACATTCCCCTGGGTCATATTTTTCAAAAGGTCATTTTATGAACATGGAAAAATCCTCTGCTAATCAAGAAAGGCAGCAGCTAAAGCATAGCTGCAGGTCACATGCAGGTTATAGAGGTGTTCTATAGGGTGATCCATGACTTCCTCGTCTTTTTAGTACATGAAAGCATTGTAACTAAACGAAATCTTTCATCTTCCATTGTGCATGAATCATTTCCTTTCTGTAACAGACATACTGGCATACACATCTCATCTGCTAGAAAACATACCCTACTTCTAAATGTTGTTTTGCACTGTTCATTGAGATTATGAATAATATTTATATGTTCTTTTAGTTGTTTGTTTTAAAAGTCATGTAATCTGAAACTTGGTCTCCTTTGTAATTTGACCCAAGAAAATTCACTTCACTAATAAGACAACAGTGAGGGAGTTTTTTGCTAAACCTAATTTGAGGAGAGGAAATGATATTGCCAATTCAAAATGAATTCATCTTTACTGGCAAATTTGACTTTATTCTTTCTTTTCTTGATGATAAAGGGGTACGAGTAATAAGAGGTGCACAGAATATACATAGTGACTCCAGAGGAAGGACTATTAGTTTTAAGTTTGACTTGGACACCCACCACACAGTGACACATGTCCTCTTTCTTTCTTGTTCACCGTGTAAAATATTTTGCCTTATCATCTGTGTGTAATAGTGGCTGGCAACAAGCAATATCTACCATGTATACATGTGAGAAAGTGTGTATATTTAGCTGCCACTTATTATAGGTCTACTATAAACTGGACATTTTACAGATGAAGCGAGCACGTTTCAAAGAGGCTAAGTGACTTCGTAAGGTTGTACAGGGAGAAGTGGCAGAGTAGAGGTTCACACCCAGGACAGTCTATCACCAAAGTTATGCCCTTTCCCCAGTCAACAAATACCCTGAAAAATCAACATGTTAAAGGAGGAGAAACATTAAGGTTTAATTTAACCTCTCACAAATTTAAGAAAGCCTTGGGAGATCCTCGATTAAAACAACAACAACAAGATCTACACTTGTTTCGGCACAACACTGCCTAAGGTGATATGAGAAGAGAAATGAACTTGCTACGGTTTGAAATGAATGCAATTTGCTGTTGTATTTTGCAGTAACCTCCCTTTAGTTAGGAAAAAAGAAAAAAGCTCATATGTATACATGAAAATGTATGTCTTTCATAGAGTTTATCAGCGTTAACTATTATCAAGTATAATGGTGAAGAAAGATATTTGAAGAAAATACTTGGAAATAACCTAAAATCCTCTTTCATAAAAACATAGCAATGTTCAGTTTCAGATATTTTCCCCAAAATATTGCTTATGTTGTCAGATAAGTTGCCTTCAAAGGGTAGCATGGCAGAGTCCTTCCAGTATGCTCCTCTGGAGTTTATGTGGAACTTCAAAACAGAGAAAGGCTCAGGGGCATGAGACAGAAGGAGGGTTATGCAATAGAATGTAAAAGTCCCAGAGAGTGTGGAGAAAATCTTCTGAAGAAAAGTGAGGATCGTAAGCAAGGGGAAGAGAAAAGAAATGTAGGTATAAAATTGGAAATGGATTCATGAAACTTAGATTCAACAGAGGGCTTTAGCAGATAATGTTTGTGTACTGTTACGCAACCACTTGGTTAAACTACTGAAAAGTATCTTAATGAAGCAATTAATTGTAGTTTTTGATGTAGTAGAATACATAAAAGTTACTGATCTTTAGTAATGTTCTGTATAATAAAAGGATTTTTTAATATGTTAACCCAGTAAAGCAATTGCAGTCTTTATTTTGGGATGTTTTGGGTAGGAGTAATCTTTCCATTTTATTACTTAACCCCCCTCCCAAAAATGTGTATATGAGAATTCTTTTTAGAAATATAAAAACAGTCTTCAGATTTACTACCTTAAATAGAATGTCTCTGTTGTTAACTGTGTTTTTAAATATAAGGCCAGACACTATCAAACTCCTAGAGGAAAACATAGGCAGAACACTCTTTGACATACATCAAAGCAACATCCTTTTTGACCCACCTCCTAGAATCATGGAAATAAAATCAAGAATAAACGAATGGGACCTCATGAAACTTAAAAGCTTTTGCACAGCAAAGGAAACCATAAACAAGACTAAAAGGCAACCCTCAGAATGGGAAAAAATAATTGCCTATGAAACAACGGACAAAGGATTAACCTCCAAAATATACAAGCAGCTCATGCAGCTTCATACCAAAAAAGCAAATAACCCAATCCACAAATGGGCAGAAGACCTAAATAGACATTTCTCCAAAGAAGACATACAGATGGCCAACAAACATATGAAAAGATGCTCAACATCACTCATCATCAGAGAAATGCAAGTCAAAGCCACAATGAGGTATCACCTCACACCAATCAGAATGGCCATCATCACAAAGTCTGGAAACAACAAATGTTGGAGAGGGTGTGGAGAAAAGGGAACTCTCCTGCACTGTTGGTGGGACTGTAAGTTGGTACAGCCACTATGGAAAACAATTTGGAGGTTCCTTAAAAAACTACAAATAGAACTACCATACGATCCAGTAATCCCACTCCTGGGCATATACCCAAAGAAAACCATAATCCCAAAAGAAACTTGTACCATAATGTTTATTGCAGCACTCTTTACAATAGCCAGGACATGGAAGCAACCTAAATGCCCATCAACAAATGAATGGATACAGAAGATGTGGCATATATATACAATGGAATATTACTCAGCTATAAAAAGGGATGAGATGGAGCTATATGTAATGAGGTGGATAGAACTACAATCTGTCATACAGAGTGAAGTAAGTCAGAAAGAGAAAGACAAATATTGCATGCTAACTCACATATACGGAATCTAAAAATGGTACTGATGAACTCAGTGACAAGAACAGGGAAGCAGATACAGGGAATGGACTGGAGAACTCGAGGTATGGGAGGGGGCGGGGGGTGAAGGGGAAACTGAGAAGAAGCGGGAGAGTAGTACAGACATATATATACTACCAACTGTAAAATAGTCAGTGGGAAGTTGTTGTATAACAAAGGGAGTCCAACTCGAGGATGAAAGATGCCTTTAGGACTGGGGCAGGGAGGGTGGGGGGGAATCGAGGTGGGGGCGTCAAGGAAGGGAGGGAATATGGGGATATGTGTATAAAAACAGTTGATTGAACCTGGTGTACCCCCCAAAAAAATAAAATAAAATAAAATAAAAAAACAAAACAAAACAAAAAAAAAAAATAAAATAAAGTTAGCCCAAGGAAACAAGCAGGTCTTTAATTACCATTGTCAAAGTAGTTTATTTTAGGGGGAAAAAAGTGGATTATTCTGATGAAGAAGGATGAAATAGCAAGGTAAGCTTAGGCACATTCTGATAGGCAAGAACAAGTAGAAACCAAATAACAAAATGAAATGAGATTCAGTGCTTCCCTTCCCTGTTTGTGTAGTAACCACCTTAACAAACTGGAACCCCCATCAGACAAGATACTGGATTCAGTCAATAGTGGTTCCCTAATTATTTTGGCTCTGAGTATGTCTCGAGGGTTTTCAAATTGTTAAAAATCCAATAATCCCCTCCAAAGGCTGCACACCTGAATACCCCCACCCTGCTTCTTTTTGTCTGAGTTCCATCAACTAAGACAGGTATTGGTTATGTATGATGAATTATGCCTAATTTCTTTTTTACAAGCAAATAAATAATTTTGCGGCTCAAAAAAAAAAAAAAAAAATTAGTTTAAAAGAATTTGTATGTCACCTGGGAGGCTTATGTCTGAAAACAGACAAGATAGGATTGCTTTGTGAATCTTCTTCCTGCAGTGATTTTTTTTAAATGCATGGCGTTTTATCTTTGATGAGGCTCTGTCTCATGACATATAATAGAGCATTCCTCTTCCATCTCCAGTATCCATGCAGGGCCCCTATAACATTCTAGGATTCCCAGGAGAGGTAGATTCTTAGGCAACGGGAAGAAACAGAGTTTAAAGTTATGGCAGACCTCCTCAGGTTGTCTCTACCTGGCCGTTTCTATCTCAGGCTCAGTCTTTTAGTCTTTCTGTGTCTTTTATTCTCCCCCATTTCACTCCTTCAACCCTCTTCTTCCTTCCAGCTCAGCTCTATGTCAAGATAGTAAGGAACCAGCCAAGTTGGACTCACACATGTGTGTGTTAGCCAGATCATCCCTGCAATTATACAGTTATTCAAGGCAATAGAATTAAACTCTCCCTCATCACTAAACCAAGAATATAATCAAAGATTAGGTTCATATTTGTCCACCTAAAATATGCCATAAATTATACAAATTGAAGCCTATTTAGCTCAGCTAATATGAGGGAGGAAGAAATATTCAAAATAACCTCAATGAAAATACCAGTCCTGTGTGCTTCTTCAGTTCATGGTGCAGACATACCTGATTCAGCCAAGACTTCTTACCAAAGAGCCTTATTTAAAGATAGAATAAGGTCCTTAGGGTGATCTTATTCTTGGGTCTCCGTACTCTACTATTGCACACCCAGGAGTTCATCATGATGAAAGGTTTCATCTCTCCTCTAAATCCATTGTACCTCTCCATGCTCCTGATGTACATAGCATCCACTATCATAAAACCAGCTCGTACAAACTATTCCACGTTGTCAGCCAAAAACTGAATAGGTGGTTCTATGAGCTTGATCAGATTCACGACCAGCCTCTTAGTCAGCTGAAAGCACCAGTTCCAATTAGGCCTATTGCCCCTTCACATGACCCATTTCTCTTGTCTTGTGACTATGTCTTTGCATCCAAAGATCCATTTTATAGGAGCTAATTGCATGCAGCCAGGGTCTAGTAGCTCTGTATAACTCAAGCCAACCCACATTTGCTGCAAAGACAAGTTCATAGACCTCAGAGTCTTCCTAAGGTGGCAAAAGGCAATCTGAGCTCTGCACCAAATTGCAGCCTCTGAATTTGCAGCCTCTGAATTTCTAGTATCCCCTAGCAGTTTTGCTTTTGTTCACAGAAGAGTGGTTATGATTCAGACCTTCTGCTTGCTGCCCTCATTAAAGGAAGCCAAACTGATGGGCCAGTCCTAACTCAAGGATGGCAGGCACATTTCATTTTGTGGGCCAAGTCCAACCAGTGGAGATAAGACTTCAGGCTCTTGCAGTATGGTAGACTGTATGACTTGAAAGTCTTCTGCTAAAACGTGTAGCAAATGTAAGATGAAATAGAGCAAGCTTAAATGCATAGAGGAACTAGCAAAAAAGTTAGACTGTTGCCAAGGGAGAAAAAAACAAGAAGAGAGCTGAAAACCAAAGCAAGGACATGAGCCACTGCTGCAGCTGAGCTTCAGGCTGGGGTCTCAGTGCCCACCCCAGGAAAGAGGTGTTCTTATGCCTTTGCCTGGAAACATCCATTCAAGTTAGTCTGCTTTGTTTGTTTCCCAATAGCCATGCCAGCATATTTATTTTAAACTGCTCCATAATCCTCACAAGTAATTTCACTCCTGCTTCTGTGGATACCAGCCTTCTTCAGGAAGGGTGAGGGGCTTGGCATGTTTACATAGCGACTTAACCAGCTCAGCAGATTAAACCGATGCTCTCTGTTCCCTCTGTGCTTACTGACCTGGCACACTCACCACTCCAGCCATTTGAGATACTCACTTAACAAGGAAGGGTCATTTGTGTTTGTTCCCAAACCTCATAATGCCAGCTATACTTAGTTTTATAATTTCATACTTTAATATTAAGGAAACAGATGAGTGAGAAAAGAAAAAGAACTATTGATTCTTTGCAACCTGAGTTCTATGCTTTGCAAAGAATTAAAAAATGATGTATCAATTAAGATGTGTGAGCTAAACCTCTACAAAAAATTGGGCTGTGGGAAGATTTAAAGATCTAGAAGGGTCATCATCAGGAAGTTTATGGAGAAAATCGAGGACCTCAATCTGGTGAATTGCTTTGTTCCTTGTTAAAGTAGAGCAAGACTTTAAAGACAGACACTTGCAAAGCAATCTGAGTAAGAATCCCATAGGCACCTGCTTATGAGACACCAGGTTCTCTACAAAGTGCTCTTCACAGGGTCCCTGTGCTGCTTCACCCCAGAAGCTTAGCCAAAGTGTCCATGACTGCAGAGAACATTAGTAACCAAAATGAAAGTATTACAACATAATAGTGAAGCATACAGGCTTTGGGGCAAGGCAGACCTGCTTTGAATTTTAAGTCTGCAATTTGTTGTGTGTCCTTAGGTAACTCATGAAACGTCTCCAATCCTCAGTTTCCTCATCAGAAAATAGGGATGATAATAATACTGCCTTGCACCTGGTGTTTTTGTGAGAATTAAATGAGATAATGTTTGGGGAACACGTGGCACTATGTCAGATATAACACCAGTGCCCTATAAATAATAGCTGTTAAGATTCCATTGTTTAACTTTTCTAAAATTCTCACTTCTCACCTTGCTATCTTTTAAGACCTCTTTGGATATTTTAGAATCCAACTCCATAATTCTTTATTAATTTGGCTGTGTTAGTGATGTCTGTATTAGTCTGCTAGGGCTGCCATGACAAAATATCAAAGACTGAGTGGCTTAAACAATGGAAGTTTATTTTCTCACAGTTCTGGAAGCTGGAAGCCCAAGATCAAGGTGTCAGCCAGTTTGGTTTCTTCTGAGGCCTCTCTCCTTGGCTCACCTTGCTGCTGTGTCCTCATGTGATCGTTCTTCTGTGTGCATGCATGCTGCTGGTTTGGGCAGGACTAGGGTTCACCCTAATGGCCACATTTGAACTTACCCATCACTTTATATTTATTTATTTATTTTTTCATTTATTTATTGACTGTGCTGGGTCTTCATTGCTGTGCACGGGCTTTCTCTAGTTGTGGCAAGCGGGGCCTACTCTTTGCTGTGGTGCACAGGCTTCTCATTGCAGTGGCTTCTCTTGTTGCAGAGCACGGGCTCTAGGCGCGTGTGGGCTTCAGTAGTTGTGGCTCGCGGGCTTAGTTGCTCTGCGGCATGTGGAATCTTCCCAGGCCAGGGATCGAACCCGTGTCCCCTGCAGTGGCAGGTGGATTCTTAACCACTGCGCCACTAGGGGAGCCCTATCCATCACTTTAAAGGTCCGCATTCTGAGGCACTGGTGGCACGGGGTAGGGGGACACAATCCAACCGATAACATTTCCACAAGTAAATTATTTTCCGCTTCATTTGAAAATAACCATTTTCAAGAATAATGGCCTGAATAGAAAGTATGGTTGCGGAATTTTAAGGTGTCTTCTAGCCACTGAAATGCAATGACTTTGTAGGAGTCTCCACATATAGCATATATAGCAAGTTCATTTATTGTGTGTAAAAAAATATTTAAGAGGTCTGGTTTAAGGCTTTATAAATTGATATATAATATTTCTAAAACATGATCTCTGAAAATAGGCTGCATATATTTTTTAAAAACACATTATTGTTGAAAAATACCTTTTGATGTCATTTGTTGAGCAAGGAGTTAGGAAACATTTACACGTGTACCACAGGTATACGTAAAACCAAATAAGATATGTATTAACTGAGCACCTGTTCAGGTAAAGCACTAGGCCAAAGGTTAGGGGCAAACCTAGAATACTCCCAGCTCTCTATTTAAGAAAATGCCAGAAATGTCACAAACTTACAACTAAGTAAGTTCACTTAATTGGCAGTTAAATGCTCAGTGTAGGTAATGAGTCTCGTGTGTTCACAATTGCCTCCGAAGCCCAGAGTTAGGATTGTGAACTTGTGATGGTTAGCTACCATACTATTGGGAGAAAGGGAAGTGGTATAATCAGAAAAATAGACCCATAGGTAGCTCACTGCAGCATTAAGGACAAGTGGAAGGAGAGAGATCCATGAGGAAGAACTGTGATAGCAGAGTGGTATTAAGAAAGGGTGCTCCTGTTGGTGGGAATGTAAGATGGTACAGCCACTTTGGAGAACAGAATGCAGGTTCCTTAAAAAACTAAAAATAGAACTACCATAGGACCCAGCAATCCTACTATTGGGCATATACCCTGAGAAAACCATAATTGAAAAAGATACATGTACCACAATATTCATGGCAGCACTATTTACAATAGCCAGGTCATGGAAGCAACCTAAATGCCCATCAACAGATGAATGGATAAAGAAGATGTGGCACATATATATAACGGAATATTACTCAGACATAAAAAGGAATGAAATTGAGTTATTTGTAGTGAGGTGGATGGACCCCGGAGTCTGTCATACAGAGTGAAGTAAGCCAGAAAGAGAAAAACAAATACCATGTGCTAATGCATATATATAGGATCTAACAAAAACAAACAAACAAACAAAACCAGTACGGATGAACCTAGGGGCAGGACAAGAATAATGACACAGACGTAAAGAATGGTCTTGAGGACACTGCGACAGGGTGGGGAGGGAAGCTGGGACAAAGTGAGAGAGTAGCATAGACATATATACACTACCAAATGTAAAACAGATAGCTAGTGGGAAGCTGCTGCATAACACAGGGAGATCAACTCGATGCTTAGTGATGACCTAGGGGGTGGGATAGGGAGGAGGGGAGGGAGGCTCAAGAGGGAAGGGATATGTGGATATATGTGCAAATACAGATGATTCACTTTGTTGTACCGCGGAAACTGCACAACATTGTAAAACAATTATACTCCAGTAAAGATCTGAGGAAAAAAAAAAAGAAAGGGTGATCTGTCAGAAAACAAACTTATGGTTACCAAAGGGAAAAGGGAGGAGGAAGGGATAAATTAGGAGTATGAGATTAACAGATACAAACTACTATACATAAAATAGATAAGCAACAAAGACCTACTGTAGTATAGCACAGGGAACTATATTCAATATATTGCAATAACCTATAATGGAAAATAATTTAAATATATGCGTGTGTATATATATATATATATATATATATATATATATACACACATATATATACGTATGTATATAGAGAGATGAATGACTTTGCTGTATACTTGAAACTAACATAATATTGTAAATCAACTATACTTCAATTGAAAAAAAGGAAGGGTGCTCTGAGAAGGATCTGACCAAGAATAATTTCAAAGAATTCCACATACCTCTGGTTTGAGACTAAGATAGTGACAGGTTCCATCCTATCACAAAGTTAAGTAGAACTTTGAAGCCGGGACCTGTATATGATGGTGGCAGTGTTGTTACAATGACTGAGAATAGGATACCCAGGATTATCAAGCTCGGGAGTCAGACACCACCAGGTATTCATGAGAGATCTTACAGGGGAATGCAAGAAAAACCTTCATTTACCAAAGGTTACTTCTTCCCCACACAAAGAATATTCTGATTCCTGTTAAATAATGATCAAGACAGATATGATTGAAATGTAACCAGAGAAAATTCCTTGTTTAATACCTATCTTTATTCTTTCAGGCCGCTTTTTCGTGGAAGTTCAGATGTTGATCAACTAGGAAAAATCTTGGAGTAAGTAGTAACTGTAATTTTATATCAGTGTCTGTAGCATTAAAACATTACAGTGACCTTCCTCTGACGTTCATATAATATGTTTATCTCTTGTCTTTCCTACCCCAAGCTGCTGCTGCAGACAATGTTACTATTTGTGTGGTGAGTGGGGACATGGTAGACGTGCCGTTTTGTGCAGAGCCCATCATGACGTGTGGCCTGACTGCCCTGCTCTGGAAGCTTGTATGTTGCTCCTGTGGATCTTTTGGCGGCTCCCCTTTCTCTGCTTGGCTGAGCTCCAGTTCTTTAGTTCAGTTGTGTTGTCTGCGTGGGGTCATTTCAGATGCTTCCACCATCAGAGGTGGGGGCGCTCAGTGACCTGGTAACCCGTCCTTACCCACTGGGCTTCCTGTCCCCATTGTGTATCCTGTAGTCATCCAGGTTGGTTTTACATTGTTTTGTTTTGTCTTCCTGGGCAAGGGATGGTATGCTTCACAATCCATTTTTCTTTGGAACACTGAAAAAGGAAATGAGAATCCTAGGTTCCAGTCGTATGTCTGTTGCTAAATAGCTGTGCAGTCTTGAGAAAGGCATTTAAAACACCGTGTAGAGGACTTAGTGCCTGGTACATAATAAATGCTTTAAAAAATGTTAGCTATTATTATAATTCATCGTTAATTGTTTAACCTTTTCGTTCCTTAACTTCTTTGCCTGAGAAATGAAACTTTAAGGTTCTTTCTTGTGCTCGAATTCTTTGGTTCCAGTGGTCTGTGACATAACTCCCTGATGATTTTCAGAGTTCCATTAGCATTCATGTTTGTGCATGTGAGGGTGGGGATGCTTTCATGTGTCTAGAATGTGAAGAAGAGGCTTTTCTTCTCACAGAGCATGCAGTACGGCATCCTTTTGGGATCTATGTGTTCGCCAGGCCCCATCAGGATTGGGGTGGAGTAGGAAGAAAGGGGGAGTTCTAGAACCAAAAATAGCCCTGATCATTGGTCTGTACCATTTTATAAGAATCCTAGTGATTTTTATGATATTTGCAGCCTGTAAAACTGAGGAAAACTCCCCCTAAAGAAAAGCATTATATTTTAACACCGTCTTCTCATGCTTAACTGCTTAAGACAGTTGGAATAAAACCAGAACCTGAGTTTGTTCTTTTGGTGCCTAGAAGCAGCTCCAATAGGGTTCTGTTAGTGCCAGAGTCACTGCTGAGTCGGAACCCAGTGGCCTTAAGGCCTGAAAAGCATTGGCTCGTCTTATTGTCTGGGGGCTCCCTGGGTCCGGGGCCGCTGCCACCACGGCTGCTCCCGCCGGCTGCTCCTGTCCACGCTGCGCAATGGACCGGTTCAGGACCAAGCTTGCACGTTGCTCTCTGCTTCTGGGTGTCACGTTCTTTGATCATTCAGTGATGAACTCCCATCTGTTCTTCCCTGTCCCTGTTGAATATATCTTGTGTGCATGCGTTTGGGAAGAGGGAACTGTGAAAGTCAGGCATGCCAGTGACCCTCTTGTTAAAAGTAAGAACAATCTTGACTGAAACCAGCTTGCCAGACACTGAAGTCCTTCACCTGCTTTTCCTTGCTGAGTCCACCTGGGCGTTCTGTCCACCTCCAGCACCAGGGTCTCCAATCTTGTTACCACTGCTGGTGCCCCTTAGTACGTGAAGCCGGTGAGATGGACCAGAAGGAACACTGACGAAAACAGTTGACTTGCTTGCACGGGAAAGCCAGTTCCACTTTTGGCAAAGGCCTAAGATCCCAGGTTGCCAACAGAAAAGAAGCCATAAAGTTCGATATGTTTTGTGCCTTTAGATTTTACTTCTTGGTTTCTGGCATTGTTTCATCGAAATTATGTTGTTTCCTCTGAATGCATTCATTACTTTGGCATAGAGAAAAGTGACAATGCTGCACCCTAGTGTCACTTCTGAAGTACTTGAAAAATGATTTCTGTCCCAGCCATCATTGCCATTTATAGGTTTTGTGCTTTGTCAGTCTTTCCAGTACAAATGTCAACTTTTAAGGCTTCTATTCAGCTTTGTCCAAATATTGAAATTTGATGCAAGCCCTATTTAATGGAGCTATTAGAATTTCACAACACTCATGTATAAGCCAGAAAAGTTCATACTGGATATTAAACTGAATATTTTTTAAAAGAAAGCCATATTCACATTCTCTTAAGGGGAAAACCATTTCTGTGTTTAGGAAGATTTATACTTTCAAAGAACAGCAAGTACTTTGAAAGTGAAACTGAATGCTTTTAGCCCGTGACATTTTAGAGCATTTTTAAGAGCAGAGTCATAGTTAAATGGAAACAAAATACTGGATTTGGAGTACGTTCACTCCAGGCTCTGGGCTGAACTATCTATGTGTGACTCTGGCAGTTCGTGTTATTCCTCATCCTCAGTTTCCCCATCTGTATAATAGAAATAATAATACCTGACCTACATGTCTCAGGAGGTGATAGATTTAAAAACACTTTCAAAAGTTATTTATATAAACAGGTATGTATATGTATATGTGTATACATCACACACAATATATATACATACAGGGACACTGTTTTTCTGAGAGCTTTTGGCATTCAGCTGCCCACATTGCCAGATTTAGCTCAATATAAATATATACAAAACTGCAAATAAAAAAGATTTTAAATTTGTACTGAGTTGGTGACTGGTGATAATATGCAAAAATATTGATATAAAAATGGCTAAGAGGCCAAAAATGAATGAAAGACAATTTTTTAAAGTTATTTAGTAAGCATTTTTCTGTTCTTCCTCTGCCTGTCCTTTTCTACCCAAACACACACACTTTTTTAAAAAATAATAAATGGTAATGTTTTTGTTTTCTTCTTTTTATTCTTATTCTAGATCTTGCTATTAACAAATTAGTGTGTTGCTCAAGTTGTCATTTCCATTCATCTGTTCCAGTAAATATGTCCATGAATCTGTCTTTATCTACCTCAATAACCTGGCTCTCCCCGCATATCTGACAGAGGTAGGATTACTGTGTCTTCCCCCAGACACCCAGTGACAGGGGTCTGCTCTTCCCAGGTGAGGTCTGTGACCTAGGCTCTGTTGGGGTAAGGGCAGGGTAGCAAAGCCCTAGAAAGATCTTGTAACATTTACCACCATGTATTCCTGCACCCTGGAGGACTCATTCAGGAGGACACCCCTGGGCCTTAGTCCCAGTGAGTACAGGCCAAGAAGATGACAATGCAGGCCAGCACCTTTTCTCACTGTAGTCAAAAGAGTTTGCACAGTATTTGAATAGCCATATATTCTGTCCACTAAACTATAATTTTTTTAGTTCAGAGTTAATCAGAGTCTATGTGTGATGTAAGCTCTTGCTTCCCCTGATTTCCCTGATCAAACCTACTTACTACATATATATGTTATAAAGAACATCTAAATAATGTATAAGTTGTGTAAAGTCACTGACCTACTGATAGTTCTGAAGAACCTTAAATCACACACCAGTAGAACTCAAGCAGTTCATATTTTTAGTGTGGTGATGATGCGTTACCTATGCATTTTAGATGAATAATGTTATTTTCCTCTTATGATAATAATAATGGGTAATGCATTGATATTGACAAGTACTGTGTGTCAGGCACTGTGCTATGTACTTTATATAAATTATTGCTGATTCTCGTAACACCACAAATTATTATCTTTGTTGTATAAATAAAGACACTGAGGCTCACAGAAGTTAAGCAATCTGTCCTTACCTACCAGTAAGTGGCAGGTGCAGGATTTGAATTCAGGTCTGCCTCTTTCCAAAGCCTGTGCTGTTTTTGTATCACTTGTTGCTCTTTCTGATCCCAGGATGATTTTCAGGGGAACATACATGATACTGTTTTTATTAATTGTTTGCTCACTTTGTAATACCATAAAATAGTTATATAAAGTATGTAAATTATGTCACTTAAATTTGATATTAAATTATAAAATAGTGTTTGCATAACACAGGACTAACATACCTTTTAACCTCATTTTTTTGATCTGGTTCTAATTTATGTAATTACTGTGTGGGGAATTATTCTTTAACCAAAAATGCAACCAAATTTATGTGTACACAAATCATGTTAGATGAGCATCATAAAGGCATGTCAGTACAGGAATTTTCAATCAGAATACAAAAAGCACTCTTGGGCATAAAGGGAAATATGATATGCCCATGCAGGTCTCCTTTGAATATATAGGTTCTGCTCTGTCAGTATTTCAGGGCTTATTGGTTATGTAGTAGTTTCCAGTTTTGCATGATCTCGTACATTTCATGTCTGCTGCCAGAGTAATCTCATCTCTTCCCAGTGGTTTTTACAGTTCTCCTGTGAGATTACCCTATTGCAGTACCCTATTACCCTCCCGTGATCACTGTATTGCAGTAGGACAGAGAGAAATGAGAGTCCTGCCAGTCATACAAAGTGATGGACTCCTGAGGCTCTGCGTCCCCCATGCCTGCCGCTTAGACTTTATCTTCTTCTAGAATTGGTGGAAAAATAGCTTCAGCACAGCCGCTAATGCTTAGGTTCACCTGTGGTTCTTTTGTAGCGTAATTGGACTCCCAGGAGAAGAGGACTGGCCTAGAGATGTTGCCCTCCCCAGGCAGGCTTTTCACTCAAAATCTCCTCAACCAATTGAGAAGTTTGTAGCAGATATTGATGAACAAGGCAAAGACCTACTTCTGGTAAGTTCACATGATGTAGAGCTGGTCTGCACTGTGCTTGTGAGAGACTGGCCCTGCCCACACTGGGTGCTGGGCACAGTGTCAGTTCAGCAGCACGTGCCACAGCCACACGGGGCAGAGGCCACAGTCTCTCTGCAGCTTTCATTTCCAGCCCTATAGCAGCTAGTGGCTTTTGATTCCGCAGTGTCTTCAGGACCTATAGAAAGCGTCTGATCCACACCCTTTCAATCTGCTGTCTTTGAATGTTCTTTTGAATGCAGCCTTAGAATCCTCTGGATTCATCTAAACACATGCTTCTTTAGAAGTAAATATTATGTTTCCTTGTTTACACTTTCATGCTACTTTAAGCAGCTTGTTTGGCATTTTAATGTGTCTTTTCTTAAACAGGCACATCTTTAGGAAGATGTTTTTCCAAAGGAACTGGATAGCAATACTCCTTCTAGTTATTGATTTATTTAATAAATGTTAAATGTGCCCTGACATATAAAATACCTCACTGAAAATAAAGACTTCTGTGCCCTGTTTGAGACTCAGACTCATAATACTTGGCTTTGTACATAATTCCCTGTACTTAGAGACCAAAATGATAGGTAGAAGAAAGTACCTATTGGGCTACTCTTGGTGTTTGCAACCCAATGAGTAGTAATGAGTGTATCCTTTACCAGCTGAATTAATATCTTGATAATTTGATGAAGGATAACTCTTAAAGTGCTTTGACATCTGGCCAAGAAAGTACTCCTAGACTCGGAGGCTTGCTCCCATTCTGTCAGTATATTATGAATTTTAGATATAGACCTAAGAGTCTGTAGGTCCTGGTAGACTTGTTATGCTTCTGCTTTGTGTGGACACAGCCATTGATTGGCATGTTTGCAGAGCCGTGGATTTTCCCAGTGAAAGCCTTAACTCCATCTTCACCTGCTGGTGGCTCATTTTCTGATGCTTAGGCAAAAGTTCCTTCCATTGCCAAATTACAGACAAGGACAGCTCTATTCCCTCCCTGCTGTTGATCTGTAAGACACTCACTAAGGACCTTGGCCCACATCCTTTGAAATAGATTAGAAAGGAGAATATCCACCTAGACAAAGGCTCACTGTATATACACACTTGCTGGCTCACCTACTATCTAGGAAACTTCTTCCTTGGTTTCAAATAACAGACGTGTATTTGCATTACCTTAAGAAAAGGGGATTTGATGGAATGTTTCATGTGGCTTGGAAATGGAAAGCCATCCAGAGCGTAAATGCTCTGTCTCTGTCCTGTGCGTCATCTGCTCTTAGCAACTCTGCTTTTCTCTGCCCTTTTCTCCACCTCATTGCTTCTTTTCAGTCCTACTGTCTGCTCCTCTAACTTTAGCTGGTCCCTTGACTATCGGAATTTCAGTTAATTCACAGATCCTTTCAGCTCTAATCCCACTGCTAGCATTTGCCTTGTCACTGTTTTCTATATCAGATTCTTACAAGGAGGAATCTGACTGCCATACCTCACCTATTTTGCCAAACTGTGATATGGGTTGCTACCTACAGCCAGGCTACATTCCTTGTCCAATCAGCTATTCTGGGAGAGGGTGAGGACCATGTGTTGTAAAATATAGCCACCATAGGCTTTCCTTTTCAGCAGGAACTTTGAATGAAATGTTCCTCTTACTAGAGGATTCTGGACACACAGTGATGAACAACTTTAGTAGTGAAGTAGCCCATTCCTTCAGCTACCAGAACATCCAAAGACAACCCAAAAGGTCTCCTGGCTCCAGCATCAGTAGGAATCACCAAGAAGAACTTAAAATGTAAAGATAACAGACAATGCCATGTGTTCATTCAGAGTCTCCCACTAGAGGTGGTAGCTTCCAGAGTCAGACCACATGCTAGTGCTAGTCTAAAGAAGTAGCAGGAGACAAAAAAGAAAAAGGAGCAAGGAAGCCTACCAAAGAGAGAAGGAAGTAGGTAGACAAGGAATGGTAGCAGAGATTAGAAAAAGCAAAGGAGAGGAATAAAAAGCAGAGCCAGTAACATCATGACCAGGTAAAACTAAAGCATGGAGCATAATATCCACAGGCATTCAGGGAAAGGACAGTCCAAGACCTTAAACCTCAGCACTCTCTGAAAGCTCTCACTGTTTCATCCTAGAGGGACACAGGCTAGAACTGTAAAGCAGAGAAGGCAGGCCATTTCAGTACGAGAGAGGCAGCTGAGATCCCCAAAGTAATAACTGTTGCCTCTATTGAAAATTTTTTACTAAGGAAGAAAAATAAAGAGTATTTTAGAAAGTTGTTTTATTTAATAAACACTTAACTTTTAAAAGTTTAACACCTTAAGAGTTACCCTTCATTTTTATCTGAAAAAAAGTTGACTTTATATAATGCCTCAGTCGTACATGTATGAATATATACATCAACATTTATAAATGCTCTTACATAGATTTATAAGTAGTATGCAGTAACAAGACAATTTAGGGGAAGAATTATTTTTAGCAACCAGAATCTACATATCTTTACAAGCTTTGTCCCCTTCATCATGATTAACTTGGGAGGCTGGGTACTTACTCCAACTATGATTCTCTTGCTGAAGAAAGTTTTGGAGTTCTTGCTATCTAACTGCTTTCAGAGCCTGAGGTACATTTCTTTTTTCTTTTTTCTTTTTTCTTTTTTTTTTGTCCTCGTGTTAGTCTGCTTTTGCTGCATAACAGACAACAAAAAAAATCATCTCAATAGCGTACACCAGTAAGCCTTTGGTTCTTGCTCATGGATCTGCACATTGGCAGAGACAGCTCTTTGAGTCATCTAGAGCAACTCTGCTTCAGCCAGTGGGTCAAGTACTGGTGTTCACGTGTCTCATTCTGGGGCCCAGGCCAGAAGGACTTTGGCTCCTTGGGGCATGTTTTTCTCTTCCTAGAAAGTGGGTGATCCCAGAAGGGCAAGCAGAAACATACGATGACCCTGAAGCCCTAGGCTTGGAAGAGATACCCTGCCATTTCTGTCCACATTCCATCGGCCAAAGGAAGTTACATGGCCAACTTTAATAGAAGAACGAATACTCCTCCCATGGAGAGCGGGAAGGAAAGAAAAGGAACATGCATTAGAAAATGATCCAGTCCACTGTAGTAGTCAACTCTTGACTAAGTGGCAATTCCAAAAGCTTATTTTTTTTAAGCTCTTTATTGGAATATGATTGCTTTACACTCTTGTACCAGCTTTTGAGGTACACCAAAGTGAATCAGCTGTATTTATACATATATCCCCATATCCCCTCCCTCCCGTGACTCCCCCCCACCCCCCCTGTCCTGGCCCTCTAAGGCATCACCCATCATCAACTTGATCTCCCTTTGTTATACAGCAGCTTCCCACTAGCTATCTATTTTACAGTTGGTAGTGTATACATGTCTATGCTACTCTCTCACTTCATCCCGCTTCCCTTTCGCCCCCCGCCCCCCCCAACCCCATGTCCTCCAGTCCATTCTCTGCATCTGCATCCTTATTCTTGCCCTGTCACTGGGTTCATCAGTACCATTTTTTTTAGACTCTGTATATATGAGTTAGCATACAGTATTTGTTTTTCTCTTTCTGGCTTACTTCACTCTGTATGACAGTCTCTAGGTCTATCCACCTCATTACATATAGCTCCATTTCATTCTTTTTTATGGCTGAGTAATATCCCATTGTATATGTGTGCCACGTCTTCTTTATCCATTCACCTGTTGATGGGCATTTAGGTTGCTTCCATGTCCTGGCTATTGTAAATAGTGCTGCAATGAACATCATGGTACATGTTTCTTTTTGGATTACGGTTTTCTCTGGGTATATGCCCAGGAGTGGAATTATTGGATCATATGGTAGTTCTATTTTTAGTTTTTTAAGGAACCTCCAAACTGTTTTCCATAGTGGCTGTACCCACTTACATTCCCACCAACAGTGCAAGAGAGTTCCTTTTTCTCCACACCCTCTCCAACATTGGTTGTTTCCAGATTTTGTGAGGATGGCCATTCTGACCGGTGTGAGGTGATACCTCATTGTGGCTTTGACTTGCATTTCTCTAATGATTAGTGATGTTGAGCATCTCCAAAAGCTCATTTTTAAGTCAGTTATTTGGCGAGCAAATTATATTTTTTTGTAGAAACAATATTATTATGCAAGATTTTAAAATTAGTTCTCAGAACAGCCAATTGCTCTGTTGAAGTAGAGCAATACTAGGATTCAGCCACTTTTTCTAACAGTATCTCTATAGGACAAAATGTACTATACTACAACCTCCAACTTGAGATTCTCACACACCCCCACCTTAGGCTAAGGATTTCTCCTTCTCTCTACTCTCCTCCCAGCTCTAAGCCATCAGTATAGTGTGGGAACAGGGCTTTCTCCCAGATAATCCTCTAGGGACATGTCTCTCTATCTTGGACATATTTCCACAACTTTTTTTTTCTTTTTCCTATGTCCTGGGAATTAAACTGGCTGCTTCCTTTTCTAATGCCACTACATAATTTTTTCCTTCTTGGACTCTGGGAAGACAGAACTTAGGCTCAAGAATTTTGCCCCTGTTTCCTGTTCTTTGGGAATTCAGCCCTTGTAAAGCTTTTCTCAAGATGTTTATTGCTATTAGAGACAGTGGAACCATTCTGTAAACAATCTCCTTCCTCTGCTTGTCGTTTGGATCTTTGACTTTCAGAAGACACTGTGCGCAGGTTGGCATCCACGGACTGGTAGGGAGCTCAGGACAAATAAGACTTCGGGGACCCAAAAGTTCACCTGACGTTAAATGTAGAATTTTCTGTTCATACGTGTTTTTCTAGGTCAGTTGCATTCAGCAGTTTTAGATGAGTCCCTCATCCAGTCAGGGCCTGACTAGGACTGTGAGATACTTAAGGACAGATACCCACATTAAATGGAAGAAGTCTACATAACCATGATAATGTTATGTCTAGATTACATAGAGGATGAAATCCAGAGGTACTTCAGATCCCCAACCCACTTCAGTAGACACTGCATCACAAGGATGGAGAAGCTGATATAGCTTCTCTGCTACCTATGAGCTCCTGGGGCCAAGGGGGACGTGGCAGGGAGGTATTATGGATCGTTAGTTAGTGCTTGCCACCTTCTAGGCATGCTGGAGGAGTTGGTGGAAGGAGAGGAGGAGGATTTGAAGAACAAGAGTACCTGGGGTTGGAGTGGAAATGGAACTGAAATTAGGGAAATGTCATGACTAAACTGATTATTCATCAACACCTCGGGAATGCAGATTGCTGCTCCAGCGTTCTCCTTTCCCTCCTTTCACCTTCTACCTGCACTTGACTTAACAGCCTGGAATAGACTTTAGTGACTTGAATCGAATCTGATGGTCTCCTTGTAGGGCTGCTAGTAGCCTGTGTGGCACCTTGACATGAATTAGAAGGAAGGCATCTCTTCCTCTGGGTGGTGCAGCCCTGGGATTTGGATAATTAGGGTCTAGGCTTTAGCCCGTACTTGTTGCCTCCTTCACTGGCCCTGTGTTCAGTAATTATCCTTTACACCTGAACGAGGCAACCCCCTTCCATTCCCTGCTCATTGATAAAACCTGGGGCAGGGTACAATATTAGGGTGAAGACTCTGACTATAGCACTAAGTTTGCTAGCACCAGAAAAATCACTACCCTGAGTAAAGTTATACGCATGCTATAATAATAATACGATTGGGTTGGAGAGAAGTCCTGGGTAGGTAACAGTCCACAGGCAACTCAAAAGGTGTTGCCTTTTCCGGAGGGGCAGTTTATGCATTAGGGGCATATGTGAGTACCGTGTACATTGTGTTTAGTGTCCCTTGAAATAGATATTCATTCTCATTATAGACATGTGTAATACATGGCAGTGAATAGATACATAACTAGGTAAGCACATTATTTAAATGGACATGTCTGATGTCAATCCGTTATTTTTTTCTCTGTCACAGAAGTGCTTGACATTTAACCCAGCCAAAAGAATATCAGCCTACAGTGCCCTGTCTCACCCATACTTCCACGACCTGGAGAGGTGCAAGGAAAACCTGGATTCCCACCTGCCGCCCAGCCAGAACAGCTCAGAAGTGAAAACAGCCTGAGCTGCCTTGAGCTGATCATCCGGAGAACCTCCTTGGTAGCTGATG